>NC_133207.1:12431821-12669321 GCF_958299795.1 Porites lutea | reverse complement strand
TTTTGGGGTTATTTTAACTTCTCAATATATCTGGCGGTCACTTTTACTCCTGAAAAAGAGTTCTTTAAACTCCTTTTCGGAGTTAAAATAACTCCCCAAAAAATAACTCCACTGTAAGGAGTTAAATTAACCCCACTAGAGGAGTTATTATAACTCCTTGAAAGTTACTTAACAATTAATGAATGAGGCTGAGTATCTTATGAAGAATTATGGAGATCGAGGAGGGTGTTATCCGTCGAGGCCCTAGGCCGAGGCGGATAACACCCTCCGAGATCTCCATTCATTCTTCATATGATACGAACGCCGAATTCAATTATTGTTTTATTATTCATTCAAAATAATTCCTAGTTTAAAAACATGGCTACAACATGCTTACCTCCATCGATCCATCGATGTTAAGTTCATCTTCGATGGTGCACGTTTAGGTTTGTTCAGGTCCGCAAATATTCTCCAAATAGCAGATGTTGCCCTTCGAGATGTCTTCTTGCTGTTCTTGCATGTTTTTAGCTATTTTTTCGCCTAGTTCTTACTCTTGAAACAAGTGAAACGACCGCCATTTTTGTTTCCACAACCAAAACAACTCAACCTCGTCCCCAGGTCTTCGCGGTTAACGGTGCCTTAACCTGCACGAACGCTGCATTTTTGACGTCATTTCCTCATTAAACACAAAATTCTTCCAAATTTGGTCGTCAGTAACTGGTTATGGTGAATTAAACGTGTGCTTTTAGCCAATCAGAATCGGGGAAATATTTTGAATGAATAATAATGTGTATTAATTGGTTGGTTACAGAAGTATAAACAATAGTGTAAGTTTAATCTGTTGGTTTGCATAACTAAGGCAACAAATAATCGGCAGGCGCTCAAACATTGCAAATTCACTTTAGAGAACTGCATATTGGAAAGCAACCGTGGAAACTTAGTATCGCTACATATTCTGCAAAAAAAATTCATTGTATACACGCAGTAATAAATTCTATTACTATCCTTTCTGTACGTCCTTGGGTGCTTTTCAAATTTAAGCAATGCTGTGTTATTTAGTTCGTGAGGGAAATCAGAATAAATTTTGTTGCTCTGGTAAGATCTGTTGTACTATCGTGCTATTTTCCCTCAAGTTTAATTGTTTAAAAAAGCTAGCAGGCAGTGAAGAAACTGCTTATACTTCGTTCTTGATAAAAAAAAAACTTTGTCTCGTACAGCTAACAGGAAAAGGTAAAGGACCTTATTTTACCGCAGTAACTCGATCGGCATTACAAACCTGAGGCCGACAGTGCAGTGCATTTGGTTTCTGTAGTTTTACAGCCCCAATTTCCTTCACTGGTCCGTTTTCATGTATAGTATAAAGCTACTTAAAGTTTCACGGAATTAGGAAACAACACTTTGAGATCAGATCTGGGAATTCGCTTTCTTATTCTTTTGGAACAACGTGTCGCACAAAATCACACACATCTCAAGAGAGAGGGCCAACAATTCCTTTTCTTTTGACGCCGAAACTTACCTTTAGCCGTTACTCCTATACTACCCGCGGTAGTGTAACTTGACGGGAAAGTAAAAGTTGCTTTTCCCAACAGGTTGGAAGTAGCACTACCTGAAAAAAACGTTGTCTTGAAAGTGCCTGTTAACTGAGACGTCGCCATGGCAGCCGATGGTAAACGTTTTGGCAGTTCCTTCAAGAATGACATCAGTACAGATGTTCCTCCCATTTGCTTAGAAATGACACCAATTATACCTGATACCATATTGGTAGTTCTTGTTACCTGAAGGGTTGTCGGGGCTGCTGTCGACAAAAAGGTTGATTCTTGTTGTGTACTAGTCTTTGGAAAAGACGGACACGAAGTGACCATGTGTTCCTGTGTAGCACCAGTGTCGCTTCTCGGGACTGTTTAGCACAAAAGAAAAAAAAACATTCATTTATCCAAAATTATATGAGATCAGTTTCATGACTAAACTAGCCTTCTTAACAACCGTTTCGTAGTATCCAGCAGGAGAGAAAGTTGATTACCTTTACTTTGCAAAGGTCCTTTCACGAAGAAAGCAATGGATTCAAGCGATTCGGCGCGGCGACAGAAAGCAACTTATTGTTACAGAGAGAACGAGCCTAATAATGTTCGCTTCTCCTCATAATAGAAGAAGCGCAAAAGCATATTTCCACTCAATGTTTTGACGAATTCATTAGCCGTGAATTAACGTTAAGTACTGCAAACGTGTTAAAAAATTTAATGACTAGTTTTTTAATTGAACACATTCAAACGAAATTTTCAGCACGTAATACAGACTAACTGTATTTCCTTAAATCCAATACTGTTACCTTTACACCCATACACTTCCACCCTCATTGATATATGACTGTGCCAGGCTGTTGGTCGAAAGCGGATGTAGCGTGCCCTGATTCCACTGTAGAGCCTGTGCCTGACCACAGTGTCCGGATCTGTGTTTCCAAGAAACTCCTAGATATAAAAAACCAACTGTGGTTGTAACTGCCTTTTAAAAACTATTAATGGGGAATAGACCAATTGTACGATGCCTTCTTATTACTACTAAGGCCAGAATTCGTTTCGACTTTACTTTCAGAATTATTATTTAAATTTGATAATCCAAGTTAGGTTTAAACAACAAAAGCCCTAATTTGCACAAGAAAACAAACCTCAGGGGAATTCCTGTGGTAGTATTAAAATGAAACCATCGTGTAAATGGCCTATACGGCGTTTTCAACAAAAGAAAGCGTTTACATACGAAAAGAGTTCAACTCCTAAAGGACTGGTTTGGAACATCAGCATGGCCGCCGTTTCATTCTTTTGGAATATCAACATGGCTGCCGTTTCATTGTTTTTGGACACCAACATGGCCGCCGTTTCATTGTTTTGGAACAACAACATGGTCACCGTTTCATTGTTTTTGAACACCAACATGACTGCCGTTTCATTGTCTTGGAACACCAACATGGCTGTCATTTCATTGTTTTTGAACACCAACATGGCATCCGTTTCATTTTTTGGAACACCAACATGGCTGCCGTTTCATTGTTTTGGGACACCAACTTGGCAGCCGTTTCATTTTTTTGGAACACCAACATGGATGCCGTTTCATTGTTTTGGAACACCAACATGGCTGTCGTTTCATTGTTTTGGAACACCAACATGGCAGCCGTTTCATTGTTTTTGAACACCAACATGGCTGCCGTTTCATTGTTTTGGAACACCAACATGGCTGCCGTTTCATTCTTTTGGAACACCAACATGGCCGCTTTTTTATTTTTGTGGAACACCAACATGACCGCCGTTTCATTGGTTTGGAACACCAACATGGCTGCCGTTTCGTTGTTGTGGAACACCAACATGCCCACCGTTTCATTGTTTTGGAACACCAACATGCCTGCCGTTTCATTCTTTTGGAACACCAACATGGCCGCTTTTTTATTTTTGTGGAACACCAACATGACCGCCGTTTCATTGGTTTGGAACACCAACATGGCTGCCGTTTCGTTGTTGTGGAACACCAACATGCCCACCGTTTCATTGTTTTGGAACACCAACATGCCTGCCGTTTCATTGTTTTGGAACACTAACATGGCCACCGTTTCATTATTTTGGAACACCAACATGGCTGCCGTTTCGTTGTTATGGAACACCAACATGGCTGCCGTTTCATTGTTTTGGAACACCAACATGGCTGCCGTTTCATTGTTTTGGAACACCAACATGGCCGCCGTTTCATTTTTTTTGGAACACCAATATGTCTTCGTAACGTCATGTTACAAGCTCTACTGTGGATAACGATGTGAGGCTCAGAAAAAGTATCTGTGTGTGATACACGATGGTCGGTTGCTAGGACTTTTCCTCCCGCAACTTCTTAAATTCAATTTTTGGCTCACAGAGGAGTAGTTTTTATTCCAAATGAAGCAAGACATTAAAAATCTTAATTAGAGAAAAGTTTTCTTTAAATTTTTACCAATGTAAAGGTATTTTTCACGTTTCTTGAAAGTGTGACGTCATAAGTGGCACCTATTATTAGTATCAACACTATAAATTTGATAAGCAGTGTCCAAAATATTACAGACATTTTTGCTACACAAGCAAAATTACTTATAGTGAAAACTCCCTCTCAATCGAATAAAATGGCGTGAAGTTACAGCTAATTAAAGAAAATCAAATTTACCGCCAAATGACCATATATGGTCAAAATAAGGGTCATTTCAAACGCGAGAAAAATGAATGTATCGTATACAGAGCAGGGACAAAGTTACATAAAATCAAAATGTAATTTTTTCTGCTTAGTGTTTGTGATGCTATGATGCGTTTTTCGTCACGAAATACGTCATTCTGACGTCATAACGACGTCATAATGTTTAAAATACCTCTAATTTTGATCCAATATGGTCATTTGGCGGTAAATTTGAATTTCTTTAATTTGCTGTAACCTTACGTCTTTTTATCCGATTGAGATAGGGTTTTCACCGGAATTCATAGAATTTTATACAGATAACTAATATAAAATTTTTACCATTCCTTTCCTTACTTTTTGTTCTGGTGCCAAATGTGGACATCATTATGACGTCACAATAGCAGTCACATGGTATGAAAAAAAACAATTAACAGGTACCTAATTTATCAACCTTCGTCCCTGCCAAGTTTTGTCACATTTGATGCGGTCTACTTCTGTCTATGGCCTAAAACTCTCAGTTTTGAGAGGTACATGGGAGAAAAGCCCTAGCAACCGAACACCGTGATATACCATTGGCAAAGATTTAGGAATGCAAAGGAAATAAAAGAGTGCACATTTTTTTTGGATTTAGCCTGATAGACGTACGAGCCGGGGGGATGGGGGCTCAAACTTTGGCGAACTCAGATTTTGGGGGGCAGCAGGAATATATTTTTTAAGAAGTTTCCGTGTTTTTTTTTTTTTTTTTTTTTTGAAGAGATAGATATTTTCTATTTCAACCTAAAGTCGGCGTGGTAAGGCCAGTTAAATTCTCACGCGACAGTGTTTGCTTAGCACGTGATGAGTTTTAGGTTATTAGACAAGGAGATCATATGTTGAAGCAAATATTTGCAATTTTTTATTGTTAGGCGCCGAACTGTACTGCACTAGCCGGTGTGGGGTATTTCCTGTCGCGAACTAATTAGAATCAGTTTCGGCATAACTTTCTACAATCGTATCCTGCTTTATCGACTGGAGACCCTTAGGAGATCTGAGTCATGTGCTAGGCAACCACTGTCTCGTGTGAATTTAATTAGCTTTTAACTGGCTTTGCCATTTGCTTTATGTGCAAGAAGCCGGTTTAATTCACGCCCGAAGTTTCGTTTAAATGTGCAAAACAAATACGCATCATACATACGATTTTTTGTTTAGAATTCGCCTCGCGCCACATTAAACATGTCGAATCCAGCCTCACAAAAACGTTATAGGGTCTATCGCCATCGCTTTTTCTGTTCCGAATGCAAAAAAGACATCGTTGCTGATCATGAGTACCAAGACGTTCATGCAAGAACTAAGCATATAGGCAAAAAATTAAGTTTACTGTTTCTCACTTGCGCCAAATCAATCGCGACAAGGCTTCACCGGCGGCGATGAAACAATCAGTATGCTTAAATGCAGTAAAATCGACGCCAAAAATGTTGACTCAGATCTTCAGAACGACAGCAGTACAGATATAGTAGATGAATCAGAAATTACGGATAAAGGTAATTTGGATAAGTCAAATATCATGATATAGAAAGCACAGATAATGGTGCTGACAATGATGCTGGTGCTCCGGATGCGACAGAAATCGTAGATAATGGTGCTAACTATGAAATCGCGCATAGTGCTAATTGGCATATATCCATTTCAGTTGTCATTGGTAATAGTGTTCCGAAAAAATCTTTTAAGTTAGTTATCATGGATAATGTTGCGCAGATAAGTCAGATATCGTAGATAGTGCGCACAATTCTTCCTTCGATACCAATTTGTATAGTGATTTATATAGTGGTGCCAAAAGACCAGTGATATAGACGAAGGTCCTCAGCAACAGATCTTAAAGTGCTACGGCCCAAAAAATTCTACAGTAAATGTTTTTCTAGAGATTGCAACCTAGTCTGGTACAGACGATATCTACAGCTGAACTACAACTGTGAAACGAAGAAAGAGAGCTAGTACCCATGCCAGAAATAGTTAAAGGCCCACAAGAGCGAGAAACATCAAACGTCCATAGCGAAATGGATTGAGAGAAGAGCAAATAAGAAGAGAAATACTTCCATACTGAGCAAACTCCAGGAATCACACAAACAATATGTGAAGGAAAGTGGCGACTACTTGAAAGTTATCGTTGAATGTCTCATGCTCAAGGCCCAACAGAACATCGCGGAACAATGTAATAGTTTGAGTAATAGCAGTGATGTAATTAGAGGTAATTTTCTGGAACTAATTTACTTGCAGTGCAAGGGACATAGCTTGGCTGAAGAATAAAATCGATATCCACCTTCACAAGCGCGCGTAGTGGACATCTCCCTTGATACAAAACGAACTGCTCCAAATTATCGCCGCTTTCATTCGCGTGCGTATCACAAACGATGTGCGAGCCAGTGGATGTTATATGTTATCATCTTGGACAAAACATCAGACATTAGCAGAACAGAACAAGTTTCACTTTGCCTTAGATTCGTGCTGAATGGAACGAAGAAAAAAGCACTCATCGGTTTCTACTCCACGAAATCAACCGAACGGGAAGTACTGTCAGTATGAACTGGTGTAAGGTGCCATCACTGAACTCAATCTGGACCTTAAAAACGTTGTTGGTAAAACATTCGATAGGGCAGCTAATATGAACGGTGTACACAAGGGACTCTCAACAAGAATGGCAGAGTGCTACGACACAGATTGAACCATTGGGAAGCGTCCTGGGGATTATCCAGGCTCTTCTTAGAAGCGAGTCTCAAACGACACGTACTGTTTAGTGACACAGATCAAGTAGAAGGTGAGAATCTGAAACTGACGCTGAAGTCATTGAGTGCCCCGTGATGGTCATGCCAGTGCAAAGCCCGAAAGGCCGTATACAGGCAAATGGAACGTACTGTAAAAGCCCTGCTCGCGCTGTCTTCAGACAAAGATCCGAAAACCTCCTCTGAGAGCAGAACCTTATCGACCGCGATTTATGACTCTTGAAGTCGAGCAGAAAATGTAGGCGAGTTTTCGTCTTGTGCGCGGATTACGCTACTTGATGACTTTTTCAGAAATGCTGGAGACAATGCACGAGAATAATCTATTTGATATGTTTTCAGAGTTTTCTTAATTGGTACATATCCCTGCAGTGATACCTGCTACATCGCGTTCTGCACAACGATCATTCATTGCTTTGCGCAGATTTAAAACTTATTTCCGCAGCACTTGGGGCAACAACGTGTCGGTAACATCGCAATTATTGAAAGGGCATATGCCACCTCTGTAGTCAACACTGACATAGATCGTATCAATGAGATCTTCCCCCTTCGAAATGGTAGATACAGCTATTTCTTTTAACGTGTTTCATGAGCCCATATGAAAGACTTTTTTTTTAAGTGTAAGAATATTTTCACTTCATACGAAGGCCTATGTTAGTGCATCGTATGACCCTCGTTTCTTTTCGACTGTTTCGCAAAAATTCGGGCGACTTGCGAGAATTTTTTCGGAAAATTGCTCAACGCCCAACCACGCCCCTCCACCCCCTAAACGGCCCGTTCACCTATGCTTAAGTTAAAAGTCGCTAACAGTTACATATTGTTATTTATTCAAAAACGAGAGATTACACCGACATTTTTTCCAAACCACCAAGACCACGTACTTCCTTGAAGAGCACTAGGTTGCACCCTTATTTTATAGAGTCTATATTACGTATAGCACCCTATCAATTACCTGTTAATTAAGCCTTCTTATCTGTAATAAAAAATTGAAAGATTGGCAAAAGTAATCCTGAATTGGAGAAGCTGCACATACACAGCACCAGCATAATCACATACTAGATGATGAGATGATGATGATAATAATGATGATGGTGGTTAAGAAATGTTGAGTATACAGTTAATCTACGTTATAAACGATAAACTACCTTAATTTCGCATTGGTCAGAGTAGTACCGAAAGTTGGCACCGTCGTCGCTGTACTGCACTTTGTATTTAGTAACCCACTGTCCAAAATTATTTCTTCCTTGCGTTGCTAAACCAGTTATTTTGGTGAGCTGATTACCTAGGTCAATTTGGAACCACTGATCGAGGTTATTAAACATGACTGACCACGACCCTGCTTTACGGGGTGTTGCTAAATAATGCAGTCTTCCCTGGATAGCTGCATGATTGACGTCCCACACTGTAGAGGCCGTAATTTGCCCATCAGATATAACGCCGCTTTCCATACCGAGAGCATCGTTGCAATCTTTAAATAAAGTGCAAATACCCATTAATTATTTATAAAGAAAATACATGTGAATCCTCAGAGGCAAAGAACAAACGAGGGAGGTGATTCTTGTATGGTAGCAGACCTTTGCCCGACACGCTGTGCGAGTCCGAAGAAAAAGAAAAAAATAAAACGGAACAGCGAAGAACATATGCAGGAAATAAGAAAAGACACTGAAAACGATAGAGAGCATAAACAAAGGTCGCTGCGGAACAATGAAAGGCATTTTGAGAGAAAAAAAATTAAGAGAAAACGTTATTTCGAGACCGCCCACGATTTAACATTGTTTTATATTAGATGGATGAGAGTATTTTACTGGGAACTAAAACAATTGTAGAACTGTTATGACCCGATTATCCGGCAACCGAGTGGCCTATCGTTCGTATGCAATAGAAGTGGTCATATAGAGAAGCGAGGTCTCGATTCCCGAGAGCAAGAACACCAAAAATGAAAAATGAAGTATGATCTGCATGATGATTTTCAGAGACTTTCTAGAAGGTTGCGACAAGTAAAGACAAGAAGCCGGTTATTACTCCTATGGAAAAATTATAAAAGCTCCATTTCTTCCACCTACACTTATTGTCCATATAACAAAAAGGAATTATACGTTAGCTAGAAGATATGAATATATGTTTTCGTGGCAAAAAGTCATTTATTGAATACGTAAATTTTCGTACACAACTAAGTTCTAGCAAATAAAAGAAGCAAACGATGTTTTTCACACGTGAAAAACTAAGACGTCCAATCAGAATCGGTAAAATTCAGCTCAAAGGACAACAATAATCAGCTGGCCTTACTGTTGGTTTGCAAAACTAAGGCAAGAAGTAATCGGCAGGCGATCGAACATTGCAAATTCACTTTAGCGAACTGCATATTGGAAAGCAACCGTGGGAATCTCAGTATCGTTACATACTCTGCAAAAAAAAAAAATTGTATATCCGCAGTAATAAATTGGATTAGTATTTACCAAATCAGTGAATAAGCAATTTTCACGCGTTTTGATTGGCTCCCGTAACTCGGAATATCATTGGCTATTCACCGTTCTCCGACCGGAGTCAAGATGGCGTCTTATTTCAAAACCTTTTTGGGAAGACGAAATTTGAGCGATAAATGAAGCAGTCATACAAACAAATACTAAGAAAGCGACGAACTTTGGCTTGTCGGTGTTTATTGGGTAGGTATAAAATTATTTTCATGCTGAAGTTGCAACAAAATCATAAAACTGTACTTGACAAAATTCTCGAAATGTTTCTAAATTGTAAACAAAGTTTCTAATAAGTGATGCTTTTAATCTGCAAAAAGTTATTTTTTTTCCATCCAACTGATTGAGTCAATACTAAAACAACTATCTCCCCATTCCCCCCCCCCTCCCCCTTCGCGTCTCGGCAGATCGGCAGTACAAACCTGAGGCCGACAGTGTATTTGGTCTCTGCAGTTTTACACCCCTCTTTCCATCACTTTTCGTTTTACGTGTATAGTTTAAAGCTACTTAAAGTTGCACGGGATTAGGAAACAAGACTTTGAGATCACATCTGGGAATCGAACTCGGAACCACTTGCAAAGAGCCGACTGTGCTAATCCTTGGTTCCTGCAACTGCTATTCAGAAGGTCAAAATTCGAACTCTGACTTACTAATCCCCGATAATTCCTTGTATTATTTTAATCCTTCCCTTTTCCTCTCTTACGCTGTCTCTGTTTCTATAATTCTTATTCATTTTCTTATAGAACAACGTGTCGCACAAAATCTCACACAGCCCAAGGTAAGGGGCCAGCAATTCCTTTTTATTTGGGCGTGGCCCAAATAGAGTAACGGAAACGGCTTGTTTTGACGCAAATGTGCAATAGGCACCTAATACGTGCTAACGTAAACAAGGCAAGTAAACAAGCGAAGCGAGGCGAATGTCTGTCATGCGAACGTCTTGTACAAGGTAAGAGGGATGTGGGAAAGAAAGCTCTGCTTGCACACGGCACTTAATCGCACTTTTACGATCTCAAAAGTTTATCTGAATCTTCAGTATTTTTACCTCATCGAAATTTGGAAGTCTGAAGTCCAGGGATGAAATCTATCAAAAATATTTGGAATATTAACGTCGGGTTTTGGTCTCAATAAGATCACAAGCAACGAACCTTGAAACACAGAATCTCAAAAAACGGATCGGAATCCACCAATCACAAATCATAAACAATGACCTTTTGAACCCGTTGAAGAAAACTTTCGTTTTCTAAGAGGTCCGTTAGGATGATTGACGTCTGACATTTTTTTGACCAGAGGATCGAAATGCACCAATCATCGAAAGACAGTTTTAATTGCATGTTTCGTAAGAGGTCATCTGAATTTGCTCTTTTCTTTATTTTATGTCTATTTTTTGTGATTGGTCGATTTTGTTAGGTCGAGTGGATAATCCGATGAGGGACGATTTGGATATCGTTTGATCCGAAATTTTTCGAAGCAGCAGTGAGAAGCAGTTTGGATAAGATTTGGCCGCGGCGTTTCGAGGAACGTGTTAATATATTGTTCAATTATGTTATCCCGGGTTAAACTTACAAATGCACACACTGTTCGCGGTAGGCCCGCACTAAAAGATAACACTGAGTGTTTTCGGAATGGGCTGGTCCGCGAACTCAAAGAAAAACAAAGGAAATTATCAAGACATTCAATGACATCAAAGACTTATGGACCCCATAGACGTAATAACAAATCGGAATATCAGGAGTGTACGTGTAAAATGGATAAGAGTTTGAACAGAGGAATGTTTAACAAGTTTGAGAGTCGCAAGATTTGTGTAGCTGGTTATCAGTGTGACTATAGTGATTTTGATTTTGCATTGCGGAACTCAGCGTGTCACCTGTGATAAAAATCTGTTCCAATGAAGGAAGAGACGATTGTCAACAATTGAAACCAAAAGGGACTGAGGCTTCTTTTGGAACTACTGTGATAACTGCAACAATTCTTCTTCAATTTTGTTTAGCAGGGTGACGGTTAATGTACTTGTTTTTGTATTGCGTGTTGTGTTCAGTTTCATACGATGGTGTGCGTCGGGATTTTGCATTATCAGCAAGTTTTGGGTTAGAGTGTTTTGATGGCAGCGAGGTGACGACAAGAGAAGGTAATGAGCTAGTTGTACAGAAGGAACATTGTGTTGTGGAGGAAATAAAAGAAGTTGAATTGAGTTCTCGTCGTGGGAAATTTATTTATAACAGAACTTACAATTTAGTCCATTATATTTTCGGCGTGACAAATTACCACAAAATCGAGATTGTAATTCGAAACTCGCGATGTTTTCAAAATTTGCATAAATCGGGCGCTGCAAAGAAATATTTATGTTACAAGCGCTTCGAAATACTGTACCTTCACAACGGCATAGCTTTTACTTGTTGTGCTATATCTTTCAAAACTATCGATCGATTCTAGCTCAAAAACTCTCAAAAGCAGCGGTTTAAATGTCAAAGCCCGTGGCCGGTTGAAATCGTATCTTGCTTGTTTTCAAACGATTTAGGATGGATCGAATCGACTTTGGATCGATTATTATTTTATCAGCTTGTGGTAAGAACGAAACGTTTTTCTTCTCGATAAAGTTCACTCAACAAATTTAGAAAGATTTACTTGACTTTTCATATGTGGAACGGACTGACTTTTTTGTGGAACGAACTGACTATTTTATGGAACGATCTGACTATTGATTGGAACGATCTGACTAGGAACGATGTCAACGATCTGACCATGGAACGAAATGACAGGTTACCGTCATGCCCCTAGCAGACTACCAATGAACAAATTAAAAGCTTTGTTACAGAAAACACGGAAAGTGACACTTTTTGTATGGAAGAGTATGCGGAAAAATACACCATTGTCGTCTGAAATTCATTGTTACGTTAAAAGTAGAAAGGGTTTACACTTAAACGGGTACAGAAGTAACTGTAACAGTGTGAGGTTTTTAGTTAAGGGGCAACTCCAAAACTATTTGGTAAACGAGGGAAGGTGTTTCTGTCGTCCAAGCATCAGAGCGCAGGCGATTTAGGTGGAATGAGATATCCAAATAGGCTTCTAAGTAAGAATTTGCCCCTCTGTACATGTAATTATCCATTTTATACTGCTCAAAACAGTTTGAATCACCGGGTTAATTTTGGCCAATTTAAGCTTTGTACTGATATAGAGAAGAATCCAGGGCCTTCAATTTATGTAGATGCTGCAAAAACAATTAATTCTCCATACTGTCAAGGAAATGTTACAGGATTTGGAGAAAATGGTGGACAACGATGTGTCGCAATGAGTCTGTGCGCTTTAATTTAAAGTAAGATAACAAAGATTACTTCAGTTGATGATATGACTCAAATAATGATTGTTGGTATTCAATTATATTCTTGTCTGTCACTGCTTGCAAGACAATCTATGTCAATGTTAACAGAATTGCCAGGAATGGTTACAGTGTTTGAGCAATTTTTCCACCTTAAATACAGTGACAGTTATACTTGTAACATCCATCTCTACTGTATATGCCAGTCACAGGTTACAGCATTTGAAACACTCTTGGCACTGAACTACAACTCATTCATTTTAAAGGTGGCAATTATTGTTGTTGGTATCTACAGCATTGAGGCTGGGGGATATAATGTATTTGATTCTCATGCTATGTATCATAGCAGTCATAGTGAATGGACATGTGTATTGTTGAAAATACCATCCATTCATAAATTAGTACTATTTTTAGACTCTACATAGGAATGAGGATATATATGAACTTAAAGGTGTACATATTGCCACCTCTGAACCTCATCTTTTCTCAAGCAAGGTTGAAAATTGTAGTGTATCAAATGTTAATAGTTACCAATGTTCCTGTAAACAGTGCTGCCCTATAGCAGTTTATGCAATGTGTTACTCTGTTATTAATCGTTGTGGATACTGGACTTAGGGAACTTTATTTGCCCTTGTTAGTAACCGGAATACACCGTACAAAGTGATGGGTGTGAAAACACATCTATCAGTATCAGTGGAGCTGAGATAAACCTTACTCTCTGGGCTGTAACCACTTATTTCGTATGTTGTAATTTGGCTCCAAGCATGTCTGCATTGAAGATGTGCATATTTTCAAACATTGTCGTGAAATGACACTATTTTTGTTGTGGATTGGGACATACTGTATAAGCTGTGTGGTTCAGCAAACAAGTGGAGTAAAGGATTTGTCTTCTCTGGTAAGATATTTACTGCAATAAGGCATGTTCAAAGTATCATACCCCTAGTACGACCACGCCCAAATATACGCTCACACAGCGTCTTGTCTTTCGACGAAAACCTAGCCTGAATTTCATCCGATTACTTCGAGTCGTTAAGTACTCCCTCAGTAACGTCTGAATCGACCGGCTGTTTACTGCCTTCCAGTGACGTCACTACTCCTTGACCTTTGCTTTAATTCATGCAAAAAGTAAAACACGATTTTCAAGTGGCAAACCGAGAAATATCGTTTGGAAATGTCTGCATGATACAGAACTGCTTTATTTGTTTCGATTGTAATTCATGTTTAACGTTCAAACTCTGAACCGGTTGTACTAAATTCTATAATCAAACTCGGTCGCAATGACGCAATGAAATAAACACAAACACGGAACACTTAGTTGAAAAACACAATGATTTGCTTTAATTGAAAAGAAGCTATTTGGTCCTTAACGAAGAAAAAAAAAAACAAGGAAACAAGAAAGAAAAGCTAACAGAATCATTACACTTGACGGTAAAAATACCAAGAAGGTGGAATTATAACACTGATCTCGGAAAACTTCGCGTAAACAAAATCACCGGCTGCCGAAACCACAGAGCGGCTCTAAATGAAAAACCTACTGAACTCTCCACAATGATTCTTCAGTCGCAGACGAATTTAGATTTCAGTTTCGATTAAGCTTGTCGAAATGTTTGAACTAAACGAAAGAATGCCAGGAATGGGATCCGCTGAATATCAAGCGACAATCCCGCTAAAATTTTTCATAATTATACATAATTTTGCGAATGTTTAGACAATCAACGAATCAAAATCACTACCCGGTTTTCGGGTAGTGAGTGACGTCACTGGACGGCATTAACGGCCGGCCGATTCAGACGTTGTTGAGAGGCGAAAACGACTCGAAGCAATCGGATGAATTTCAGGCTAACGAAAACCTACCTTTAGCCGTTACTCCTATACTATCCGCGGTATTGTGACTTGACAGGGAAGTATAAGTTGTTTTTCCTAACAGGTTGGAAGTAGCACGACCTGAAAAGAAAGTTGTCTTGAAAGTGCCTGTTAACTGAGGCGTTGCCATGACAGCCGATGGTAAATGTGTTGGCAGTTCCTTCAAAAATGACATCAGTACAGATGTGAGTCGCAGTTGCTTAAAAATGACACCAGTTACACCTGATACCATATTGGTAGTTCTTGTTACCTGAAGGGTTGTCGGGGCTGCTGTCGACAAAATGGTCGATTCTTGTGTACTAGTCTTTGGAAAAGACGGACACGAAGTGACCATGTGTTCCTGTGTTACACCAGTGTTGTTTCTCGAGACTGTTTAGCACAAAAGAAAAAAGAAATATTCATTTATGCGAAAAAATCTGAGATCAGTTCCATCACTAAACTAGCCTCCTTAACAACAGTTTCGTAGTATCCAGCAGGAGCGAAAGTTGATTACCTTCACTTTGCCAAGGTACTTTCACGAAAGCAATGGATTCAAGCGTTTCGGCTCGGCGATGCAAAGCAACTTACTGTTATAGAGAGAACGAACCTAATAATGTTCGCTTCTCTTCGGAAGAGAAGACGCACGAAAACATTGAATTCGTTAGCCGTGAATTAACGACGGGAATGCTAGGCCGGTCTTTACTGTTACGTGCTGCAAACGTGTTACAATATTTAATAAGTATCTTTTTTTATTGAACGCGTACAAAAGAAATTTTCAACACACTCTACAGACTAACTGTATTGCTTTAAACCGAATACTATTACCTTTACACCCATACACTTCCACCCTCATTGATATATGACTGTGCCAGGCTGTTGGTCGAAAGCGGATGTAGCGTGCCCTGATTCCACTGT
Organism: Porites lutea; assembly: GCF_958299795.1. Classification (NCBI taxonomy): domain Eukaryota; kingdom Metazoa; phylum Cnidaria; class Anthozoa; order Scleractinia; family Poritidae; genus Porites; species Porites lutea. Next base: position 12,653,869 of record NC_133207.1, on the reverse strand, counting down.
AGAGCCTGTGCCTGACCACAGTGTCCGGATCTGTGTTTCCAAGAAACTCCTATATATAAAAAAAACAACTGTGGTTGTAACGGCCTTTCAAAAACTAATAATGGGGAATATGTCATTCGTACGATACCGTCTTGTTACTACTAAGGGCAGAATTCGTTTCGATTTTACTTTCAGAATTATTATTTAAATTTGGTAATCTAAGCTAGGTTTAAACAACAAAAGCCCCAATTTGCACAAGAAAGCAAAACCCAGGGGAATTCCTGTGGTAGTATTAAATGACACCATCATGCAAATGGCCTATACGGCGTTTTCACTGACGTGGCCAGCATCTATGCAAATTTATTGCAACAAAAGAAAGCGTTTACATACGAAAAGAGTTCAACTCCTAAAGGACTGGTTTGGAACATCAGCATGGCTGCCGTTTCATTGTTTTGGAACACCAATATGGCCGCTTTTTTATTTTTGTGGAACACCAACATGGCTGCCGTTTCGTTGTTTTGGAACACCAACATGGCTCCCGTTTCATTGTTTTGGAACACCAACATGGCTGCCGTTTCATTGTTTTGGAACACCAACATAGCTGCCGTTTCATTGTTTGGAACACCAACATGGCTGCCGTTTCATTGTTTGGAACACCAACATGGCTGCCGTTTCATTGTTTTGGAACACCAACATGGCTGCCGTTTCATTGTTTTGGAACACCAACATGGCTGCCGTTTCATTGTTTTGGAACACCAACATGGCTGCCCTTTCATTGTTTTGGAACTCCAACATGGCTGCCGTTTCATTATTTTGGAACACCAACATGGCTGCCGTTTCATTGTTTTGGAACACCAACATGGCTGCCCTTTCATTGTTTTGGAACTCCAACATGGCTGCCGTTTCATTATTTTGGAACACCAACATAGCTGCCGTTTCATTGTTTTGGAACACCAACATGGCCGCCGTTTCATTATTTTGGAACACCAACATAGCTGCCGTTTCATTGTTTTGGAACACCAACATGGCTGCCGTTTCATTATTTTGGAACACCAACATAGCTGCCGTTTCCTTGTTTTGGAACACCAACATGGCTGCCGTTTCATTATTTTGGAACACCAACATAGCTGCCGTTTCATTGTTTTGGAACACCAACATGGCTGCCGTTTCATTATTTTGGAACACCAACATAGCTGCCGTTTCATTGTTTTGGAACACCAACATGGCTGCCGTTTCATTATTTTGGAACACCAACATAGCTGCCGTTTCCTTGTTTTGGAACACCAACATGGCTGCCGTTTCATTATTTTGGAACACCAACATAGCTGCCGTTTCATTATTTTGGAACACCAACATGGCTGCCGTTTCATTATTTTGGAACACCAACATAGCTGCCGTTTCATTATTTTGGAACACCAACATAGCTGCCGTTTCATTATTTTGGAACACCAACATGGCTGCCGTTTCATTATTTTGGAACACCAACATAGCTGCCGTTTCATTATTTTGGAACACCAACATAGCTGCCGTTTCATTATTTTGGAACACCAACATAGCTGCCGTTTCATTATTTTGGAACACCAACATGGCTGCCGTTTCATTATTTTGGAACACCAACATAGCTGCCGTTTCATTGTTTTGGAACACCAACATGGCTGCCGTTTCATTATTTTGGAACACCAACATAGCTGCCGTTTCGTTGTTGTGGAACACCAACATAGCTGCCGTTCCATTGTTTTGGAACACTAACATGGCTGCCGTTTCATTGTTTTGGAACACCAATATGGCTTCGTAATGTCATGTGAAAAGCTCTATTGTGCATAACGATATGAGGCTCAGAAAAAGTATCTGTGTGTGACATCATTGGCAAAATTTAGGAATGCAAAAGAAGAAAAGAAAAAAGTAATCTATTTTTGTAATTAGGTATAGGCGTACGGACCGGGGGGTGCTGGGGCACTGCAGCTCCCCCAAGATTTGTGTAAGTCAGATTTTGGGGGGCAGCAGGAGAAATTTTTTAAAGAAGTTTCGATGTTTTTTTTTTTTCGAAGAGATAGTTTTTTTCTATTTCAACCTGAAGTCGGCGTGGTAAAGCCAGTTAAATTCTCACGAGACATTGTTTGCCTAGCACGTAATGAGTTTCTGGTTATTAGAGAAGTGGATCATATGTTGATATACATATTTGCATTTTTTTATTGTTAAGATATGAGTCATGCATTTGCTAGGCAACCAATGTCTGGTGTGAATTTAACTGGCTTTACCATTTGCTTATGTTCGAAAAGCCAGTGCAATTCACGCCCGTAGTTTCGTTTAAACGTGCGCGACACTGGAAACAAATACGCATCATACATGCGATTTTTTGTTTAGAATTCGCCTCTTGCCATATTAAACATGTCGAATCCAGCCCCACAAGAACGTTATCGGGTCTCTCGCCATCGCGTTACCTGTTCCGAATGCAAATCAAAGGATGTCTACCGGTATATTTTAAGTTTGTCAAAAAATGAAAATATCATTTACGAAAAAAACAAAACAAAACAAAACAAGAAGACAAAAAAACAGAAAAAGAAAAAATTTTCCGACGGCGAGAGTCGAACCCTGGACCATCAACGTGATAAGTGAACGCGTTATCTACTGCGCCACAACAGTTAGTAGTACGTACAGTTAAATTAATCATCCTTAACGCTTTTGCCCATAAAGTTCTGCCGGTCGACGCTGTTTGAAGCCCGTAGAGCGTTATTTATGAGGAATTGAAAGATATATTCGAGGTAAACAGGGATGGTTTTGACAGTGAAAGGTGTACTTTAACTCATTTCGTCGCCTTTGAAGAACATGGCCGACAAGTGTCTCGCAAAACCGTCGCAAAGTCGACCTCTTGCAACTTGCGATTCTAGGCGTTTACATGAGGACAGCCACTTACGATTCAGCAATAGTAAACATTTCCGTTTTTATTGAACAAAAAAACATTTCATTTCAGAATGATATTTCACTAAAAACCATGAGATTGGGAGTCTTGTCGTGAGAAAAGTTAAAACATCCTGAGACTCACGGCAGAATCGTGAGCTTGGACCACCTTCGCTTGGGAGTCGAAGAGCAATTGCTGATCTTATCGGCGTCATGTTTATCGCCTGGAAGAGTCAGAAAGCTTCAAAAGTTCATAAACGTCTGTCTCAAAGTTGGCCATACCTGTTCTGATTTGAAACATTCAAAGTCCACATGAAGACAATCGACTCCTGTGAAATGTACAAAAATCAGCACACCGCGGGACGGGAACGATCTACGACAGTTTTCGTTTTGATATCGGGCGCTTTCGTGTGGAGCCGAATGATTTACGAAAGGTGTCTACATCTGAGTGACAAATCTGCATATCGCATTGTCCGCAATAGCTTGTTCCTTACGCTACGCGTAATCCACAAGTTAAAAAGACATCGTTGCTGAGTACCGAGACGTTCATGTAAGAACTAAGCATATAGGCAAAAAAGGTAAGTTTACTGTTTCTCACTTGTGCCAAATCAATCGCAACTAGGTTTCACCGGCGGCGATGAAACAATCGACGCCGAAAATGTTGACTCAGATCTTCAGAACGACAGCAGTACAGATATACTGGATTCAAAAGAACATCGACCAACGGGGCCCGGCACGATGAACAACGTAACAGTTTGAGTAATAGCAGTGATGTACATAGAGGTAATTTTCTGGAATTAATTCACTTGCGGTGCAAGGTCATAGCTTGGCTATCGATAGCCGGCATCAGAAGCACGCGTAGTGGAAATCTCCAGTGGTACAAAACGAACTGGTATATTATCACCTTGGACCAAACATTAGCAGAACCGAACAAGTTTCACTTTGCCTTAGTTTCGGGCTGAATTGAACGAAGAAAAAAATATTCATTGGTTTCTACTCCACGAAATCAACCGAAGGCGAAGTACTGTATGAACTGGTGAAATATGCTATCACTGCATGAACAAAATCTTGACCTCAAAAACATTGTTCGTAAAACATTCGATAGGGTGGCTAATATAAACGGTGTACACAAGGAACTGTCAACAAGAATGGCAGAGTGCCCCGCTCACTATCTACGTCTACTGTACTGTTTATGCAGATATGTGTTCAACCTCGCCCTTCAGGACACTATGACACAGATTGAACCATTGGGAAACGCTCTGGGGATTATCCAGGTTCTGTGCAACTTCTTGGAATCAAGCCCTAAACAACACGCACTGTTTAGTGACACAGATCAAGAACAAGGTGAGGATCTGAAACTGACGCTAAAGTCATTGAGTGCCCCGCGATGGTCATGAAAGCCGGAAAGGCCGTATACGGGCAAATGGAACGCATTTATCAGTTGTTTCAACTGATAAATGGGAGCTTCTCCCGCGTTGCTAAATTTTACAAAAATCGACGGCGAGACTTTGGAGGCCGAGCAGAAAATGTACGAGAGTTTTGGTCTTGTGCGAGGATTAGGCTACTTGATGACTTTTTCAGAAATGCTGGAGACAATGCACGAGAATAATCTATTTGATATGTTTTCAGAGTTTTCTTATTTGGTACATATCCCTGCTGTGATACCTGCTACATCGCGTTCTGCACAACGATCATTCACTGCTTTGCGCAGATTGAAAACTTATTTCCGCAGCACATGGGGCAACAACGTCTCGGTAACATTGCACTTATTAATATTGAAAGGGCATATGTCAACTCTGTAGTCATAGTTCGTATCAATGATATCTTCCACCGTCGAAATGGCAGATCCTGATTTCTTTTAACGTGTTTCATGAGCCCATATGACAGATTTCTGTTCATATGTAAGAATATTTTCACTTCATATGAAGGCCTATGTTAGTGCATCGTATGAACCTCGTTTCTTTTCGACTGTTTCGTAAATATTCGGGAAACTTGCGAGAATTTTTTGGGCAAATTGTTCAACGCCCAACCATCTCCCCCCTCCCCCCTCTTAAACGGCCCGTTTGCCTACGCTTAAGTTACCAGTTACATGTTGTTACTTCTTCAAAAACGAGCGATTACACCGAGTTTTTTTCCAAAACACGGGTACCAAGACCACAAACTTCCTTGAAGGGCAAAGGGTTGCACCCTTATTTTATAGAGGCTGTATTAAGTATAGCACCCTATCAATTACCTGTTAATTAAGTCTTGCTATCTGTAATAAAAAAATTGAGACATAGGCGAAAGTAATCCTGAACTGGACAAGCCGCACATACACAGCAGCAACATAATGAGATACTAGATGATGATGATGAGGATGATGATGGTGATTAAGAAATGTTATAAACAATAAACTACCTTAATTTCGCATTGGTCAGAGTAGTACCGAAAGTTGGCACCGTCGTCGCTGTACTGCACTTTGTATTTAGTAACCCACTGTCCAAAATTATTTCTTCCTTGCGTTGCTAGACCAGTTAGTTTGGTGAGCTGATTACCTAGGTCAATTTGGAGCCACTGATCGAGGTTATTAAACCTAGCTGACCAGGATCCTGCTTTACCGGGTGTTGCTAAATAATGCAGTCTTCCCTGGACAGCCGCATGATTGACGTCCCACACTGTAGAGGCCGTAATTTGCCTATCAGATATATCACTGCTTTCCATGCCGAGAGCATCGTTGCAATCTTAAAATGAAGTGCAAATACTCATGAATAACTCATAAAGAAAATACATGTGAATCCTTGGGGGCGAAGCACAAACGAGCGAGCGAGGTGATTGTTATCTGGTAGCAGACCTTTTCCCGACACGCCGTGTTGAGTCCGAAGAAAAATAAAAACAATAGAAAGGAGAATGAAGAGCAGATGCAAAATATAAGAAAAGACACTGAAAAGGTAGACAGCATAAAGGGCAAAGTTCGCTGCGGAACAATGAAAGGTATTTTTGACAGAAAAAAATGATGAGAAAACGTTAACAAGCCTCAGTTTTTAATAATCATAAGGCCAAGGATGTGGGGGGGGAATGAAAAGATCTTTTACAGAAATTGTTCAAGCCATTTAATAACACACATTTCGTGCTTTATCAAGTTGAAACAGACAATCGATTCGAGTTTCTTCTCTATCCTCTTTTAAGTACTCATGACAACAAGCTCGTTTTATTTAACTTTACCGCGGCAAAACCCGTTCTTAAAATTAGTGAAGTGGGCAAAAAACTGCCTTGCAATCTCAAGCTATGAGAACATCAAAAATTAAAAGCTTCAAATCAAATTTTATGGCAATTGGCTGGCCTTTTTCGGCGTTATTCATGATCAACAGTTTATTAATGGGTCTCGACTGTAATAAACAACTGAGACATTACTGTACACGTGCATATTATAAAGAATACGCGTTTTTCTCACTGGCTAAGATATATCTAAATCTGTTAAAATCAAGATTTAGCAGAGAGTTGTACCTTTAAGTTATTGGTCGAAATTTTGGCGAGACAGTATTTTAGACAGTGATAAAAAAGGGGCATTAAATTTCGCGATTCAAGCGTTCTCGACTTCATTTTATTTTCAGAGTCTGCATGTTTTTAAATTTCTAGACAAACTACTTACTTTACGTGCTTACTTTGTAGCTGAGATGTACAATGTTGTATGCTACTGAAAGACAGTGTCTTTGTACTGTGAATTGATAAATTTATGTGCCGTTTAAAGACGAGTGTGAGCCTGGTTTTAGCTACTGGACACTAAAAACTGTAAGTGGAGTCATAGAAGTGACGTCGTTGTAGTGACCTCTTTTAAACGGACACCTCTCTAATACGGACACTTTGCTCTGTCCCTTATTAGAGAGGTTCGACTGTACCAAGAAGGTAATTAGTTGTTTCGATCACAAACAAGAAAATACTCAAAAATTTCAAGCAGAGAAATATGACTGACTATTTAGCAGCATTGTAACATTATATATCATCTAGACTTTTTTCACTAATTTATGTACCACGGCTTTGAAATGTGCCCGGCGTTCAAAATATACTTTCGATTTATTTTAATACATATGTTAAAGATCCAATTTGTTTTCAGATTAATTTTGATTTAACCTAGATTGATTCTCAATTTCCTTTGCCTCCTAGCCCTAGGAGACAAAAGAAATTGAGAATCGACCGAGGTTCAAACATTTCAGTAACACATACATATAGAGGTTTTTTGCAAATACCACACGGAACTGCTAACAAGTGCTGTGCGTAAAAACGTGTGCCAATCGCGCCGGTTATGCTCCGGCCGTTTATCCTTTTATCCTTACTTGTTGCTGTGGCAACAGATGATGCTAGTTTTCCTGTATCCCCGGCAACGCGGCTTGACAGGGGAGACGAAGTCGCTTTTCTCAACAGTTTGGTTGTAGAATAAGCTGACAAAAAGGTTTCCTTGGAAGAGCTTGTTAAATGAGGGGTTGCCATGGCCGATGACCTTGAATAAGTTGATAGTTCCTTAGTGGACGACATCAGTAGAGATTTGTGTCCCAATTTCTTAGAGGTACCTCTTATCGAACCTGCTATCATGATGGAAGTCCTTGTTACCTGAGGCCTTTCCAAGGGCGCTGCTGTTGGCAAATCCTTGACAGATAAAAGCAGAAGAGATGTGTGTCCCAGTTGCTTAGCATAAAAACTGGTTGCCACTGCTACTATATTGGCAGTTCTTGGGCGCTTTCAATTCAACAAAAATTTCGGTTTGAAATTTCGGTCAAAGTGGACTACCTTCAAAGCTGGTCCCGAATATTCAGGTCGGACCGAACCCAAATGACCCGTTCCATTTGATGTACGAACCGAAATTTCCGGAATTTTTTGTTGAATGGAAAGCACTTCTTCTTACCTTAAGCGCTTTCAGAGCTACTGTCGACAAATGGTTCATTTCCTGTTGTGTACCGGTCGTTGGCCACGACGCGCGTGAACTGAATATCTGTCCTTGTGTGACAACAGTGCTGTTCGTTGGGACTGTTTAACGGGAAATAAATAATGCATTTTTAACTAAAAATAAACACTAATAAAGAATCCCAGTACCGTTTCAAAAAAAAATAGCCTGAATAACAGTTGTCATTCACCCAAGCAAGGAAGCCCACTTTATTAGGCGTGTATATGGGAGGCAGTGGTCTAATCATTTATGCTGAGTATATAACTACTCCTATATCGAGAAATAGATACAGATGTACCGGTACATCAATTTAAATATAGGGGAGACTACTGTTGCTGTATTCAAGAACAAGATTACACGGCAAAAACTTAATTTAAAATCACTTGTCTCGGCTTCCAATGAATGGTGAACTCATTTCGAAGCGGGGATGGAAGGTGTCTTGTGACTTGAAGTGGGGATGCGGAGAACTAAGCGTTTTTGAAAAGAGGCGCTTTTGGTGACAGTTTACGTAGAATCCGTGTGGACAATAGGCTAATCCGGAGAATAATACCTCCGTTTTCAAACAAAATCAGATATCTATAGACGGGGTCTAAAGAACACTCTTTGTGCTCGCACTGTTTCTAGTTGTTCCCTGACAAAGGCCCTGAAGAGTTCGGACAAATGGCCCTAGGCTAAGTGCCATTAGGCCGGAGAGCTGCAGCTGAAGTTTGCAAAAGTGTTCAGAGTGTGACTTTTTAAGATGCAACTCCACAGTTGTTTATAAGTGAATAAAGTAGTCTACTAGTTACTGCTGTTCTTTTCTAATTCCAGGAAGTCAGGCTTTTCCCACTGGTACCACGCCTGAAAGCAAGAAGTTTCTTTAGGGTTACCTTCAGGGTTCCCTTGTTTTTAGGCTTAAATATAAGCTAATATGGCCTGTTCCAGGCGTTCAGATAGTAGAGCTCCGGTAAGTGGGGAGCGACTTAAGTTGTACTCCGGGAAAACGGGGGGGACGAGGAGAGGACTCCCCCTTTCCCCCTCTAGTCTTCCCTCGTTTTTTTTCTCTTCGTGAATTTTTCTCCCGCGCTCTACTATCTGAACGTCTGGAACAGGCTAGCTTAAATATAGGATTTACACCTCTACGCAAGAATAATGTTTTCGTTGTAATTCTGTTTGCCAGAATTATTATCCGAAATGACTCTCCCATCCCCTCTCCTCAATAATCAAAAGGTCAGGGAGCGCCATGGCAGTGGGGACGAGATACGAGACTCCTTCGATTTGGAGTAATCCTTCCGCCATCTTGTCTTTCTGCATTGACGTGCCGACGAAGTGGACTTTGCCATATGACTTTGACTTTGGACTTTGCCATATGACTATGACTTTACCATAGGCAGCCCATAAACGTTCTTCTATCAGTCGTCACTCACTACACTCCTTCATGCCAACCCTGACTTTTGCCGCAAGTTTAGTGGTCTGCGAGTCTATGGGGTGATAGAAACTCTCCAAGCATAGCATTCCAACCATAGGGTTAGATGAAGTGTTATGCAACGGTCATCCGAAGAGAAATACTACAATGCGGGTTCCGTAAAAAGAGATGAGCCAGCAGCTAAGTTAGCCCTTCGATATGAGTTACAGGCTAGTCTCGTACATATAACCACTGCAATTATTTTTCAAACGTGCAAGATCCTTTCTTGGGGTGGGGAACTACCTTATTTGGCCTAAGCAGGTATGTGCCGCTAAACAGGGTGTGGTTTTCACGTTCTTGAGTCTTAAACAAGGTATACAGTTTCACTAATTCGTGTCTTGAACAGGGTGACTTTTTGCACCGAAAGCATTAAGAACAGTTAGAGGGTTGGCAATGTGCGGTGTACATGGATAGTACCAACAATTTGTTTTGTTTTGTTTTGTTTTGCACCTTGATTGCAACGAACGATGGCTCCTTTATATCAGTACAAACTGCTTTGCATTTACCTATTCCTTTATTTTCTCTAATCTACAGCTTTGTGGGGTAATTGTGTTTACACATTGGACACTATATGTGGGATCGAAAACTGTGATTTTTTTCAGCGTTTTAATGCGTCTCGCGCCACCTCCTTTCGAATAATGCCACTCCTGCCTTTACAGTGCGAGTAAATAGATATTCTACTTAAGACTCCATCTCTTTGAGTTTTTCTATTTCGTAAAGCTCTGCGCTTTTCATTACACCTGGTTGACTCTGGTGAAAGTGAAATAGATGAAAAATACTGAACGTTGCATCAAGTTTTATGACTGTTCCTTTTATTTTAAAAGCTTCTTCTTTTTTAGTCTATTTGGGTGTTTAGTTGGTATTTCCTTCGGCAGCTCTCCATTTTTTGGTAATTAAAAGTAATTTTATTAGTAGTTTAATTGCTCTGTGGTGTAGTTCTCAAAGTGTTTATATACTCTCTATCTGTGAATTTCATTTGTGAGAACTGCGCCTTAGCTAGTTTTTCGTCCATAGGCAAAAAAGACCTCTTTTTCTTCAACGTGCACGCGATCCCCGGGGAAGGGAGAGGAGGGGGGGAGCATTCAAGGGAAGTTTAGTTATAGGGGTGCCGCCGAGCCCTTCAAACTATCACCCTGTTAAGTAGCGATCTCACAATAAAGTGGCTTGGCTCCCTGTTGGGATTAGTTTGATGTTAAACGACATTTTGTCTGGACTACCCTGGGCGATAATTGCAAACGACCGTTCTTCAAAAGTCACTTAAAACTTCTCCTTTCATTGTATGGCTTAGATATCTTCCGCTCGAGGACCGTGTTTTTAATTCGAGGGAGGAGCGACGCTTGAGAAAATCAGTATAAGTGCAATTTGTTTACCCAAGAAGCACTTACGAGTTCTTACGAACTCGTTTAAACGTGTCCGGGCATTCCAGATCGAATTAAGTGGAATTTGGAATTGTTGGTTTTTGAGGACAGGGGAAAACCGGAGTACCCGGAGAAAAACCTCTCGCAGCAAGGGAGAGAACCAGTAACAAACTCAACCCACATATTGCGTCGAAGCCGGGATTTGAACCCAGGCCACATTGGTGGCAAGCGAGTGCTCTCACCACTGCGCCACCCTTGCTCCCAATCAAGGAAATATGTCTCTTATATCCCTTAAAAACGCCAATACTAAATCCTACATTGTAACCCGGCGTTTAATTGGAGACACACGCGTTGCTCTTGCAAGTATAATAAAGGACTTGTTCTTCCTTTAAGTTGTATAAGCTGCCAATTTGGCCAGAGACCTTGATGGGCCAATATAAATTTGGATCACGAAGTCTTGACCATGCCCTCCCCGCTGGTTAAGTATACAGTGTGTGTAAAGTAATATTTAGCGCTAATACCATAGTTGTTATAGTACAACAACCACAGTGATGCACAGCGCATACAAATTGGGTTTTAAAGCCCAGCAGGAAATACAAATTTCAGCTATCTATTTCAGTGCAAATATGGAGAGAGAAAGGCAGAGAAATGTACAAAAATGCAAGGCAACCGATCCAAAGCCGATTACCAAGGGGACTGGTATAGGGGAAGTGTGGTCCATCGTACGGCACCAGAGATCTGGAGCGTCATGACAGCAAGAAATTCAATGGCCATATATAAGTGTACATGTATTAAGGGGAAGAAATCATTTTAAATTCATCTGTTCGCTGCGGTTTGAAAATATGTTGCAGAGAACTGAGCGTGACCCAAACTGCTGCTTAACGTCCTCAAACGGAGATAAAATTTTCTTTTAATAATTTCAATTCTTTTGACAGGTCTTATCAACTTAATTTCTTTAACCAGTTTTTATCCTTAAAAAAGCAAAAACCGAATTAATTAAAAGGGCCACCTCTGGCTAAACTATTCCTTGACTGACCAAGACCAACGACGATCAAGAGGTAAAAGCAGGCGCCCGTTCAACGGTGATTATCAGTTTGTATACACAGGGCAAATTTATTTCCTCTTCGAAGAATTATGCCATCTGAATTAGAATTGTATAAGTGTATAAATTATGGGTTAAAACGTTGACGCTGCTTTGAATGTTTCTCCATGTTTTGCTGGCAAACAGTATATTACTATAAGAGGGATGCAAAAGAAAGACAAGAAAACGAAGTAACTTACCAAGAGGCCCAAGCTCAACCACACGAAAGCACTGACAAATAATCACAAGCATAAAGCAGACCCAAGTCATACTCACGGAAATACCTAGAGGAACAGATGTTTCAAAATAACCAATATGTTTGAAATAATGTTTCGAAATAACTTACATGTTTGGGCAGCAAAACATAAATATTGAAAAGATAACGCTAAATTTCTGGATAAATTACCCCGATCGATCTTATACTGTTCACCCCAAAAACTAGTGACTATTAAGCGTTCCGCGCTCTTGATTAACATTTAGTAAGGCATAATATGATAATAAATACTTACTAGATAAGCGTCACCTATAAGACATTGGGTATGTATTCAAATGCTAAATTAACGACAATGATGGACGTCATGAGAAGTTTTCTGTATACTTTTAATACTAATATATAACTTAAAACATGCATAGGCTAAAAAAAGGTCCAAAAAAAATCATTCATATATAGTGCTAGCCTGCGTAGATGGCGATAATGTGTTGCTGCGATTACAGTTTCCGCCCCGTTTCCTGTTTCGAAAGAATCGTTTTTATCGTACTTGGTTTTCTTTCTAAGTCTCTTTCGTGTTATAGTTCTTTATTGACTTATGTTAATGAACCAGTCTCTGGGTGCCAACATCTCTTTCATGCACGATTAAGATCTATTTTTTTCCTTACCAAGCATGGGCTTCGTCGTGTCATGTGCAGTGCTTGTCACTTACCCTGTCACTGTTGATATTCTTTTGAATGCTTTAAGGCATTTTAATTTGTCTTGTACGCTTTATGTTTGCACGCATGCTGCTTTTCTAGTTGCCTTTTTTTCCTTTCTCCGCATTTCTAATTTGGTGCCACATTCTTTGGATGATCTTTTACCCACAGCAATCATTTTCTTCGCAGCAAGGATGTTTCCTTCACACCCACTGGCGCAATTTTACAGTAGCAAAACTATTCAGTTTCGTAAGCTCTTTCTTGAGATTCCTTTACCATTTATTCCTAATTCGGTTTTGTGCCCCCTTATTGCATTGTCTCGTTATTTACGCTCCGTGCCAGCGCCTCTGTTTCTTGTTTCGCAAGGTGCCAGCCTTCGGCCTACCCTCGCGGCGCATTTCTATCAGTTTTTCAAAGCTTGCGTAGTTTCTGTAGGTCTTAACCCAGGTTTTTTCTTTTCCCGGAGTTTTCGTGCTACTTTTGCTTCCAATTGTGTCGCTTCTACTGAGCTGATTAAAGCGCAGGGCGATTGGCGAAGCGGCGCCTGTTTAATTTATCTCAAGGTTTCCACATAGGAGAAACTTGGCACTTTACACTCCATTTCTTCCCGGCTTGCTCATTTATCTCTTCGTTAATTTTCCCCCCTTTTTCATTTCATTTTATTTTTTTTTCCTTCCACTTCCACATTCTTTCCCCTTGGGTTTGAGGTTATTCCTTTCATGCTGTTGTATTTCAGCCAGTTACGATTAAAGCATTTCATTTGGCCCAAACTCGCACCTTGTCCTTGTGTTATTGTAATTTAGGGGTTTTGATCTGTCAAAACACTTAATTGGTAACACACCCCTTCTTACGTCAGTTGCCTATTTTCATTCTGTCAAGTTTCTTCTCGGGGTCATTTAGCCTTTGTCATGGTAAAAACTACTGAATCATAGTTTCCACCACAAGAGAAATGGTGATTTATTTTCACTCGTCGACAATTGAGCGAATTCTGTCAAATTTGAATATCTAGAAAAGGAATAGGAACTCTTCTTTATCTTTCTTTCAGACCTTCTTTCTTTCTTTTTATCATTTTTTTTTTGACAGGGTAACGTGTTAAACTGACATAAGCATGTCGGGATCAAATTTCCCGTAATGAGCCGCGCATGAAAAATATTTGTCTCCAAGTAAATCGACAGAAAGCCAACGAGGTCGAAACAAGAAGATAGTTCAGTGTCAAAGAAAATTTGAAATTAGTTCAGATCAATTAACAAGCAATAACCATTTCTTGGAAAAACAGAACCTTAACGAAAGGTTTAATCATTTCCAGTTTAAGCGACCTCTAGTCGTCTCATTTAGCCATGAAAAACAGAAGCGACCAAAAGCAGGGTTAATATCTCGAGAAGACAAGCAAGAATGTACCCTTCGTGTAAAAAAAATGCAAGCCTGTCGAATACATTAGGGATAATTCTAAATTATTTGGCTGGTTTGCAAACAGAAATACTTGCCATCAGCTCTAAATACACAGCAAATAAATGTGACGTGCAAGATCAAAGCATTTCACAACTATGCTCTTCATAGAAGCCGTAGGCAAGAGTTAATGTGTTAATACATTTTATGTTTTCACAATCTCCCTGTCAAAACAAAACGATATTGAGGGTTTGGATGGGGTGCGGGGTAAAAATGTCCGTTGTCATTTAAAATTTCGGCCATTTTTCAGTTGTCAGTTAAATTTTAGGCTTTTTGTCAGTTGTCATTTAAATAGTTATTAATGATTAACTATGAAACCTATTTCTATATTTTTGATGCGAAATTTGGCTTAAAAGGCACATATAATGTAAATTAAAAATCAAATTTGCAATATTTGTCACTTATGGACACATCTGAAATGTACCCCACTTTCTCTTTCAGAATATAATGACTTGACGCATTCTCATGATGACTGGTATTGTCCTAGCTGCCTCTCTGACACGTTTCCTTTTAATCATTTTGATAGTGATACCGATTTCTAGTTTGCCTTGTTAGATCTTCAATCTTCTGCCAATTTTGACGGCTCTTATTTGGGAACTAAATATTTTAATCCGTTCTTGGAAGACCCTGATACTTATCAACTTCTTCACAACTCTGACCTTGATCCAGATATCAATATGCTCTCATCAACTTCTAACTTACTGTCTAGATGTACTGATATGAACAGTAGACAGTTAAATGATCTGTTCTCTGACTCCTCTAACTCCAACTGCTTCTCACTATTTCACTTGAATATACGCAGCTTTAAAAAACACTCTGTTGACCTAGAGGAATACCTCTCCACCCTAAATACATCTTTCTCAGCCATTGGCCTCTCTGAAACCTGGCTAGACACCACTTCTAATGATTTGTGTAGTATCCCTAGTTACCATTTTATTTCTAAACCCAGACCTCTTGGATCAGGAGGTGGTGTTGGCATATTTCTTTGTGATACTTATGAATACAAGAAAAGGTGTGACCTTGAATCTATGCATTGTGTCCTTGAATCTGTTTTTGTTGAAATTGTCCAACCAAATAGTGAGAAAAATGTCATCTTGGGCTGTTTATACAAACCAACTAACGTTCTGACTGAAATCTTTAATGATAAAATTAAACAAGTCCTTTCTAAAATTGGCTTTGAGAACAAATTATGTTTCCTTTTTGGTGACTTTAACATCAATATTCTTAATGCTGACCCACATGTCCCTACTAATGATTTCATTGATCTCATGTATTCCAGTGGTTTCTATCCTCTTATCTCTAAACCAACAAGGATCACGTCTCATTCAGCTACTTTGATCGATAACATCTTCTCCAATGACCTTGACAATCACAAATTTAGTGGTATCCTTTGATCTGACATTTCTGATCACTTACCTATATTTCAGATCACTAATTGTTCCCTTAAACCTAAAACTAAATCTTCAGTTTATCATAAACCTCTTATAACTACTCATAACATTGAAAATTTTCGTTCCCATCTTTGTTCTATTAATTGGGATTTCTCACAATCTTCCTCTTCAAAGGCATTGTACAATTCTTTTATGGACTGTCTTTATCCAATCTATGAAACATGCTTTCCTGTTAAGATTAACACTGTCAAAGAAAATTCAAAACCCAAACCTTGGTTTACCTCAGGGCAACAAAACTCCTGTCGTAGGAAGTACGCTCTCTGTAAACAATATTGTAATAATCCTACACCAGCTAACAATTAAAGCTATATATACCAAATTCCGTAACAAATACAACTATCTAATAGAACTATGTAGGAAAAAGCACTACCATGATAAATTGTCTTCTATATGTTCATCACTAAAACAAACCTGGTCCTTAATTAAATCCGTTATCTCTTCTAAACATTCCAGTTATGGACCTACTGCCATGAGGGACAACAGAGGTAACACTATTAACAACCCTCAATTAATTGCTAATAAGTTTAATGAATTCTTTACTAACATTGGTCCTTCTCTTGCCACTAAAATTCCCCACTCCACTGTTGACCACAAATCATATTTGAGTGGTTCTTTTAGTGATAGTTTCTTTGCTTCACCTACTACCCCTGATGAAATTATCAATAAAGTGCCCTCTCTGAAGAGTAGTAACAGTGAGGGAGTGGACGGTATTAATGTTAATGTGATTAAGGCATCTATTGATCTCTTGGCATCTCCCCTCTCTCAAATGTGCAATATCTCCTTTTCAACTGGCATTGTGACTGATAAGCTTAAAATCAGCAAAGTACTTCCCATATTCAAAAGTGAAAATAGCACTAACTTCACTAATTATAGGCCTGTCTCAATCTTACCTTGCTTCTCTAAAATCCTTGAGAGTGCCATGTACCGTCGTCTAATGGACTATCTCACTAAACATAGCATACTCAATAATCATCAGTATGGGTTTAGAGAGAAACATTCTACTTTTATGGCAATACTGGAACTTACTAATAAAATATTTGATTCATTTGAGAAGAACAAATTCACAATTGGCATATTCATTGATCTAAAGAAGGCATTTGATACCGTTAATCACTCCATCCTCTTAGATAAATTACACTTCTATGGTATTCGAGGCACACCTTTTAACTGGATGCATAGCTATCTCCTCTCTCGCTCTCAATATGTTCAAATTGATTCCTGGAAATCTCCACTGCTTTCAATTAAATGTGGTGTTCCACAGGGATCTATGTTAGGGCCACTTTTATTTCTTATATACATTAATGACATTTTTTCATGCTCTAATTATCTCTCATTCATCCTTTTTGCAGACGACACTAATATTTTCTTTCAACACAAAAATATCTCTGAACTAACCAAAATTGTGAACCATGAACTTTCTTTTGTGGCTACCTGGTTCAAAGCTAACAAGCTAACTTTACATCCCGGCAAGACTAAATTTATTTTGTTTCACCCTGCAAGAAAGAAAATAAATCTTGATGGTCTTTCTATTAACATTGATAAGAATAGTATTAGTAGAGTAGAACACACAAAATTCTTAGGTGTTATCATCCATCAAAACCTCTCATGGCAGGCTCATATAAAAGCGATTTCTTCCACAATTGCCAAATCCACTGGGATTATTATCAAATCACGACAGTTTTTCCTTTCTAATACTCTTTGCACATTATACAACTCTTTAATACTCCCATATCCTAAATACTGCTCTATTATTTGGGCATCCACATACTCTTCTCATTTACGATCCCTTTTCCGTCTTCAGAGTAAAGCTTTAAGAATCATTACTCATTCTCCACCACGTGCACATACTTACTCGCTCTTTAACAAATTCAAAATACTCAACATATTTAATATTTATAAGTACCAAGTTTCTTGCTTTGTTTTCCTTCACATGCAGAAGCTCTTGCCCTCTTCTCTTTCATCTCTTTTCGTTCTTAACTCTGATTGTCATCAATATCCCTCCAGGCAAAAAGACAACTTACATCTTCATACTCACATATATTCTTTTTCTCTTCGGGTACAGGGTCCTCAAATTTGGAATGACTTTCCTCTCTCACTTCGTCATTCACTTACTCTTTCTAGTTATAAACATAAACTGAGAGATTATTTTCAATCATTATAAGTTTAAACTTAGTTAGGCTAAAAAATTTTTATTATTATTATTTTTATTTTATTTTTTTTCTCCCTTCAAACTCTTTTCTTTATTACGTTTTGCACACTATCATTAATTGTTATGTTTATTTTGCTTTATATGCAGTAATAATTCTTTATATGTTGTAATAGTTTTCCTTTTCTCTGTAAATTTTGTACTTATTAATTTTTATTCTCATTGTAACTTAGCAGCACATTGTAACTCTCTGACCTACGCCATATAAGCCTCTAGGTTTGGCATCTTATTATCGTTAACGTTGTGCTTTGTGTACTAATTTATCAATAAAGAATCATTATATTTTTGCTAAATTCGCGAACTCAGATGCCACCAATGCAAGCATTTCAAGTGGTACTTGGCTTTTCTCAAGTCTTGTGTTACTCTTCTCCACTCAAACGTTTTTGCTGGCCAGAGTCCAACATTGCCAACCATTAAGCTAATCAAAATTTATACCTTCAGAATACAATGAAACCTCTATTAAGCGGACACCTTCGGAACCTTCTCGCGAGGCTCTCTGCGCTTGCCTAAATAGGAGAGCTTGCTCGCAGGTTAGTGTCCGCTTAAACGAGTTTTGTAAAAGTTGCGCAATGTTTGTTAACGATTAAGTTTCAGCGGTTACGCCTGTGGACTAAAGACATCGATCTCACGCATCAAGGACAATTTGTCACGCCTGACAAACAAATCTGGACAAATTGTTCTTAACACATGATGACTTTGTGTCCTTTTTTGTGTTCTAACGAAATCATATCAAAGCACGCTAAAAGTGTCGTCTTTTAAGTAGCTTCGGAAGTGCTCAAATGTCATCTGCAGACATTTTCGGCAACGTTCGGAAGTCTTCGGAAATTCGTCGGAAATCTTCGGAAGTCGCCGGGACGTTTCCGGAAATCCCGGTCATGACAAGGTGAAAATCTCACGCATTTGACTCAGAAAAAGTTGGCAGGTATAATATTGGGACGTAGATCATAAACACTTGCAATAGACCTTTTTACCGATACGGCGGCCATATTGAATTAATTCGATTTAAGGAGTATTATAGGATGCCAAAGGCGCATGAGCATATTTCGTTTGTATTTTTGAGCGCTTTTCGGGACATTTTTTCTTAAAGTTTTCTTAGAATAAGATTCTAATAATGAAAAAGATCCTTGTGCCGTATTTTGATGTAATAATGATCGCCTTTTTCCAGAGAAACATACAGTGAAACACCATATTTCTAATACTAAACTAGAAAAAGGCGATCATTATTACATCCAAACACGGCACAAGGGTCTTTTTTCCCATTAGAATCTTATTCTAAGAAAACTTTAAGAAAAAATGTCCCGAAAAGCGCTCAAAAATAGAAAGGAAAGGTGCTCATGCCCCCTGGGCATCCTATAATACTCCTTAAATCGAATTAATTCAATATGGCCGTCGTATCGTTAAAAAGGTCTATTGTCTTTGTAAGCACAGGTAGCCCAAGCTCGAAATATGAGCATCGGCGAGCATCGGCATTGTTGCGTAACATTCGAAATATAAGGATTTGTATGGGAAAAAAAACCTATCGTTTCTGTAACCTACGAAAATGAAAGGATTTCAATAAAAAACAGCTTACCTTACTTAAAATGTGTCTTACATCTCTGCTGTGTGGTCCACGGGCCGATTAATGGCCGTTTTATGGGTTTTTATGTAAACGGTTTTCTCTCGAACTGTTTTTTATTGAAATCCTTTCATTTTCGTTGGTTACAGAAACAATAGGTTTTTTCTCCCATACACATTCTTATATTTTGAATGTTACGCAACAATGCCGATGCTCGCCGATGCACATATTTCGAGCTTGGGCTACCTGTGTTGTAACGCCCTTATTCTGAGCAGCCATCGTATACTGGACGCGTTCTCAGAGGAGCGTAAATTTGAGATCATAGGTCATTAACAACAGATGATGGCACACATGGATTTTACAGTAAAATCATTAAAGAAATATGACACTTAAGCGTCTTGCTGGTTCCATTAGAAGTGCATTATCATGGAGCTTTGGAAATATCTTGAATTAAGTTCTTTTGACAAACAATTGTTCTGCGGCTGGCCCTCTTATTTCTCGGATTCAATTTTTGATTTGTCCACCTCAGTTCAAAATGATGCTGGAGAGAATGAAAGAGCTAATGTTATTTCTGTTTTTAAAGCTGATGCTAGATGTAGTCGAAAATTATCGATCTATTTCATTACTACCCATTCCGAGTAAATGTCAAGAGAGGATTGTGTATAATGCTGTATATTCGCATGTGGCTCCCTATCTGACAGATTGGCAGCTTGGGTTTGTGAGGGGACGTTCATGTGCTACTCAGTTAGTTCTGTCAGACCATCAATGGTCAAAGACCTTAGATGAGGGTAAACAGGTGGACGTTGTTTACCTGGACTTTAAAAAGGCTTTTGACAGAGTGGCACATAATACCCTGCTGCATAATTGGTGTGATTTTGGTATCTCCGATCCAGTGCGCTTTTGAATTGGTGTAAGGATTATCTCACCGACCGAGAACAGAGAGTTGTTATTGAAGGAATGAGTTCCACATGGTGTGCTATTCCATCGGGCGTACGTCAGGGCTCCTTATTGGGCCGTTTGTTCTTTGTAATTTTTATTAGTGATTTGCATGAAGTAGTAATACCTGGGAACTGTCTGTCATTATATGCTGACGACTACAAAACATCCAGGATTATAAACTGTCCAGCTGATCATTCCGTATTTCAGTCAGATCTCAACAATTTATATTCATATAGTCAACAAAACCTCACGGAGTTTAACGTGAAGAAATATAAACTAATGCAAATTACTAAAAGGAAAACAATTATTCACTCTGACTTACACTTAAATAATAATATCCTGGAGCTAACATCTAACCAATTGCAGTCTGTCTTGGACACTCATAACGATAGAATATCGAATAAGGCCAACAAGATCCTAGGTCTAATTAATAGAGGGCATAAAAGAATGTTTTTTTTTTTTTCAAACTATCCTTTCCTATCGTCTTAATCATTCTATTATCCACTATAATTGGCGCCCTGCGAGCAGAGCCTCTATTTGCCTTCTTCAGTGAGGAGATAAAAGGAGGCTCTAACAGAATCGCGTTAAGTCTTTGAAGTCGCCGCAGCCCAAACTTCTAGAATCTGGTCTAGTCAAGCAGGTTTTTCGAGTACGACTATCTGTTGATTGATAAACCGATGGTCATAACAGAGCTCGCTAAACCAAGGGAACGGCTATTAGGTCTCTATCCTAGCAACATGCAGCGTATGCTCAACAGAGATCTAACTCGGTCAACTGGGTAAACTGTGAGTTAACAGCTGTTTTCTTTAACTGGTGGTCCCCTCCACCAGAGCATAGGCTCCTTGTCTGGTCGTCCAAATTCATGGAAATGCGAGGGAAATATACTACGAGCGAGCAAAATCACGAATGCACACGAAAATCGCCACCCGCGAGGGAGAAACTCGCGGAGAGAAGATAGAAAATAAGCTCCTTAAAACAATTTCCGCTTTTCCCCGCGTGACAATTTTCACGCGTGTTTGCTTTTTTCACCCTCTCAACTATCCCTGATGAGGGACTGCTCGTAGTCTACAGAGAAAACGTTTCGGCGCAACTGTAAGTGAAGGTATTTAGCTGGAAAAATTCCCCCAATGACATGACTGGAAATCAGGTAAATTCCCATATATAGCCCAACAATTTGGGAAACCGGCAAAAATTCCTTAGACCACAATTTCCCAAAATAACAGAACAAAAAGATTAAAAACGATGTTGTGTTTTCTGAAATAATATGCACGGGAGCATGGTTCTTCTTAGTGGGACACCTCAGCAAGATACAATGTGACAGTCAGTAAGTTTTCTTGCTGCTTTTCACATATTTTCAATCCCTCCACAGAGTGATCTGGCCTTACTAAAACTTATTTCACTATTGCGTGAAAACTGTTAACAGGTGACGTTTGCAATGAACAGATAGGAAAGAATTGAGATTACTTCCATAACGTAATTGAACCTACACATCCATTTTAAATATATCTTGAGTTGAACATAATCAAGTTCCTAAAATATGAATATTAAATATTATGACCTTCTCAAACTACATTGTGTTTTCAATAAGACCAAAAATGTAACTGTAGTCAATCATTTCGGGATGACAAGTGGTTTACTTTCTAGCCTTGGTCTTAAGGTTAAAGCAACGGACGGTCCCATCATCTGAACATTAGTCTGCACAATGTATTTGTCTCCGGTCGTTGAAAATCTTCTGAGGGTATTTTTGTTAAGCCTCACAACTGCACCAACATCAGCAAGCCGCTTGCGAACATTATCGATTGTCTCATCGTCATCTACCATGGACTCAGGAAGGTCTCCCAACAGATCTATGAAATCTTCATTAGACACAGTCTTTTGCGAAGCTATCGTTGGCGCGAGTAAAGCCTCGGGTAAATCACCCAAGAGATCTAAAAGTTCTTCGTTAGAACCGTCATCAGATGCGACAGAGGGCGGCTTACTTTCGAAATCAGGTTGATCTCCCTCCATGGCTACCTCATTAACATAGATAGCTTCAGTGCTGATTACACACTTAGCAGTCTTCTCATTTTCTAGTAAGGCAAGCTTAGAAGATGAAGAGTTTACAGGATCCCACGTTTCAACGATGGCAGGGTAATCAGAAGGTAATGACGTGAAACTACCAACACTGTCTCCTTTTATCTGTGATTTCGATTCGTTTCTAGACCTGTCATAGAGTTTATGTCTAAAGCCAACATTTCCAAGCCTTCGCTTCAGTATTTCATGCAAGCGATGGATTCTCGTTAAGTAGTACTCCTTGATGAAATCACCAAGCTCTGCGTCTGCAAATTTACCGCCCGAAAGTTCCCTGACGCTTTCATAGGAGTCGTTTAGAATCGCCAAAAACATGTTGATGAGGATAAATGTCATGCTAAGCATAAAGCTGATTATGTACGTTGGACCCAAGATACGGTTACTGTACTGAAGTTCATAAAAATATACTTCATCTCCAAGGAACTTTTGAATAAGGGTGCCCAATGCGTCTATGAATGAATGGTACGATATATTGTCATTCCCGAACACAAGATATCCAAGGAGTGCGAACGAGATCAGGTTAATGAAAAACAGAACAGAATAGGACGCCACGTTAGGCGACGAAATCTTGAGGGAGGCAACCATTTGACAGACGTGTCTGTTGAACCGAATTAGCCGTAGAAATTTTACGGTGACAACGAACACAACTACTGACAATACAAGTAGCTCCAGATCGGACCAGAAGAGGGCGTAGTCAACACTCACTGTCTCGAAAGGGTTCGCTTGTACTCGTTTTACAAACGATGAAATATACTTCTCCTTGAAAAAGAAGAATGCAATTGTTATGATTGCTGAGACAAGTTGAAGCAAATTCATCCAGTTCCAAAATGATACAAAGTACGAGCAGCGTTGGCGATAAATCTTTACAGCCTCGAGTATAAGAAAATAAGCGACTAAAATTAACAGGATAATATGACAGGCAACGAAGAGAGAACGCAGCCTGGGATCAGAAGTGCCATATATGGAAAGCGTGTGAAAACGTGCACGGGTTTCTGGTTTTCCAGTTGGAATAACTTCGTAAAGAAGCTTTGCCACGCTAAACAAAGACGTCGAAGGCTGAAAAACGGTAAATTCTATCAAGACAGCTGCGGTCTTTTCATCAATCCAATCGTTGCTTTCCAAGTTACGAACAACTCGAGACGCTGTTCGAGAATTGTAGCCGAGATCAGCAATGTATCCTCCACCTTCATACTTAGCATGCTTTCCGGAATATGACAGAGTATCAAGCTCCACTGATGTATTATACCGCCAAGGCTTCGGGCAGAGTCTCAGCAATTCATATACAGAGTGATATTTACTTATATTCGTCACTGGTACCCACCCAGGTAGATTAAAACGTGTATCGTCTTCATTATGTGGTGAATATAGTGGAATGCATCGCCCGAAAATGGCTTCTACCTCCGAGTAAACTTTAGCAGTCTTGCATGCTTTTACTAAAAGAAGAAATGAACAGAAATGAACATGATATTCACGTCTCTACAAGCTTTAGGGACTGTGAATTAGGCTCGTCGAAGAGATTCTACTTAACGGTTGCAAGATAAGCTTAGCTGGATAAGCGCCGTTCTGCCTAGCCTGCGTGCGTGAGGAAACTGGACGTCTGCGCGCAGGCAACGTTCTGTCGAGCGGGAGGCCGCTGGTTCAAACACCAGCTGGAACAATACACAGGTCCTTCAAATGAATGAGGAGAAATTTCTAGTTTTCTGGGATAAGGACGATAAACAGTAGGCCCCTTTTCACAACCTGTGCACGCATAATACATTCTTTGGGACGTTAAAGAACCCACATTGGTTCAAAAGAATACGGGACTTTGTCCACGTAAGGGGGTATTTATAACTCTTTACTTCCCTCCATTACTTGTAAACTGCGCCAAAAGAAGTCGGACAAAAGTCCCCCAACTAGGGTTGTAAATTTTCCCTGAAAAGCCTTGAGTGGAGTAGATAATGAGATATTAACAATTTTACCTGAAAAGCCCTGAGGGGAGCGGAAAATGAGGTATTTACAATTTGCTATTTACATGTACGCTTCGGCAGCAAAAAGGTACGATGCGATAATATTGGATTTTTTTTTGTGCTAGAGACACTGGAGAAAGTCTATTATTGCGACGAGGCTTTGTGATCAAGAAGCGAGTTTTTATGGCCTATCCGTTATCTATCAGTGTCTGTGTTAATTACCTAACTATCTCTTACTAAACCCTACCTTCTTTAATTCTAGTTTGCTTGAATCTAGGCATGCCCACCAAGAATGCTTCTCGAGTGCTTAGAAATCCCTCCGGAGCAACAAAACTTTGGTCATTATACCACGTAGTGTCATAAATTCCAGGAATGAATGACTCCTCGATCCAACCCCAGAATGCATCTGTAGAATCAACCTTGAAGACAAAAGCCACAAATATTCCCTGAAAATTAATACTTTTTTTGGTGGCCGATAAAAGAGGCATCGGCAAACTTTCAGAAAATTTCTTCAATTTCAGCTTGTAGCTGAGTCGCTGCAATTTTAGTCTCGTCCTTGATTTTTTTATTTCCACATCCATACCTAGTTCAACAAGGGTTGCTTCGGCAACTGGTCATTAGCAATCTGGCATTGGGCATTTGGGCAACGGAAATAACTGCAATGCTTTGTTTTAGCGACCACCAACAAGACCTTCCCAGTGTGCAATTCTCAATGCCTGAAGCAATCGTTTTGGAATACTTCTCCCACCCTTTCAGTTCCATTCCACGCTTTTTGCCACTTCTACTCTAGCATAGTGAAAATATCACCGTCACACTATTAATTATAAGGAGCTTTATCAAACATTTCTAGGGACCTTCACCTCTTCAAATGACTCCTTAAAAATGTTCTCGAGACTGGCTGTTAGTCGGTAACGACTGTATCCTCGATTACCATACACTACCAGAAAGAGACAAATAACAAACACTAAAAACATCACGATCTCAGCAAGAGTACTGACGGTCTCTACAACGCTTTCCCTCGTTTTCCTTGCTGTGGTGAGTTCGTTTCCCTTCGGGGCTATAACTTTAATGCTTTGGTCATCGCTTAAAGTGGAATCATGAAAAGATTGTGCGGTCTTTTCCTCGGGTGGTTTCTTGAGGATCAGTGCAAGAAATAAAGCCAAAGCGATAACTTTTATTGGCTGCATGACTGCTATATCTTGGATAACAGAGATCAAAGCGGACGTAAGCCATTGGTTAGCTATTTCTTTTCCCCAATGAACGCTATAGAATATGATGAATGTCCCTGCTGCAAGCGAAGAAAGAATGCAAAGTGACCAGGCAATATATACAAAGAAATGTGGAAGACACCCAGGGCGTTTGTTTAAATTAGTATTGTAAGAACTAGTAACAACTGAGCCTTCATTTTGCCCATAACGTGATGTCCGTTCTTGGTCGTTTGAAACCTTGATGTTTCGAAATATAGTTGCAATCATTAAGTTTAAAGGAACAACGATCAAAGCACTTTGGACGCCTATGACAAGCTGGTTTAAACTGAATCTGAGTGGACCAAACTTGTGCGTGTCCTCTTGTTTTTCACCAAACTGGTAAAACATTGCCCCTGTGAGCATCGCAGTTAACAACACGCAGACACAGCATGAAAGTCTCTGTGCACGTGTAAATGGGCTATGAGGTGGCCTGGTCACAACAGAAAGCCACAAATGGCTATCGCTTAAACTCTTTGACGCCCGAGTGAAGAACTTGTACTTGAACTTGGAGAGATCTCTTTCACTTGCGAGTGGTATGTCAGCTTCGACCTCCCCGTCCTCTTTACCAACTGCAAGCCACCGATTGCAAAGAAAATACCATTTTTCTTCTGATTCCAGGTCCCTTATTACAACTTGACTGATGTACCAGGATGGGTTATTACCGGAGTTGTCGTGCCAAATTTTGATCATGATCGGAGACAGCAGATTATCTGGTAGAGAAATCAAAAAGTTATTGATGCTTGCTCTAGCAAACAGTTTTTTGTCGGTATATCTGTCGAATAGATGTAGAGTTTCGCTGCGAGTTTCCTCCCCGTATATGATCATAGCGACGTTGGCTGATGTACCGGATCCTCTCCATATACCAGTATACACTGATAACTCAAACATGCGTCCCCCTTCCATTTGAAGGCGAAGATTTTCAACTGCCTGTCAAAAGAACACAAAAAGAATAACAGTGATTAGTCAGAAGTTACCCGAATACCGGGTATGTTTTGGAAAGTTCTCTGATCTTTGGAAACATACGTCCCGTGGAATCTGATCGAATGTGATAAGTAGGGAAGGTGGACAAATCACTTGCCTTATATGCATCCTTTTCGTCAGCTCGTCTGGCAATAAGGAGCCCAATAAACCACAAACCAAAGATGGACAACACGGTCGCTAAGACAACCACGTTTCCAGAATCGAAGATGTTAGGAAACTGTTTAAACACGTAATCGAAGTCTATTGGGTTTGGAGCCACAAGAAAGTTTCCACCAAACGAGGATAAGTGGTTACACAGACAATGTAAAGCTCTGGGGCTAGAGTCTGGTCCAACCTAGTTTCAAACAAAACAATCAAGGAGTTAAAGATTACAGCAAGAATGGGTTTTTATTAAACATCCCATTTTACTGTCAGTGGTTTTGTACTACCTAAGTGGCGATAGAAAATTACCTGGATCTAAATTGTCGACCATTTGTAAGTATTCAGCTCTGTTATTCTTTCCCACAACCATTAAGGCTTGGGCTGTACGGGTTTCTTTAAAATATGCTCTATGCTTTTTAATGCCTCAGATAATTCTCGTGTTAAATTAATTTTCATCCGACATTTACCAGGGTAATATTTTAAGAATTTAGTTATGAAATAAGCCTTGACTTTGCTATCAAATAAGACCTGTATGACCTACCTTACATCCCTCCGTGGTCCACGCTTGCGCAGTAACATTCCAATACTGACATGTCGCCATGCTCACCTGTAAAGTGTAATTTACATCCGTACCTGCGTTGTATGGTTGCGTTATTACCAAAACTGGGGGAGGAGTGGTTGGGGGATCCTTCACACCTACACAGGATCTCTTTTGACGACCATTATGCGAGCAATCTCGCCTTACGCGCTTCATTTGACCTCGTGAGCTGCTATTGCTTTTTTCTTGATTAGAAAGTCTTTCATTGGCTACACCCAGGTAGTGCGGCCCTGTATGTCCCGTTGTAGCAGAGGAGACAGTCACCGTAAAAATGTCAGAAGTGCAGTTTGTATAGCCTTTCTCCACGGAATAATTGCAAGAGCTGTAGTCTGGAACAGTCGCTGTAAAACTGTAATTCGTGAGCGTCGGTCTCTGCGCGTACCGTAAATATAGCTTAAGGGTTTCATTACCTATAGGAACAATTCTGATGGAGATAGCATACTCGGCTCCTGGAAACTCCAACTTGTGGAGCTGCATCGTTCCGTTGTTGCTTGGCTTTACGAAGTATTCCTTCACTTTTTCTACATTTTGGTTAATTGGAGACAGAAAAAGTTCCACTTCCTGCTCGAGGTTGTAGATATTGATTCTGTGGCCATTTTCGTCTTTCAGTTCAAAGTCAAGAACAACAGATTTGATGTCACTGGCACTATTGTCCCAAGTGTAAGGGTTGCTTTTAAATGTCACTAACTGAAGATTGATAAAAATAATAAAGCAATAGGTTACTTGAAAGAGTACTCCACCTTTACTCAGCCTCATTCAGCTCTCTACTATTGGATTTTGTTGTTCAATTGCAAACTCATTGTTTTTTTTTTTGGTTTTGTATTGTTAGGTCCTCTGTATTGTTCTACTGACAACCCTGCTGTGTTTTCGGTTGTCAAGACATCAGTTCTATCATCTTATCTGTTGCATGTATTGCCTGTTCTCAATTCTATTATGTACGTTATGCTGTTTTAATTCCCTTGAATTAAATGATGGGAACTTGGGAAAATATTGGATTTGGGGGTTGTTAAAGATTATTAAAATATGAAGTAAATAATTAGTAGACAATTACCAAATGGTCCACCACCACAACAAGGTGCCTCTGATCCAACTACCGGACTCACTGGTTTGTGTGTATACCATTTCTACCCTAATTTATTTCCTTCCTAAATCAACATCATTTCCTCAAAAAACCAACCGTAATTCCCCCTTAAGTCAAAAAAATTGAGTACAGCATGGTTACGCTACATGGATTATTTCGAAAAATTTAATCTTTGAAAATTTTTTGGGAAGACTTACCTGACTTGATAGATACTGCCCGAGATTTCCATCGTCTCCTACTAGCTGTTCAATAGACGGTATGACAACTTTAGAGCTCTCGTCCTCCAAAGCCTTGCCGCCAATTCTAGAGGGAATTTGACGATCAACAACCATGGACAGGGTCCGGGTCTTAAGAACGCTTGGTTTTTCATAGAGTTCTTTTATAGCCTCCACATTGCTGCCAACGCGATTCACAAGGTCCAGGATTTGTGTTGAATATGATTTACTCTAGAGATTTAAACAATACTATATTATATAGACTGTAAGTAAGAAATAAATACATTTACCCAAGACTTCGCATAGTTTTCTCGGAAATACAGTATTTAGTAATAAGGCAAAGAACGTATGCGTCGAAATCTCCGTCATATTTATGTCCGATGATTATTTTGTGTTTGATTCCAAGGGGTTGTTTCACTTTGGAAATTGGTAACCTAGAAAGAGCAGCATTTCACCAAATGTCAAGTGATCGCTTCGGGCCTGTACCACTGAATTTTTAAATCCTTTATTTTGATGTCTATCGATTATAACTGACGATGGTTCTTGAATAGTGTATTTTTACCTTTTCTCTTCTCGCAGGGGTACTGACAAACAATGATTCTTCATCCACGCTGTTGCCATCCCTTGCCTCGTGAGAAGTAATATCCAACAAGTTCCCCAGTCCATTCAGTAAAGCGGTCCCAGTTTGTTCTATGAGCTCCTCCTCTCCGTGTTTCGATTTTCCTGTTTCCTGGGTCATAAATGTGGTCATGTAGTCCAACATTATAATTGTTTTTTCCTAATGTGGAAAAGGGAAAAGCATTAATTTTGTTTCCAGAGTTCTGATACCTTGGATTGGTGTACCCCTGCACAATGAATGTGTCAAGGTACAGCCATGTATATTCTTACCTAAAGAAACCCACATGCCAATTTTGTGTAGATATAACGAACAGTGAAACAAAGGTAGGGGGAAACATTTTGTTACGTGGCACAAATTGCAGTTTGTCGAGTCTTTCTAAATATACAATACAAAATAATAACGCCGAATACAGCATAATAGATCTTACACCTCTTTCATCTCATGATATTTCTTATTAATTTTGCCCTGAAATGTATGTGGATTGTGATTCTCTCTTTTCCTTGTAAATTTACCTGGGAATCAATTGAGACTTCATTTCTTCTGTCCGCCACACTGGCAACAACCGCTGACACTTGCGATACTTCTTGTAGGCTGGAAACGTTAACCGTCGACCATGAATTGACAATTGAATCCTTGATCTAAGGAAATAAAAGCAATTATAGTAGCGGAGCTCTGGCGCGCGAAGCGCGCCTGCGGAGCACCATGGCTAAGTAAATCTACCCATCCCAGAAAATTTTGAAATCACGTGACCGTACACCGCCCGCCCGCTGCCCGTCCGTCCGCACCACAGGAAAACCAATGTTCAATCCCACACTTTCTAGCTAGTTTGGGAGCACAGGAAGACTGATATTGCACACATATTGCACACCAGTGATGTGATCAATTGACAGCTGTCAAAACAGGGTATCCGCTGACCAGTATCAGCTGACCGTATCGCGGGCTCAGGTGTCGACCCATCAAGGTTGATTATTTTTGAAGTTATCCGCTGACAAGTTACTAGTTTTCAAATGATTGCAGGCTCAAGTTTAATTTTTTAAATTTATATGGAATATGTTGTGTTTTATATGTGCCGCACAATTAAAATTTTGATTTCAAACTGACCTCGGAAGCTAAGATTCAGCCAGTTTTTACAAGCAGGGAAGACATGCCAGTTGCTTTTGACTTTTCTCACCAAGGTCACGCGTTGGTCACGCCCTACGTCGAATGTTTATGCTCTGATTGGTCAAAATTTGGCAGGTGAGTTCATGCGGAAAATTTATGCAGCATCTTGAAACTTGTTTACTTTGAGTTTTGTGTCAACTTGTGATGTTGTTAACTGTCTTTTTCCACTGAACATTGTACAAAATGAAATTCAGCTCCTATCAAGAGTCTTCTGTTATTCATGGCCAATTTGTTTATCGGGTTTTTGGCTGAGAAATACGTCGCTTGTCAAAGTCGGAAATCCGATTTCGGATGGCATCGTTTTCGTTTTTCACCTTGCTTGATGGGTAAGAGGGTTAAAAAGTCTGAAGCCATTTTTGCCTTACTTGATAGTTTTCAGTGCATCTCGAATGGTAAGCCTGAGTAATTATTTTATTTGATGTTTGTTTTTTATATCTTATTCAATGAAGTCGAGTGTAGTTTATGGGGCTATTTAGTTTATGCACGTTTGTAAGATTTGAGACAATGATCTGACCGAGTATCAGGTTTGATAAGCTTGTAGAACTTTAAAAAGCCTTCAGATATTTTCTCACAGCAAATAGAAAGAAAACGTTCCAAAGTTATAATTCTGGCTGTAAAAGAAAGCTTTGAGCGATTTTCTTGCCTCGAGTTCATCTTTGAAAAAAGCAAACACCGGGACGCCGGCTTAAAACATAAACAATAAACAAGGATTTTCAGAGACACTTTAATACTTGTCTTCGTGAATGAAAATTGTTGTCTCTGTATATGTTTCACCGAATTATTTTCCTGTTATTATTGATTGTTAGTAGTGTCTTTGCAATTTTAATCGCTGTGCCGTTTGTTTTCAGTCGCTTATGAAAATCGCTTGCAGGAGTCGTCAAAATGCCACGCGTATCAAACGCTTTGGAAGATTACATATCGTTATAAAACCATTAGATAAAAAATAAACATAATAAATTCTTTATTATGTTGACGCGTATAACTCTATTAATCTTAATTTAAACAGTCGACTTTGGCGCTTGCCAAAAGTGAGAACACGCCGGCATTTTTTAACGGTTTCTGTCCGAGGTCTGTATGATAAAAAGAGCGCCTCATGGTACTGTTTCACCTCAGATGTGATGTATAAAAAGTATAAAAGGTTGGTTTACACGTCCCCAGACTTGTTGGCAAGATTTCGTAAAGTAAACTTGTCGAACGCAAAAAATTCGGCCTGATTTGTTTTCCAGGCGTAATCTACTGTGATCAAGAGCCATTATGGCTATGCTATTTTTAGGGTGTACATATAAGGCTATCAACTCGATGAAAGATTAAGTTCACTCTCTGCCTTACATAGGATAAATTCATAGGAGCTCATTCTCTCGTGATATTCACAATGAAGGTTGCTCGAGTTATTGACAGTAAAATTACACCGCGTTAGAGATACACTTATGAAGGGGAGAGCAGAGGTAACCACCTTTAGATCGCGTTCGAGTGATCCTTTTCAGAGATAAGAATACAGTCTAGACTATTCAGGAATTAATCTTTTATCGAAAATAAGAATGTTTTGGGGATCGAATAATATACTTTAGTAAAATCCATCTAGTGGTCTATTATCAACGCGGCGTTCTGATTAGTTGAGCTACTACTAGGCTATATGTTATAGCCCCCTATTAGCGAAAACCGCGGGCTTTTGGGGGCAAAAAAAGCTTAAAGTCTAGCTTTTAACCAGCTAAAAATTTTTAATTCTCGATATTTTTAACCAACTAGTTGAATTATACTAGAACAGTTATTCCTCTCGCCCTAATGGCCTCCGAGTCAATAGCCGATTCGGCCTTAGGCCTTATGGGCTATTGCCTCAGAGCCCATTTGGGCTCAAATCAACTTTATTGGTACATCCAATTAAAATGGGTTTTCACATACCAATTACAATAAAATCTAATATGAACAATAGAAATTCAATATAATTGAAAGTGAAAAAACATTACCATACTATTTAAAAAAATATAAAATATGCATAATTACACCTATTGAGTGTCAATGGCTTAAAAACTCGTCAAGGGCACGTCCTTTAATCGCATTCTTAAAAACATTAAATGACTCTATGTTTGCTAAACTTTCTGGAAGGTCATTCCAGAGCTGAACAGCCCTATATGAGAAAGATCGCTGACCTGTTGCTGATCTAAAAGATGGTACATGAAGTTTATCTTTATTCCTAGTATTTCTAGTATGCATCTGCCTTCTTGTCGAAAACTTATTACACAAGGATGGTGGGGCTAATCCCTTTATACATTTGAAAGCCATTAAAATGTCTCTAACCTCCAGTTGCTTAGCAACCGGCAACCAGTGGAGTTCCTTTAACATCGGCGTGATGTGCTCATACTTTCTTGTGCCAGTCACAATCCGTGCCGCAAAATTCTGAACTTTTTGAAGCCTAGCAATGTTCTTTTTTGTTGTACTAGACCACATGGAGGAACAATAGAAAATCTTGCTGAACACTAATGAATTTATGATGGTTATGAGCGTAGACCTATCAAACAAATGTTTCACACGATTGATTTGGCACAGGCTACCTGTACACTTAGATACAACATCGGTCACATGTTCGTCAAAACTAAGGCGCGAGTCCACGATGACCCCCAAATCTTTTGCAGAAGGAGACGGTAGAATCTCCTTACCGAGTAGCGTAACTCCAAAATCCTCCGGCACACGAGCTAACATCTGCGGGGTTCCAAGAAGCAATAACTTAGTCTTATCTGGATTTATCAGCAAGCTGTGTGTGCAACACCAGGCGGCAATCCGTTGCAAATCTTCGGATAAATGTTCCACAGCCATGGCTGTCTCCTGGACAGGAAACGAGAGATAGAGCTGGGAATCATCCACGTAACTCTTTAGTGAGCACAGGTTAGGGACAGCTGGAAGATCGTTGATGTATATATTAAAAAGGGCTGGTCCCAAGATCGACCCTTGAGGTACACCATAAGCTACCTGGCGAGGATCTGACACCTCACAACCAATCCTCACCCGCTGATTCCTGTCCGTCAGATAGCTTCTAAACCATTCCATGGCCTGTATAGACACACCCAGTTCTCGAAGTTTACGTAATAGGATCCCATGCTCGATACTGTCAAAGGCCTTTGACAAGTCCAACAGAACCAACGCTGTGACTTGTTTTCGATCCATTGCTTCGAGAATCATATCGGACATGAAAATATGGAGTGTTTCTGTCGAGTGCTTCTTCTTGTTTCCATTTTGATGTTCAGTTAAACAGTTCTGACGTGTTGTGTACTCCGTTAACTGATTAAGAGCTGCTCGTTCGCAGATCTTAGACAGAGCGGGTAGCAGTGATACTGGCCGGTTGTTATTAGCAACCTCATGATCTCCTTCCTTTAATATCGGTATCACCACGGACTCTTTCCAAGCAGATGGAAAAACTGATGTTAAAAGCGATCTATTTATAAGCTCTGTCAGAACTGGAAGTATAACTGGTAGGGCATCCTTGATCACACTCATGTGTAACTTATCCATTCCTGGTGCCCTGTTTAAAGGAAAAGACAAGATGATCTGGTGTACCTCAAAGGTAGTGACTGCGCGGAATCGGAATTCATCTAGTTGGAAAAAGTTCTTGGATGAGGGGGGCTTATACGCTGGAAGAACGTTAACTGAACCAAGCCTCTTAGATTCAGCTGCAGCCCTTGCCCCCACAGAAGTAAAGAACTCATTGAACTCGTTCGCCAGTTCCGTCATATCCCTTGAGTACACCGGTTTCGATTTCTCTTTTGACGGGATACAGTTCCGTATTACCTTCCACATAGCACTACTACTCTGATTGCCATTCATCTCCTTTTGAACATGGACCCTCTCAGCATCATATAGCCTTCTCTTAACCTCATTACGACACCAACGGTAATGCTCCCAGTCCGTAACAGCGCCCGACACACGAGCAACTCTGTGTACTTGGTCTCTCTCATCCATCAGCTCCTTGATCTCTTGATCTAGAAATGGACATTGCCGATTTCTGACTTTCCTTTTCCTGACAGGCGCATGACGCTCCAGGACTGCCAAAAATTTCTCATTAAAATGTTCTACTTTTTCACTAGCATCATCAATCAAAGCATTTTCATACCATGGCACTTGGGCAAGATCATTCACAAAGCTCTCAGAGTTGTAATTCTTATAACTTCTAGATATAACATAAGTAGGCAGTGGTTTCGGCGCCTTGAAATTCAGTACCGCATAAACCAGATAATGATCGCTAATGTGTGTTTCAACCACACCACTATCGGTAACTAAGGCTGAATTGGAAGTCATGATGACATCAATCAAAGACTCGGATGTTGGAGTCACCCTAGGAATAGGACAATTTTGGGCTCCAGGAATAATTGTTAATTATTCAGGAATAATTGTTAATTATTCAGTTGACTTGTTTATAAATAAGCTTAAAACTAAATTTAATAATCTTTTTTTACAGAATGATTTTAAATACGAAAAGCTCACAACTCCTTTTGAAGAAATTTCCCCGCAAGAGCTAAACAAATGCCTTCAAAAGTTTAATTTAAGTATACCCTAAAACAATTATTCACCTCAGTGTCGGTGAATAATTGTTATATATACTAAAACAGTGAGACAATTAAGCACAAAAATGATGATTTTTAACTCATTTACGGTTGCCAACGTTGACAATTTTGGCGCGCAATAACCGAACAGCCGCGGCCGTCGACTTTTCTTGCCGACAAATAAAACTTTTGAAGGCATTTGTTTAGCTCTTGCAGGAAAATTTCTTCAAAAGGAGTTGTGATTTGTTTTTGTAATTAAAATCATTCTGTAAAAAAGATTATTAAATTTAGTTTTAAGCTTATTTATGAACAAGTCAACTAAATAAAATAACGCAAGACTTAAGCTTAATTTGCATTGTAAACAAAAAACTTTTTTCACCGGTTTCATCGATAAATTCAAGTCAAAAAGACAAAGCTTTACCTGTTAAAACTTCCAAACCGAACTTCGTCACCTTCTTCGTGTTTTTCAGGAACAGCTTGCTTGATTAGTTGTGAAATTTCTTTGTTTGTTACGGCAGCAAACCGGGAAGGCATTTTGCTCGCAGCTTACGCGAGTTTGGAGTCGCTCGCTCGGAGGAACTGGAGGTGAATCAGTGAATAGTGCAGGATATTCACTGATTGAGTAGCCAATCAGAGCGCGCCAAAAACACTATCCACCTGTTTCAGTAGGCTAAAACGGATTATTCCTTGTATTTCTTTTCTAGATTAACCCAAGAGCAATAATGGCTGATAAACGCCAGTCAATCGGACGCCATCTTGCAGACCAATACAATGAAACGCCGATAATGCGACCATGCCACCGTTGGGCCATAAAAGCCTGGTCGTTGTATAACTAGGCGGTCGTATAAAACGGGGTGGTCTTAAGGAGGGACTCCATTGTGTAATAATAATTTATTTGGAATCATACACGCGATTGAGAAAGCCTAATCTTACCATAATTTTATCGCGGAGTCTGAGCTCTTTTTGCTGAGCATGATTCACAACTGATAAAACAGCAGTAGCCCTTTGAGCCGCCATCTCGATGTTGTTGTCCTTCAGGTATTGGTTCATTGGTCCTTCCAATGATACGTCATCCTCCAGCGTTTGAATTGTCACCACTGGCTCAGTAACCTTAGGAGAGGTAAAGTTGGTCAGCAAACAGTCATCCATTTAAGTCATCAACATACTTTGAGATATTAAAACGGCTTTTTAAAAACAGAAATGGTGGTATAATTAGATAGCCTTTTTGTCCCCATAATAATTTGCCCTTTATGTCTCTTTTCAAGAAAAAACTTCTTTGTCATCTCTCAAAGCGAAACGCGCAACTCCTAATATTCGAACCCGTCCCAATGTTCCTCATACTTACCCTTACACTAATCCAAATGTCAACTGAAGATCCCAGTGTATCAATAACAAGAACGCACACTTGAAGTTTATAATTCTCACTTGGATCCCCAACTGGCAACTTCCCTGTAGCCTCATGGGAAGTACCCGACATGAAAACCATTTCAATGCCATCACTGCTGTTATAGCGAAATTTATATGTCAGCGGTAAATCCACGTCATGCCAGCCAGTGCATGTAAACACAAAATTTGTTTCCCATGCTTTTCCCTCAGGTTTATCAACTTTGCATGTCCCTCCTGTCGGGGGAGTATTTGTAACGAAAGAGAATGTTGCAGAAGAACTGTGTCCTTTAGAAGTCACTCCTGTCACTGTAACAAGGTAGGTGGAGTTTCCACGTAATTTTCCCTGCCTTGTTACCAAGTTGGGAGAATTTCCGTACGTAAGTATTAGGTCATCAAGGTTGGTCACTTCCTGCCAGTCCTGGTTATGTGTGTTGCGAAGTTTCATCGTCCAAGTGTAAACAGAGAGTTGATGACACAGCAAGCCTGTACAATTAGTTTCCAGGATGAGCCGAGATGACAGGATAACATGACCTTGGCAATTTTGAACACAGCTGTGTACAACAAAGTAAACACTTTTATTACAATAATATCAATTATAAAGTAACATAA
This sequence comes from Porites lutea, assembly GCF_958299795.1. NCBI lineage: Eukaryota > Metazoa > Cnidaria > Anthozoa > Scleractinia > Poritidae > Porites > Porites lutea. The sequence continues at coordinate 12,617,102 of NC_133207.1, read as the reverse complement.
ATAACGTAACAGAGATTATATACTTCACCAAGTGAATCTGGTAAATTGTAAGCCATAATGAAACGCAAGCGTTTAAATCTGATTGTAAATTGGAAATTAATGGGTTGAAAAAGGGATTAGCTGAAGAATCTAGCAGTGCATGACAGTTCCTGTGACAAAGATTAATGTTTTACACTAAACGATGACGGCGACGCTTACACCGACATTGTTAACAGAGAATGGAAGCTACTATTCGTCCTAAAGCGTTTCTACTCTAGATAAATATAAATGAGAAAGCAAAGCTTTCTTATTTCTTAAATCACTATGCATAATTCTATTAGCAGTCCTCTTTCACAGTCCATTTTTCGCCAGTATGGACGCCATTAAAAGAAAGTCACAAATAGAAGGAACAGGGATTATTTTTTGGAGATAAAAGGAACTCGTGGTGAAATTCGCTTTAATAAATACTGCTTATGCTACTTACAATATCTGCAAGTGGATCTCCTCTTTAAGTCGAAGATGATGAGCAGTGGTGATTGTAAGTCCCCTCTTAGTCATGACCAGCACTATAATGTAACCTTGATCTCCCTTCATCTTATCGATATCAAGATCAACAATGTACGGAGCTACAGGACTTGATTCAAGCTTTCCTACCCCGGTGCCATAGCAGCCACCTTGGTCAGGTGAAACTTTAGTTGACCCGGAAGAAGGACGGACGACTGGAAGTGAGGCAGTGTCATTAGGAAACAGCTCATAATCTCTTCTACAGAGCCAAGTGAAAATTATCCCCGTGTAATCTCCTTTCCCTACATCCGGATCATGTGACTGTGAGCCATTAAGGGTGACTATTTTATTAATACCTTGAGATGCTTGGGTGGCACCAGTTATGTTAGCAATTAACGCTGTGGATGTCACTTCTACATAACCAAAGCTATTAACCCTGGTTTCGTCCTTTCCTTCAATGGATCCCGTAAGCTTGATGTAGTAAAGTTCGTAATCGAAACTCTTACCAATAATGGTTTCATTTAAGTCCCCTACAGTGGTGCCTATTCTGTACACTTTTCTTTGATACGATCCAGAATTAGAGTCAATGCTGTACATTTCAATGTTATATATTACTCGAATAACACCGGAAACCCTACAATCGACTTCGAAATCCACTTGAAATTTGAAATTTTCTGATCTTTTCATTTTAGTTGGTTTTGCAAAGTCCTTGGAAAGTGACATCGTAATGTTGGGAGGACTGCAAGAGGGATTGCCTACAAAATAAGAAAGTGTCAATGACGAACATTGGTAATAGCATAAGTCTAGAATAAGTGTCTTCTTTGGTGCGTCCAGTCGCAAATTTTCCAAATTCTTAATTCAAGACAGGGATCACGTAGTTGATGTATCTGAAAACATAGATAAAGCAAGGAAGAATGAGGAAGAATGGTTTTGAGTCTAAAGAACCTTCTGACTTTCATGCTGATTTGTAACTTTTAAACTGTTTCGATGTTTTAGAAATGGGAAATTCTTCTGATTTCTCTGAAAGGGAGAAATCATGGCTGTGTAAAGAACAATATTCTATGCCTACCTCTGTTTTCAAAAGACTTGGACGTCTTATCAAAAAAGCCCACATGAGTCTTAAGTCTCTGAGTGATAACACTAATTATGTGATTTGTGCTGTTCCTCGTAGTACTGAGCAGGATTTCAGCCGTCACTGAACGTGTGCCTGATGGACTGGTACGAAACAATAACAATAAAAACACGAACTAAAATGCAAAATATCTCAGTCGAAGGAATAATGGTTACAAAAAGCCGCTTCCACGCAAAAGATGATAAATCCTAGCTATAGCATACCCATTAACCCTTACTATCAGCAACCCACTCAATCTCCATAGCCTTACCGTTGACGCAAAAAGAACACCAATTATAAACACAAAATTGCAAGGAAGACATTGTACCACACTTTTAATAGCTGCCTCTAGGGGGCAACACAATTTTGTACAATTTGTCAGTTTCTCCTTCCCACAAACCCATATCATTTATGTGGTTAAAACTTGTTAACACATCAAGCATGGCATACATACCTGAACATCCTTAAAGCGGAACCAAAGAAATGACCTTTTTCTGTAATCAGCATGTTGTCTATCTGTTCACAGAAATAACATGCAGGAAGTTTACGAGCCAAAGAATGGAATTTGGGTAGATTTTATAGGAGTGCCTCAGCTTAACTGACCATGCAACGGGAAAACAAAGGAATAAGTATACAATTAACTGAAAAAGAATGACTGTGGCATTTTTTAAATGCATTAACGGTCCGACCAATGTTGATGTTAATAATACTGGTATTGACAAAAGCGATTCAGGTACTATTTCTTGCCAAAACACCGATCGGTCACAAACAACATTAACCGGACTGCTAGATGGAGAAAGTTTGTTCCACTAACACGAGGGTAGTACAGGGTGTCCCAAAAGTTCGTTCCTCTAATTTCATGCGCTATAACTTTTGATCAAAGCTTTATTCAGGCATGAAATTTCTAAAAAATGTTTATTGCTTTATCGAGTACATGTATTCAGAACTTCAGTAACCAGCATTCCGCTTTTGTTTTTTTAACACATTCTGTAGCCGTTGCGGCATGGAGTGGGATATAGCATATAGAGCCACATATAATCTATTTTGAGCCTTTTTATCACCTGGTACGCGGGAGCCACTTCGCCACTTCGACCCCCCAAACAACATTTTTTTAGTTTAGGCAGCTGAAAAAAATAGACTTTGAGCATTCATCCAAAAAAGGATAATCATCCCAGCCCCTATCCAGAGTAACGCTTTTGTTCATCTTTACAAATTTGAGACTAGCTGATCGTGTTTGGCAGACAAAGCAGAGGTTTTGTTGTCATCTCTGGGGCCTCTAGCCTTCGCTTTTCATGAAACTGCTCTGGAATTGGCTTGCTAACTATCGTGAGAGCTATCTCACTGAGTAGTCTCTTTTATATCTAACCTTCTTCAAAACTATTTTAGCCGTTTTATTCAGGACTATCAGTCTTCCCCTTCTTTTTTTGTCTTCAAAACCTTCATTTCTCGATGAACATTTCACTAACCCGACATTCGGATTTTTCCAGTTTTTTAGCAGTTATTTCTACTGATAAGCCAGTAAATCGAAGTAAACATGCTTATGCTCTCATGTAGCTGAACGTTTTTGCGTTTAGAGGGTTTTTTCTTTCATGATATTCACAAAACACAAGGAACAATTTTGAGCAAATTGGGCTACAGAATACGAAAAATATGTGGCGGGAAAATGTACTCGCGCACGCGCACCTTTAGCGCGAAGTACACAAATCGAATATTAGCGTCACAAGATGGCACGCCAAGTATAAAATATTAAATTATATAATGAAACACAACTTTTGTTTCAGCGATTTGCTTACCAAGTCCAATCGGACTACATTACAGTCTTATAAAGTAGAGGAACGAACTTTTGGGACACCCTGTAGTGGAGGTTCTTATATCAATGTTCTGTGATTAAGATCATTTTTACTCATACCGCATCGAGGACCTCCTTTTCTGTATTTTGATACTGAGTGGAACTTTGATTTGCAAGAGGAAAGGTGAATGTCATGTTCTTCAGGTTTAGCCACACAACCAGGAAGAATCCAGTTTCTGCAAAACCAAGAAGCAGAAGCAGATTTTGTTAATTAAACGTAAGAGGAACAGATTGGAAATTTGAAGCAGATGTCACATTTTTAGCTGGTAGCCCACGCCCATAAAACGGCGATGAAAAAGGATGAAAAGTGAGGTTCCACATAGACCAGAGGAGAACCCAATAACCCCATTTCTCCAATATGGGGTTGGGAATCATTTACTTGAAGTTCAAAATAATTCAAAATAAAAACGTGATTGTTACATCGTACTGGCAAATGTATGATTATAACGCTCACCTTTCTCACACCGTGATCCTGCAAACTTAACAGGACATCTGCACGTAAAACCATTCACAAGGTCTGTGCATGTACCACCATTACGACATGGATTGTTGAAACATTCATTAATTTCTGCAAGGCAACACGGAAAGATACCTACTGAACATATACCGCGTTCACCGAAATCAACAGACAAGCCCAAGCTTTGAACGATCCCTACATAAGGACAACCCTCATGAACCTTGCATTCGATCCGTGAGTAAATGTAGTGGTCAGAGGGTAAAGAAGATTTGATGAGCTACTTCGGCTAAAATAAGACGTAAACGTTTTCGAACGGGTTTCAGAGATGGTAATTGTTTGGCCCTGAGTATCCGTATCGTCGGCTGATAGATATTTATTTCATTTTATTTCATTTCATTTTATTTTTTCCATACCATTATAAATAGTACAAGATAAATCAGAGTCAAACGTTAGAACTTGAGTCATAAAATGTTTAATATGTGATAAAGTACAGTTAAGATCATTACCTCAGAGACGTTTGTCACAAAAAGAAGAAAGAATGAAGAATGGAAAGGAGGGGGCCACATCTACAACGTTGTCTGAAAATGGGTTTAAAATAAAAATACAGACTTATACTATTTTCCGTGTTCTCAAATTGTTCCTTTTTTCATATAACTGCCCAAAAGTCCATGTCTGTACTTTCTGCTTAAATTATGCGTTATTTTGGAAGGTTTTATCACTGCAACAGTAGTATACGCAAATGTGTGAGATGGTTTGTTGGTCTATTTGTGGGGAAAAGTTCGAAAAAGTTTTTTTCTTGTTATTTACGTAGGCTTGTTTTGTTTTACAGTGAACTCCGACTTGAAAAGATAGTGCTACAGTTTAGTAAAAGAAGTTGATTTTAGTTGTTATCGCCTTATTTAAACTGATTAGGGCAGGTCACATGACCAAACGGGAAGCTCGGAATGGTCACACGATCTATTTAAAAATTCGAATACAAACGATCGTTTTTCTTAGGGGTGCTAGCAGTTTAGTGATTTCTGTACAGTAATGACTTGCTCATCAACTTAGTTTAGAGGTAGAATCCTTCGAAAATTCAAGGCAAAGAATGGTACATGTCATAACGTATAATCGTTGGTCATGGGCGCTACCGTTGAGACACAGACACATTTCTCAGTCACATTTCTCACTAAAGAAAAGTGATTTTCAAACGTATTATGTGAAATTCGTACCGCAATCATAACGAAAATATAGTCAGAGTGATCCCATTTCCTCTAGACGGACATTTTTTTCGCGCTTTCCAGGAAATATGTACAAATTTCAACATTTTTCACCTCAGAATTAACAAAAAAGGAATGAATTTTAATTAATCTTTTACTGTCATTTAGGTGAGAAATGCTTAAAGAGCCCCATAACGTGCTTATTGTGTACAAGAAACGAAGGGAAAAGAAACTTAAGACAATGATAAGTTTTACCAAGAGTGTATTTTAAAGAATAGAGCTCCCTGTAAGTTGCATTTCATACAAGACGGCCCATAAAACAAGTGAGAAATCATGATGCGCGAACTGTTCAGAGCAACTGTCAGGCAATTCCTTGTTTCCTAAAAGTAACTTACAGAAGAATTCTAGCGACATCAAAGTTTCTTTAGGGCTACGAGGTTGCCCCCAGGCAGAGTAACAACTGACAAAGTCATGGGAAATACAATAAAAAGCGAGGACTTCTGTAACAGTGCACTCTAAGTTAATATTTTGTTCGGTGACCTCTAGACATAAGTACAGTTTCAATTCTGTGAGTTACACTTGATATGAGACTATCGATATCCTCTGGATAGAAAATAATCAATCATCAAACGCTCCTAAACTTATGCATTAAGCTGTTTAAATGAATCCTTTGTAAAAATCTGTGTTACAGCCTCTTCATCTAAGTAACATTTGATCAGGCTATCTAAATTTTCTATGCAAATAATGGACGCATATCAGTCTCAGTATATCCTCTAGGGCCTAGCTTCTTCGCACGCTTGCTTGTTTGGGTCGTTGTCCATTAAAAAGAGTTTTCTTCCGTTTCTTTTCGGCCTTGCCCGATCAAACGCTATATTAAAATGGTTCCTTATTCAACTGAGCGAAGAAATTGCCGTTCATTTTCTCATAAGTTACAGTTAGTGTTACCCCTTTTCTACAAGCGATGGCTTCACCCAAGTCCTTAGAACCTTAGTATCACCTAATAAAAACGAAAAGCCTTCTCCCTTCTGTCGCCATATCAGTGATTTTTTTTTTACGTTTTGTTGTATTTGTGGACGATGGACACGGCATCTAAATAAAAGGCCACTTCGATTCATTCGTCCAAATCGGAGGGTTTTCCGCAACTGGACGTTTCAGGTTTTTGCGAGCGCCGAATCGTACACGCAACTTGCGATTATTTTCACTTAGAAGCCCATTTTTCTCTGCTTGTAAATATGCGTAACCATTTTCGTGTGGATGATGTGGAAATGTTTTGTACTTGCCATTTCAAACCTAAACCCACGATACTTTTTGCTGTAATGTTTTCACAGTTTGCCCTTGAGTACGTTGAGGATACTTAACAAGCATGCATTCGAAACCGTTCATCTATGCGCCTCCGATCTCGGAATAAATAGTACAAGGTAACACCTGGTAACTTTTTTAAGATTGCTATACCTATAAATCCACAACTTTTCTCTAAGTTTCGTTATGTTTAAAACTCGTTTTCCTATATATAGAAGGGGTTTTCTGACAACCCTGGTCAAAACTCTTGGGACACTAACGAAATAGCTCGTCAAATTGAGGCATCTTCCCTTTCCCCTTCCCCCTCGGTGCAGTGTTGACGTTATATATTCAAGTTTTAATTCAACACAATCAAAACTTACTGCTTGGGGGAGAGGGGGGGGGAGCAGAAATAGCCCCTTATAGCAACATCCCCAAGCGTTTTTAAGAGGTAGAATATGAGTTTATTTAGCAAATTAAGTGCGTCTTTGTGCCTAATTTCCTCAAGTGTCCCAAGACGTTTTGACCAGGGTTGTAGGTCAACTTATATAACCGTTAAAATAATGTAATATAGGAAACTATTTCAGGTTCTAATAAATAATGATTTAAGTTAAAAAACGACGGAAGAAAAAGTGGAAATGAATAAAAATAGATGTTTCACTAGTATTGAGCGAGATGCCAATGCAAAAGTGCGTTTTTAAACGTTTTTTAGTTGGCTTATCTCTGACCGGTTGTTAAGTTAGTCCGAGGTACAGATAAAGCTTTTTGATCAGAAGAGGCATTACGGGCATTATAATTATTTACCTCAACTGCTAGTGAAACAGATAAATTAGGGAACGTTTCATGATACTTGAATAATCATAAAAAAGTAAGCATGTTTTCAGTTTAACAATATCAGAAAAAGTTTAACAATATCAAAAAGCCTATAAGGACACGAAGTGTGGATTTATTGATCCCATTATAAAGGAGCATCATTGATAATACGAACCGCTTTTTGCTTTGAAATTTTACAATTTGAGAAAGAGGAGCATTATAATTATTTCCCCACAGTATACAAACATAAGTAAGATAAGGATACATAAGAGAATAGTACAGACTAATAAGTGTTGCAGTTGAAACGTAATGCTTTAACTTAACCCGTTATATTTACATTTTTGCAAATTTTTCTACCTATGTAGTCAATAAGGTCATGCCAGTTAAGGTGTCAATCAATTATACACACCGAGATATTTGACACAACCAGAAGATTTTTCTAAACAGACTTTTTCAAAAGTTAATGGTAAAAAGAAGCTGTAATTTTCCTTTTGGCCGGATGCATAAAAATAAGGTGCTTAGTTTTTAGTCAAATTTAAGGTCAGCCTATTACTACATAACCATTCGTAGACAACTGGTAAGTGATTATTAATATCACATAGTAAGCTGTCAAGATCGCTTTCAGAAGCTGTCAAAGATGAATCATCTGCATATAATCTAGTAGAGAAATACGTAAAATACTTGGGAAAATCATTAATGATAAATAACAATGGTCCTAGTATTGATCCTTGAGGTACACCAGTAGCACAAGAGATTTACGAGTTATGGTTCTTACTTGACCCCTTAAAATTACTTCAACGGCAATGGAAAAAGCGGATTGTGTGAATGGACTAACTTTGCAAGAAATCGTCGATTATAGAAAATCGTTAAATGATACGGACGTTTACTGTAAGAATTAGAACCTAAACTAACATTTTTTTCTTCAGTTTTATGTTAAATAGCCGTGAATTACAGATTATAAGGCCCACTTGCTGCTACTACATACCAGTCTCACACGATTTCCCAGAGTACCCTGGCGCGCAGTGACACCTATAGTCATTCACTTGGTCAGAGCATGTCGCATTGTTGAGACAAGGGTTACTAGCACATTCGTCTATGTCTGAGGAAAGAAAAGATTTGAACAGCTAGAAATAGTAAAAGCTACAAGTACCACCGCTGATAAGAGCCAAGGCGAGCGTGATGAATGTTCGCTGACATCCCTGCAGGACTCATGTTTTGAGATGTTTAAGGTCTCTATATATTTAAGCAATAGACCACACCTTCTATGGGTTTACCGGTGTGATAACCCACTTGGGATGTTGGGAGAACAAGCTTTTCGAGTGTTCTCCCAACATCCCAAGTGGGTTATCACGCCGGTAAACCCATATAAAGTGTGGTCTATGGCTTCTATAAAATAGCTTTAAGTTTCCTATGAAATTACCGGCACAATGAACGATAGGTTTTTAGCCAATCAGAACGCGCGTACCATTTTTAGTTAGTTGTTATAGTCAATGAGACTAGTAATATAAATGTTATAGGTCAAAATTAAATTCAGGTTAGAATTTTTTACCCTTGGTTGATTCTCAATTTTCTTCGTCTCTTAACCCTGATTATTCATGAATTAGGGCTAGGGCAAATTGAGAATCAACCTAGGTTAATATTACAGACACAAACGTACTTATCTCACAGTCCGTGCCGTTGAATCCAGCAGTGCAGTTACATTGGTAGCCTCGGATCTTTTCCCAGCAAGTTCCATTGTTTTGGCAGGGAATACTTTCGCACTCATTTCCATCTGAAACGTAAATGTTCCATAAATCATGGCTTACAGAGGAACAAGGAATCCTAACCAAGTATGGATCTCATGGTAGTTTATCATGAAGAAGGAAGATTTATCACCATGTACTCATTGTTTTCATTTCTTCGATGCAATCAGAATTGTTTACATAATTGCTTGTAAAGTAAGCGATAACATTATCTCACACTGAATTACCATAACTTTACCAGCCTTACCGTCAATTTATTTTCATGGAGAATCGGGACGACTCGGCGGGAACGGCGCGCGACCGAACCCAGTTGCACTTTTAAAAAAAAAGAGTAACTTGCATCTCCTATTAACAAGAGTATCATTATAACATTTCCTGCAAGAATCAAACTAACATACACTTACCTGCGATGCAGCCGTAAAGTTCAAGTCGAATAGCAAAGTTGTTCTCCCACTCAGTCGGAATCACGTGGATAGAAGTAAGCATCGCTGGCAGTGGAACATAGTGCAGGACAATAGTGTTGTTATCGTCGTTACCATTAAATTGCTGAAAATAAATGTGTGTAAGTAAGCATCTGTAAAACCGTCATGAATTAAACATTGTGTACATTATAAATGAGCCAGCAAGGTGCTGGCGGCATGACTGCTCTGGAATCTGATCAGGTTTCGGATTCTCTCTGTATATTGAAATTACAATCAAATTAACAGACTGCAGTTGTTAGATACTTTATGGCCACTGAGGATGGTAACAAAATTTGTAGCTGTATCTTGCTTTTGACCTGACTGTGGATAAGAAAGCGAGTCCACATTCGCATCCAACCCTTTCTCGGCTTTTATTAAAAGAATATTGTCCATTTACCTTAGTGGTGATTCTGTTTCTCTCCTTAAAGAAGTGTGTATTGGATCCAAATGTATATCCTAAATTGTATCCTTTGGTCCACTCTTGTATATTTTCACCATAGTAACCTTGAGTCGCAATTCCTGTAACGATCATAGCTTTGCGAAAGTTAACCGTAAGTGCGGGACTATTTTGGGAACCAGGCTGTGCTCGGTAGCCACCTGTGCGGTTTAGTCTCGCGCGACCAGGTCCGTACAGTGTCTTATTATTGTTAAAAATTGAATTGGCTACCATCTGAGTTTCGTTGATGCGACCATCAGCTATTCCCTGAGGTCCGTAGCAATCTAAAGGAAATTTGAACAGTAAAAATTGGTTGTTGGTGGGCATAAGCACCTAAATCGAGTTTTCCCAAAGTAAGGACAATAGGCAAGCTTGTAAACAAACCTTGAAAGTAGGGACCTCTCCCCCCCCCCCCCCCCCCCCTCAACCCTACTCCGGTTAACGTTCTCATTCCCAAGATCACCGTTATTAATTCACAGATTCCTTTGAAACTACGACCAGAGGGGACCACATCATAACAGTTTGTTTACTGACCCATACACACCATGAAGTAAGATGAAAGCGGTGCGTTTGATAAAATCAATCAATGTTAAATAGTATTTCAAATGTACGAGCCGGGGCGTATTCCTTATAATGGCCTTTACTGGGAGGCTCCCACGGAATTCAGGCTTCAGGTATGAAAGGGTAAGGATTTCAGTATTTGAAGTATATGAAAGGGTAGGGAAATCTGTTATTTCTGTCTGTAAAATAGCCCAAAAAGGTCAAACAGATGCATTTTATGGCTGGGAAAAAGTCGCAAAAACGTTCTGGTTCTGTGATTTATTCATATTTAAAAGACAGTCCATTAATAGCAGTTAAAAGGGATGTGCAAACGTCTATACTAGGTGTGTAAAAGAGATACCTTTTTTAAATGGAAAGTATACAAAAAGGGGTATCTTTTCTGTCAAAAATGTCATTTAAAAGGGTAAGGGGTTGGACCTTGGGTAGAGCCTCCCCGTATAAAACTTTTTTGTTCACCCCCAGGGTGAAAGAGTTACCGTTGTCTAATAGTACCAAATGAATAGAAACAACAGCTGAATCGTAAATAACAAGAAACGCTACTTTCGAGCCTTTCGGTTAAAAGGGGAATGTTCGAGAACGTCTTCAAAGATTTGACTGGGAGCCTTTGTTAAAACAAAGTGTTGTTAAATATGATAAAACAGTTACGGGCATCAAAGAAGAAGACTGTTGTTTATTACATCACCGGCTATACAAAAGGAAATTGTTGGTTGAACTTATCACTTGGATCACTTTGCTTTTCCATTGTTTTTTGGGTATGGTGATGTAATGCTTATGAATTTAAAACAAAGGAACAATAAAAAATTAACAAAAAAATTAAAAATTAACTACGAAAGATGAAACTGAGTGCATAAAGTGATTTTGAGCAGTTGTAAATATAACGTTAAGTAAATCCAAAAATCGACAAAAACATGTCTTAAGATAATATGAATTACTGACTCCATTGCGATTTCATTTTCGAGGCACCAGTCTACAACAATCAGAAGATGTGAACTGAGCCTCAAAACAAAAGGAATGATCAACTGAGATAAATCAACGTTAGACTAACATCAAGGCTTGCGAAAGACCACTAACCTCCACAAAATACTCCATAAAGTTTCATTACGATGATGCACGACATGAAGTAGAAGAGAAAGTAATTTGCTGTCTTGGAATACATTGCACAACATCATCCACAATGGAGCTCGTCTTTTTGTAGAAAATGTTTTCTTTACTATTTGTGCAGTCTGACAAATCTGTATCACTCCGGCCGAGAGGGCTAGTTGTACTTGTTGATGAAGATGCGAGTTTAAAGTAATAGAAAAGAGGACGGCGCCTTTGAAAATACTTAAGCCACAGTGTGTTGAACAGCTTCTTATCAATATCGATTTAAATTTAATTTACGCATACTTAGGTAGTTAAGGTGATTTCTGGTCCAGCATAAAGCTTCTTGTATGACTTTCATGACCTTTGAATTTTTAAATGAAAAGCTCTGATGTCATTGACAAAAAGGATAAACATGTCAAAAAATAAGTATTATTATGCATACTTGAAGTAACCATGACATTAGCAAATAATGCGCAAGACATGTCATAGTAAAGTTTCAAGAGAACTTGACATCAGCTTCGAACTTAAACAGTGTAAATGGCTATCCGCTATTTGCGGAAATTGTTTATGGCACAAGTAATAATGCACTTTTTCTTTTCTTTTTATCTCCCCTGACTATCGGGCATAAAATAGAGTTGACGCTAAACTCTAATAACAGATTGATTCATATTAATTACGATCGTCTATCAATGAAAGCTGCTGTTATAATCAGTGATAGCTCCAGTCCGTCCTTGTCAGCAGTCTTCAATACGCGATTTCCCATTATTTTATTTAACGTCAAATATCGTGCAAAAAGAGAAAGAAAACTAAACTGAGCTGCACTTAACAACTTGACCATGTTTGTTCAAGTTTGCATTCGTCGCATACAATATCTCCACAAATTATTATAATTACTAATCATAGGAATGATCTGTGACGTAACCATTGTTCATACAAGCCCGCCCATACCCCCAACAGTGGTGTAAGGGCCTGTTTACATGAAGGTGGGGGACCCCAGATAGGTGACGTAACCCGTTTAGGAGGGGTAAAAAAATAACCCTCCTTCTACGTGCAATCTTACAACCAGCCATCACGGGGTACACTTTCTGAATGGTCGCTGAGCACGTAAACAAGAAAAATGCTGGCAAGCCACGTTTTTTTGTGATTAATGCTCTTCTACACTCACTTGCTGCTCTTGCTGCAAGCTTCAGTGCTGTGGCATTCTATTGTTACCTTTAATAATGATGCAAAGCCACCGCAAAAGTGAATTTAGCGCGAATTCAGTATCGCGAGTCCGACTCCGGCTAGGCGGGTTACCCCACTTTGAAACGTTTACATGGCAAAATTTGACCCCGGCTGAGAGGGTTACCCGGTCTGGCAGACCGGGATACCCGCCTTGGCGGCTCACCCCACCTATCATGTAAACGTGATCAAATTAAAATGAGAGATTATATGGACAGGCGGGCTACCCCACCTTAGCGGGTTACCTCACCTACCTGGGGTCCCCCACCTCCATGTAAACAGGCCCCAAGGCAGGAGAACGTGCAACCACCAAAATAAGAAGAATAAAAGAAGAAAATAAGAAGATAAGAAGATAAAAGACAGCCTGTAATAAGCTCTACAAGATGATATAAACAATGTCATAGTAATATAGCCTTCGCTACTGGGCACCAGTGGCATCATTGAAAATGGCCACCCGTTATTTTGACCATGGACTCAAGCTTACCATTTTCAAGCTCTTGATGTCAAACATTTTAGAATTAAAAATTCTGCTGCTTGTGGTACTGATTTGTTCGTTTATTTGGCTTGCGCTCATTTTACAGAAAATTTTCGGAAAATATCTGTTCGGAAGACAGTTTGAGATCTAGAATTTTCAGAACATTTGTAATTTTCGAAAAGGTAAGTTTTGATTCCTATAATTTTCGGATCACTAGACTTTCAACTAGGAAATCCGAGCAGATGAAAAATTTTTAGGGGATAAAAATATGGCTATATCTACCGTTTAAATACTAAAATACGTTTAACAGTGCTTTGTTTAAGTGGTTTTGAACTATATTCTCGTCATTGAGTGCCCCTGATTTTACTCATGACCTTGAGGCTCGTAATTACAGCAAATGGCCTTCACTAGATTTTGCTGAAATATTTCCAAGGAACAAATGAACAACAACTACTGAAAAGACGACGCTCTGACGTAAAATCATGGCTAGTCTACCCCTACTAATGATGGCATGCAAAATCGAATGGAGGTGGAGCCAAACTATGGCTTTTAAGTCCGAGAGAAAATATAAGTTATGATCATTTATATCTTCTTTTAAAGTGACATAGGTGTTGGGAGAAATTATAGTGAATAAAAGAGGGCGATAGTATGACTAACTTACTTAATTAAGTCATGATAGAAACAAAGAAGTCAATATGGAAATATAACTATTCCTGTGAAATGAATGAAATTCTTGACCGGTCAAATTGCAACGACTGATTGCGGCTTTCTGGAGACGAATCCAGTGGAAAACCATATACTATCAATTAATAACAGGACGTTTCGGTGTATTTAGCCAGTTAAGTTTTAATGTTTGACAAATGTCGAATTTCTTGGACTTATACCAAGTTAATCGCTGCCAAATATTGTTAAATATATTACTTCTTAAATTAACAAATATATTTCATGAAAGAACACTAAATCACAATTTGGGAACAGCCACAAATAGCACTGACCACTCGTTTACACAAATTCTGTTATAGGAATCCTGTCGCTTACAGCGTTTAACGTTTTTCGTCGGTAAAACATGACTGTGGCTTTAATAGGAGTCTGTACGAGACGAAAAGTGAAAAAATTTCGAGAAGGCAATTATTATCTACTTAAATCTCGAAAATTACAGTTAGACAACTATTAACTGTATAAGTCGGACGATGATAGACCATGATAGTGAACTGTAATACTATAACTTTAATTAGAAAAAACAAGCTAAACAGACAAGACTTTCACTAATCAAGAAAAATACTTTCAGATATATTTCATGTTCTTACCGACTATTAATTTTTCGCGATTCTAAAAAATCGAAAAGTAATAATCCTGGTGAAATATAATATCCATGAAGAAAATTCAAATCACAGAAAAAAATAACTGACATCAACAAAACATAAAGCCTTATGTTCTCAGTCTTGGTAACATGTAATAACTAAAACATATAAAGGATATGCACCACAATTAACTGGTTGTATCTATGAAATAACAATAATACGCTTAAAAGTCGTAGGAAATTTACGTTTCTGAGCACAGATTTTTCCTTATGAAGTAATTTATGAGGCGGCATATTAATTTGTTACTTACTGATTGCATCGTACCGCATATTGTTAATTCCATATGGAAATTTTCTATGAAAAGGTGACCTCTTAGAAATGCGTAGCTCCCGGACTTTCATTTTATTACAAAAGATATGTGGGTTAAGTGCCCGTAATTAGTTTTACTTCAGACACTGCAATTCTGAAAAATCCAAGTAGTGCAGTCCAAAGTTGGGTTTAAACATGATCAAAAAACGAATGAAAAGAACAAAACATTTTGATATTAAAACAGCATAAAATATAATTATTTAATTTATTATTTGTTAACAGTTCAGTTAAACGCCGCCTTTTCTAATAATTGAAAATATAGACTCCAAGGGCAAATATTATCACGTATTACTCGCACGTATTACTTTCAATACAAAAAAATCAATACATTCTGCGTACAAATATCCAAATAATGTCTTGGGTCAAAGAAAATCATTTCATTGAGGACGAAATCAGCAACTTGTATTGCTTGCTGAACGTAATTCAATCACTTTTTTTTCTTAATCGGTGGCGCTTATTATGCCATAAGCGACCAATACAAAATTTGTGAGAAAATAATGAGAATTTATGCGATTATATATATTCGATATAAAAGCTAATCTGAAACTTGGGCTCATTGACTCTTAAAATACCGTCTTGTTACGACATCTAAAGCAAAGTTCAATGAGCTCAAATCCAAAAAAAAACGACCGGCTAATTAAATGGATCTGCGACGAACAGGTTTTTATTCAACATCATTTTGTGTCATTGTTAGCTGCTATCACTTCTTCAATAAAGGAATACTTATCACTTCCAGGTTGTCGCTTTTGCAAAATATAAACAAAACACACAAACTAAAACGAACCGTAAAACAAAACAAATATTGCACAGTTGGTTGATACCAGTGATATAGTTATATATAACGAACAGCAGTTACTTCAGTTAAAAGTACGTCTTCATCAAAGATGAATGTTTCAAACGTAATGATCATGCAGGGCGGTCAGTACGATTGACAATGATCCCCGGGCAATGATCGCGTGTTGGAAGAGCAAGGATGACATTACATCACTGTCTGTGATTTCTGTGAGCGATACGCCGTCTATGTTATCAAAACCGTCTATGTTTTCAAAGTTTGTTAGTTTAGGTAGAACAAATATTGTGTTTTCCACCCTTCTTGTACGCTCAAATTTAGGAATAAAAACATGACGCACTAATCTTTCCGTTATATAATAATGAGACTTCGGTAAAATTTTTAATCTAATACATAACACATTCAAATGTTTGATCATTACTAAATGAGCTTGAAAGCACCATTTAGTTTCCACTTCAGTCTGTTAATAGTGTTAAGTAAACGAGCGTCTGCAAAAGTGTTCAATCCGAAAACATTCTTCGTGTTCTCTTATCGCTGAAATATTGTTCTTTGTAATTAAAGCCGCTATACTTTCAAAATTAAGTCTGAGCTCTTGAAATTTCAAGATAACCAGCTTAACGCATACTAAAGAATGGCTGATTAAATTGGACAGACAATTAGATCAACTGACCAAAACATGCTTGATTGAGATTCTGAAAGCTAGACAAGGTAATTTTACACTTACGTGTAAACACAGTTTAACTGGGTACTTTTAAAAGGATTTTCGTGTCGTATTTCGGGCAGACAAATCCTGAATATAATAATATTAACTGGACAATGTGTTCCTGACTCCGTGTTCATATTGTAGTACAGCAAATCGAATGCAGGTTAAGTTATGCACACGGTTACTGTACTAAAAAGCAAACCGCATCAACAGTTTAAAGTATTCAAGGTAAAAAGATCTTTCATACTCACCAGGCCCAATGTAAAAGGAGTGAATGCGTCGAAAAAGAAAAGAAAGTGTGTTTAAGAGGATAATAAATGAAAACACTGGCGCTATTCTCATTTTGATGCTTCTTGCCCACTCAGGCTCGTAACGTTGTGTTGACGACACCCTCCTGATGTCATGCTATAATCTGAAAGACAAGGTCGAAAAAAAGGTCAAGCATGGTAAATTCCAAAGTTTTCTGATAAACTAACAATCCACGAGATTTCAAGAAACAAAAGGGAAAATGATTACCAAAAATTAATACAATAACTGGTAAGATATATAAAATATTAAGTTGTAGAAAAACAGCACGAAAAAACGAAATATTATTCATTTCGTAAATGGGTTTTAACATGAATTTGTCGTCTTTCTTATTCTTAAAAATTAGATTAGATTAAAACTTCATGAATTCCTTTTCTGTTTAGTGTTTTCAAACCTGCAATGAATTTTGACTTCATTTTCAAAAAATGATTCGGATTTAAAAGGGTCCCAAAGGACCGATTACCCTTGGTGTCTGCCAGAGAGTTTATACTGCTTTGAATTAATGCAACACAGCCGGTGCCAGAGTTAACCGATGATGGCTTAGCACGTTAACTACCGATAGGTAGTCAGTTTAGCACACAGTTTTGAGTTTTTTATGTCAAAATTCCCATTTATAACGTCCCCCCACTTAATTACTAAAAAAAAGTTACAATTACCTTGACTTTTGGATGGATTAGAGGTATAATTGTCCAGTGATTTTGACTTTTTATATCAACTCATCAACTGAATGATATAGTCTAAAATCAAAACCAAAATAAAAGATCATTTAATTTGAATAATTTATAAGGCAAATAAAAACTTCCATTTCCCAATTCCCTCCCTCTTTTGGTCGAAATTTTATTTACAGTCGAACCTCCATGTGCGACCACCCCTCGTAAGCGGTCAGCTCCCATAAGGGACCACTTGTCCAAAATACCACAACTTTCCCAGTCAAAGCCTTACAGTTGGAACCAGAGTTAGAACCTCTAGTAAACGACCACCTCCTGTAAGCGACCGCGACCAACAACGTTTTTGGGTCTGAAAGTTTAATGATTTTCTTTCATTTTTAACCTCTTGTAAGGACCACTTGACGCATTCTCTGATCTCTATGTTCGCTGTGTATAACAACATGGGCCTGCACATGGCGTAACTTACAAATTGTATGCAAGAAATTATTTTCCATAAAGTAGATGTACCCGGACCTCGTCTTGGAAGAAGCGCCCTTTTGTTCGATTCTTGTAAGCGACCTCCTCGGAGAAACTGTTTGAATGCAGAGGCCCACACAACGCGTAAATATAACTGACTGGTTCCCCTTGCCGCATCTCTAATTAAAGAGATGCTGTAGGCAGACGTCACTTAAAGGGGCTGTGTCACGGCAGTCCAGTTCATTTTGTTCAATTTTGCCAATTACTCGCCCTCAATCGCTATGGAACTTAAAGTAAGCAAAGAAATTACATGTAAATGACAAAATCTGAGATTCGAGACAAACAAATATGTCTCCTGAGCATTATTTTTGAAGTTGCAAACAGCAGAGATCAACTTTGAAAAACTGTTAGGCTGAACAGTTTTCAAAAACCCCAATTTCAATCCGTTTCGATCTTCTTCAGTTTTGCCCATCCGTGGCAGCTGTTGTATCTGTTGTATTATTTTAAACTTCCTTTTTAATGTTTTAAGCGGTTATTTTTACGTTTCTCTTAATTTAACGGGCATTTTGTAATTGCCTAATTTAGCTGAATTTCGTGACACAGCTCCTTTAAAATGTAAAATAAAAAAAACTGAATGCAGGGTTGGCACCAACCTCGTTCCCAGGGTCTCTCATCTTCCCTGGGAACGAGGTTGGGTTGGCACTACGGCAAAAGGCTGATTTATTATAGGCCAATATTTCGGCTTCCTCAGGGCCAAAGCTATACCGAGAGAAAATATCTTTTAACGACCCCTAAAATTTTAATTTAAAATTTACACAAGTGGTTAATAACTAACCACAATTATTAATACTAGATAGAATAATGCAGGTAAATGCATATCATTACACAATAAAAATAGAAATAGAAACAGTTCAATGTTCATTCCTTCGGTTCAGACCGGGTGGTGAGAGGGTTTTGCCTCTATCTATGAGGTTTACGGGAGGTTCGACTGTACGTGCTTTGCTATTACAGATCAGTATTATCAAAGCGTACTTGATATATTTTAGTTGCCATTAGGATGTAAAATCAGATACTTTTTGTTCGCTCCCGAAGGGGGTAATATGGAGGGTGTCGCAAACAAACTTGAAGATCATACAGACAATCACAACACGAACGTTGCTCACGTGATGAAATGATCTCACATGATGAAAAACTGAATAAGGTTATGATTGCCCGCGACGAGGCAATCAGCATCTCAGATTGAGTTTCAGATATCAGAGAAGAGCCAAAACCTTAACGTGAATAGATTCCAGTTTCCCTACATAACAATGACGGCATAGTAAAACATACGTTTTGTTGTTTTTGTGGTTATTGTTGTCATAGTAGCTAGTTGAACAGACTGGGGGCCACGAGGGAACGAAGTCCATGAAAGGAAATGCGTGACCTAACGTGACATCTCCCCTTTTAAGTGACTACTCTGAGAAAGTTCATAGCAAATTAATGTCGAAATAAAGTCAACCGTAAAATAATTACTTCTAACAAAGTTCATAACAAATAAATGTCAAAACAAAGTCAACCGTAAAATTCTTTCATGACTTAAGCTTAGCAAGCTTGTAACAAATGTCTCAATAAGACGCTGGGGTGCTCTTCGAACCCTTTGACTCCTTCCTAGGGGTGGCTCACCAACCTGAACTTCAGACTGCTCATTCTGACTTGAGTGCGGTTCAGTCCTGCCTGTTTCAACTCCATCCTCAGTGTTCAGCAGCAAAGATGGGCTGGGCTCGTTAATGACTGGTTCTAAATCCGGCCCTGCAACATGAACTGCCTCCTTAGTTTGCTGGAGGTGGACCGATTTCTACGCATCTGCGTGCCATCCGACGTTGTAACTATATAGGAACGAGAAGCCACATGTTGTTTAAGAACCACAGTCGGTTTTGCTCTTGCTGTATTCTCACTGCTTCGCCCTGATGCAGTTCAGGTAGGGCCGGGTACCACGGTCATAGAAGTTTTTCTGACTTCGTTGACGGGACAGCAACTGCTGGCGGACTTGGCATTGGTTGAAGAAGGTACTTAGGAGTTGGAGGTCTCGTCCTCAACTTCCTACTCGTGAGCAATTCTGCGGGGGACTCCTTCATGCCATTGATAGGAGAACTGTGAAATTCCAGTAAAGCAAGAAATGCATCCTGCTTGGACCCATCTACTTTCTTAAGTAGCTGCTTGATCGTTTGCTTATTCCTTTCTATGAGCCCATTAGAACTTGGGTAGTGTAGACTTGAAGTAACCACCTCAATCTCCCTTTCGCTTGCAAAGTTCTTAAATTTCAGGCTATTGAATGGCATGTTGTCAGCAATCAATCTCTCACGAATGCCGTGACGCGCGAACATGTCTTTCATTGCCAAGATAACTGTTTCACTATTCTTGCTGGTACGGCGAGCTACTTAAGGGTACTTTGAATTGTAGTCGACTACTAACAGACAATCTCTCCCTTTGTAATAGAAAATGTCAGCTGCAACCGTAGTGCAAGGTCTCTTTGGGACTTGCTGTGGTATCAAATAAAAGGCTCTCTCTGGTCGCTTCGCTGATGTTTCTGACAAGTACTGCACTGAGATATCACCTCGTCAACTGCACCATTGATACTGGGCCAAGGGAGGTGCAGTGTGCACCTCTCGCTCGTGCTCGACATTTATCTATTCCAAAATGACCTTCATGAATGCGGTGAAGAATTTCTGGTCGCAAACTATGCGGAACTATTATTCGATCACCCTTGAACATTAGTCCTCATAACAACTTATTTCATTTCTGTAGTTCCAGTATGGCCTGGTTTCTGCGGGTGTTTTATCCTTGATTTGCGGCCACCCATCCATGACAACCGTCTTCAGCTGCTGAAGTTCTGGATCCTTTTGTCTCATCTTTCAGTTTCTGGAGCATATGGGTTCTGAAAAGTTTTCAGAGTCCAAAACATGAATTTCAAACTCATCAGGCCCATCAGGTGTTTCGATAGGTAAGAAGACTCTGAATAGAAGTATCTGCTAATACAAAACTGCTTCCTGGTACATATTTCACATTGACTGCGTAAGGCTTGGTTCGAAGGATCAACTTTTGGAGACGGAGAGGCGCTTGATGAATGGGTTTCTTCAAGATTGCTTCCAATGGTTAGTGGTCACTTCCTACTGTTACAACATTCTGTCCGTACAAGAAATCATGGAAGAGCTCGCAGCCAAAAACTATCGCCAGCATCTCTTTTTCTATCTGCGCATATGTGCATAGTTTTGCTGGCTCTCCGTTAGGGTTTTAGAAGCGTAGGCCACTGGCTGGTTGTTCTGTAGGATGACAGAACCTAAGCCCTTTGAACTGGCATCAACACACAGAGATACTGGCTCTTTGGGTTCGAAGAACTTAAGGACTGGTGTGGATGAAATTGCTGTCGTAAGGCTTTCAAATGCTTTATTTTCTGCCTCTCGCCAGGAACATGCAACATCTTTCTGAAGTAGCTGGCGCAGTGGAGCACTTTTTTGGGACGTTCTTGGAATGAACTTGGACAAATACGTCACAACACCCAAAAACCTCTACAACTCTTCGCGATCACTTAGGGATGACATAGCATTAACTGCTCCGACTTTTAAAGGATCTCGTTTTACGCCATCAGCACTCAACACATGGCCCGAAAAACTCACTTCGGATACACGAAAGGCACTTATCTTCATCGAGCTTGAGATTCCGTTCACGACAACGGTCTAACACCTGTCGAAGCGCTAGCCTGACATCATGCTTCTCAGTGTTCTCTCACCAGGTCATCCACAATGACTTCCACACCTTCTATATCATCAAACAAGAGAGACATGATATTCTGAAACACCTCAGGAGCTGAAGCAATTCCGAAGGGTAAGCGCGTGTAGCTGTATCTGCCGAAAGGTGTGTTGAAGGAAGCTAGCTTGCTACTGTCCTTATCAAGCTTAACTTGCCAGAAACCGTGGTTGGCATCCAGGACAATGAACACCTTTGCGTTGGTCGTTCTGCTAATGACGTCTTCTATCTTTTGCATAGGAAAATGCTCACACATGACGGCTCGATTGAGGTCGCTGGGATCCCAGCATACTCTAGTTTTGTTGTTCTTTTTCTTTACAATTACAAGGCTGTGTACCCAAGCGGTGGGGTCACTGGTTTTCATTATAACTTTAAGCGTCTCCATTCGCTGAAGTTCCTCCTTGAGCGGTTCACGAAGGGCAACAGGAACTTTGCAAGGGAGATGAATAACAGGGGTGGCGTTGGGATCAATTTTGATTTTGCGCTGGGCACCTCTTATCTCTCCAAGGCCCTCAAAGACGTCAGCATATTCGCTCTCTAAGCTCTCTTCTTTGAACCTGTAAATCTTCTGTACCAGTCCAAGTTCAAGACAGGACCTAAGGCCAAGAATGGGTGGCAAGTCTTGCTCGACCAATATGAACTCCAACACTGTGAACTTTCCTTTGTACTCACAAACAAGACTGCCTTTTCCTTTGGGCGTAATTTTGCGACCATCATACACTTTCAGCTTTGCTTTGCACTGATCATCCTGTTTCTGAGCCACGGGAAGTCGATCAAACAACGACGCAGAAATCACATTACAATCTGCACCAGAATCTAGTTTAAAATTCACGTTAGTACCTGCAATCTTAAGCATGACGTGCCAGTCATCCTGACGGGGCCATTCGCTACTCGATTCCACTGAAAATGTAAACAGATCAGCTCCAGCGTCGCTGTCGTCTGGCTCTTCAGCCATGGCATGCACTGTTTTCCCACCAAGATCTTCCAATTTCTTTCGGCACACGCGGGCAAAATGGTCTTTTCTCTGCCAATAACCACACGTCTTACCAAAAGCAGGACAAGAACCCCCCAAGTGAGAAGAACCACAAAACTTACAATTTCCTTGTTGCGATGTGGGACCTGACCCTGGTTGGCCAAACTCCAAAAGCTCTTGTTCCCTCATACGTTTATAGCATGCAGTATTGTCGCATTAAATTCTAGAGTAATGAAAAGCCATATTTGAGTTCGTTTCCTTTCAGTAAGCCTTATCAGTGGATGATAGTTCATGATTTTTACAAGACTAAACACCATGATAGTGCTTGTTTCAGTAATACGTTAAATGCTTTGAATGGCATTCCCAATCTTAGAGAAACCAAGTCCTACAATTAAGTTTGATTTTTTGCATTAGCTTTGCATTTACTAAAATGATCCTTTATATTTCCAAAGATTGATTACCAACTTCAGTTGGTTTAGATTGTCTCTCCTGTGAATGAAATATAACCACCATCTGAGAGAAAATAATTACTTTACTTAGATTTGCCTTTACGACGTTAGCTAAATGAACATTGACTGATCAGTCAATTCCTTAGTCCAGTATCAGATATTTGTGTTCATTTTCTTCAAGTTGTGTTATAAGATGGTCAAATAAACGTAGGGATGGGGATGATGTTTTCCTCTGGTCACACTTTTGCCCCATGGACAGGGTTTTCGAGAGTCCAACACCCACTAATCTCTATCCCTTAAAGTTAGGTTAGTCAGGAGGCCCACCTACCTCCTCTCTACCCCGGAATGATCACAGACTCCCTGAGGGAAGGCCCACCTACCTCCTCTTCATCCCGTCATTGTGTGCATCCTCTTGGGTTGCAGGTTTGTTTTGCTTGACACTCCCGGGGTTCATTGGGTTTAAATATTAAATATTTATAAAGTTTAAAATTGATTACTGAGTATTTTGTCACCCACTTCTCCATTTTCAGCCACACAAAGTTGTTGCTGTCCTTCAGTGGGAAACAAGGGGACGTTGACTAAAAGGGAAGCGGGACGGAAAAGGGCACCTAAACCTTTCGAGACGGCAACAGTTCCTTTAAGCACATCCGAACAGATAAATAGTTATTAGGGAAGCTCCAAATCAACCAAACCGGCTTCTAATGCATAGAGAAAACCATTTGAAGTATGTCTGTCTTATCTGGAAACATTCGATCGTTTGGTGACCCTTATTTTTGAATCTGGTCCACGTTAATTTTCCCAAAACTTTCCAGGCCGTCCATATCCGTCTTTATAAATCACGTTGGAAAAAGCCCGTCAATTTCAAGTCCTCTTTGCTTGGTTCTTCTCGGCAGCCAAAGAAGAACCACTGTGATTAACACTGTCAGCAAAGGACAATTTCTTATTTAAAATTCATTCCGTTTTAATTCGGACTTTTCGTCATCCTGGAACCTACCGGAAATTCGGTTTAAACTGATTAGATAGCTACAAATTTTTGTTTTTATATTTAGTAGGTGTAAAATAAGAACAGTATTTCATAACAAATTTTAAGAAGACTCTTACCTCGAAGTAATAACGGTCGTAAAGTCAACAAAGCGATAGAAACTAATGCCTGATTCGATATTAAACCAGACAAAATATATTAAGAATGGGTGAGATTAAAATTCTTTTCAATTGATGTTTGCTTTTCTTGACTTTTGACTTCCTTTTCACGATTTTTTAAATTGCTAACTTGTTTGAACCTCTGCTCATGCATTTTATCTGGTAAATTTTCAGAGGGTTACTAAAACAGCAACAAAGTCTGAAGAGCATACGCCACAGTCAAAGATGCAACGCAGATTGCAGCCGGTTAATTCGAATAAAAAGAGGTCATTAAAAATGGGCTAATCCTTGGTGGTTTACTTCGAATGAATTGTCACGAGTCCTATTGGAAACCTTCCTAAGTAGTCTTTTACTTAGTAGAATGTTATTTAAGTGTAGCACTTACCATAATCACCAAATTTATCTAAAATGCCTGACTTTTATGCCATTTCTAACACTTTAGTCCTCCTAGTTCACAATGCTAACCGTGTACCGATAATGATTTAACGAATCAATGACTCGGCTCGTTGAACATACGATACATAAATATCACCCGACCCCAAGGATAATAACCTCTATGACGCAATTTCAACTAAATAAGCGTCAGTCAGTCAAGATATTGCTGTTAGGTCGATTCAAAATACTGTTAAGTTTCCCAGGTTATTAACAAATGCATTCAGACGTCGTCTGCAAGTAATCCACTCAACAAATATTGACTTTTAACGGTCGCTTCATAAGCCTAAGATAAGAGAAGCCGTTGTTGTCTGACGCACTATTTATGAACCAGTTTAAAGTGCGCTTGACAAACAGAAACGAGGTATTATTGCTCCTGGCTTTTCGAGATGTATTTTTTGAAATTAACAAAAAACGATTAGTGTTGATTAATCAGAACTCAGGGTTTAACTTCAACGGCAGGTTACATTTACGTACTAGGTGATCGTGGGGCGAAAGTCCCTTAAGATCACCCGACTTCTTCCCGGCTTCATCGCGTAAACCTCACCTATAGCTACCGGTCGTTATTGAGTCTACATGGTTCGTGCCCATCAAAACAGTTTTGTCCACAGGCAGCCCAGATTCTACGCGAGTTCGTTAAGGTGGAAATCGTATTTTTTGAGAGAATAAACGAAATACGTTCTAAATTACACTTTTTGAAAGGATTCGTGAAAAAAAGGACTCGCCTCGTTTTTTTTTTTCTCGGGCCACCTCGAAACGGGTTTGGTGAGTTTTAGATTTTTAAGTACAACTCGAACGCCAAAACGGCTTCGAAAATGGCTCTAAAGGCGAACAAATAGTAAACGACACAACAAAAAAAAACAAGCTGAGTCATTTTTATTTCGAATCTTTTTAAAAAGCGGAATTTAGAAAGCATTTTGTTTATTCTCATACATTCTCTTAAAACATTCAAATTCCAACGAGCTAGAGTCGGGACTCCCCGTGCTTTTTCGCTTGGCGCTAAGGATAAATTTCGTAAAAATAGAAACTCTGCCGCAAATCGCCAGTTATCGACATAAAAACACAAATAGGACCCAGTTCCACTGCGGTTTGTTATGTTTGTTTGTTTTTGTTTTTAAATTTTGTTTTCTCGCTCTCTTTCTCTCTTGGGTTTCTTCTCTTCATTCCTACTACTTACCCTTCACCTAAACTACGCGAGGTTCTGCGATACACGTACAAAACCCTGCGAGCTGAGGCTTCTTTCCGCGGACATGGGGTTTAGCATTTACGAAGTCATTCGCGTCGAGGACATGTGCGCAGTTGGCTTGTTTACCCCCTGACCATGCCGAAAAGAGACCTCTGCTCGCAGGGAATACACACTCTAATTCTTGCAATTTTCTTCGGGCAGGCCTGTCCTTCATTTATGTGAGAATATTGAGCCACTAGAAAAGAAGCAATCATGTATACTCGTCAACAAGATCAAAATTATCAGACATTTATATTTAAATGAACCAATTTTTCGTAGACGTATATACATACATCACATGAATACACACAAAAGGAAAACTGAAATAACCTTTGTGAAAAGATCACAGGCTGACGTTATCAAAGGATTTGTATTACTTTCAACGGTATACTGAATATTTCTGTCTCCAATTTTTAGTAAAAATTTGATTAACAAAGCTACGTCTTCTCTTTCATTTTGCACAATAAATACAGGTTTAATTGTTACCGATAATAATGATAGATAATATATAACCGCTCAATATTCTCAATATTCCTCAACTGATGTCAGGAAATTTATCGTCCGTAATTCCCGGGTGCCTGAAATAAAATAAAATGAATACAGTAAATTATTATAATTTGCAGCAATAGGTCACTCACTGTAACAGGCATGTATAATATTACCCTGCGACCAGAGGTTTCTCTCTTGCATGGCTTTTAGCGTTTACGTAGTCGTTTGCGTGGCTGGTCTATCGCGTAGTTGAAATGTTTACGCCCCGTTCCTCACGTTTCAAGGTTTCATGGGTATACGTCTGTTAGCAAAGCAAATTCAAAGAAAAGCTTACATTATAGCGAGCTTCTTGTGCAATTACGCAAATCCGGCTAGGAGTACTTTGTTTTAGGCATGCCGTTTTCATTTTTAGGGCTTAACTTTTGAGTTTCAAGCGTACGTTGGCCATGTGGCTACAGTCGATAACGTAGAACGATCTCTGATGTGCCTTGCTAAGGTGAAGTTGTTGGCTTATCGCCACGAAAACTGACTTTGAAATGCATCGACGCGAGAAGTTTCGAAAAACGTCTCCGAGACAAAAGTCGATCTTCACACGCGACTAACTAAACTAATGAAGTATTATAATATATATTTCAACTCGTTTGGAAGAAAATTCATTCCTTACCAGAACTAAAATTGCTTTTTAGCCTGATTCAGTTGATCGGTTCGACGCGTTATTTTAAGTTCCACGTCTGACCCAGCATCTGAACTTAATTTCGGTCGACCCACATTAGAGTTTGTTTCGGCTCATGAAAAGTTCGATGTTTCAGTAGTTTGACGTAGGCCTAAGCTTTCTGGAGAGAACTATGTATATGCAATGCTAATACCTCTGTAATAATCCATTAGGTCTCATCGCTCAAGGTTTATACTCTTCGAGGCGTATGGTGTATACAGCAATACAGCTATTTCAAAAAACGGAGGAAAAACGGAAGAAAAGCAAATGGTCTTCAAGCCAAGACCCCAAGGTAATGTGGGTAGTTTCAAATCCGTCTTTTTAGAGCAAAAAATCATAATACTAAACTAGCCGTTGATTTGTATTCACCATTGATACTAAACCATAGTTACCATTTAAAAAAAAAAACAGTAGAAGCGTACCCTCGTTTTTACAAAGGCCAAAGACAAAAAAGCGTAATTAGCGTAATGCACGTGCAAAGTGTTTCTTATGCATGCTATTCTAAACATGTTGATTTTTGCCGTTCACGTTTCCTTCGCCGTCGTATTTGGTTAAACCCGCTACAGTTTGAAGGTCCTCCAACCACCTCTAGCATCAGAGTTTTTCAGAGCGTAGGAATCTCCCACATAACGTTCCAGCTTGTTCTCAGGAACAAACGTAAAGTGGTTTCTACTCCATGTACCTCATACCCCAGCACTTCCTTTATCATTATAAAAATCCCATACTAACTTGCAGTCTTGGCTAAAGGCTTCTTATTTTTCTTATCACTATGTTTTTTGATATAACTGTATTCACCATTTTCACACAGGCCATAATGCACCTTGTTTACCCCCACAATTTTGCATAACCATTGTCGGCTTCAATTTCTCTTGGGACGACCGTGATACCCAGTAGAAATTGGAAACAATGGTTAAGCAAAATTCTGGGGAGTAAACAAGATGCATTATGATCTATGTGAAGATGGTGAATGTACTTTTAGCTTTTGCGTAGATGTCGATAGATGGTAAGGTAAGAGCATCGAATTCTTGCTGTACTCCTCCTGTTACATTTGTTACAGTATAATAAATGCATACTTACTTTTTCTTCCATTCTTCGCAGATTTCTAGCAGCGTCTTGTTGCGTTTTGGTCTCGAGCGTCTATGAATTCTGGAATCACAAAGCCCATGATCAGAAATAACCGTGGACTGAACTGTTACATTGTAAAACTGGGAATAACCCTGGTAGAGGAGTATGATATATACTACACCACTGTCACTCGTTTAGATGTTAAAAATCAAGTGAGATGGTATATATGATATTACCTTGGAGTACAAACATCTTTTTCTGTCAATTCTTTCCTTTCAGGTTTTAGTTTCTTTTTCTGACCTCCCCCCTCAGGTGTTAACCGCGGCACCCTCACACCAGACCCGGCCAGGCTAAATTCTCCAATCATCTGATGCACCAATGTCCGAGTTTGTTCGATCTCACTCAACGCCCCTTCGATTCTGTCCAAAGTGTGCATGGCTGTCGTGAAGAAACGAATACCATTTTCTATCCCAGTTCCACCGGCTGTAAGGGGCCTAGATCGAAACTTGAACTCGGTAGGATCGCAACTCTCTTCAGCTTCTTGCTGTCTATCCATGATTACAGAACGGGCCTTACTAAGATCTGAGCTCAGAATGTACATGTAGTTGTCGAGCGTCATAAAAAGGTAATTAGTAAATGGCTTTAATCCAAATTTCTAATTAGTTGCTCAAAGACAACAAACCCTTGAGCATTAGTTTACTTTTCTAAAAAATGGTCTCTATGTTTGTCGGTGGGCGAAGTAAAATTTACTTTTAACAACTGTCTTGATAAAGGTATATTTTAGACGCTAATGTTTTAAACTAACTGGTTGGGCCTCTACTGCAATCGCGCTAGAAACTTTAGCCTTTCGTTTCTTTTGTCTGTCTGTGTCACTCTTTCAACTTAATTCGATGAATCAGTAAAATGTCCCAAGTGAAGTTTTTCTTTTGAACTGATCTCTTTTTACACTATACTGAAGAAAAGCTCTATCTCATTTTGTTTTGTCATAGAGCATCAAGCGGGTTAATTGTTTAGTACGCACCGCATTTTTAGCTATTCTGCACCGCTTTTGGTGTTGGTCACTGACTGAGTTTCTTTATAAGAACTTCTGATAAAAGGAACATTTTTTCAAGAAGTCAAGTCTTACGATGAAAATTGACCGCGGCACAGGGTGAGCCTCCTGAGCGTTTATAAGTAATGTGCACCATTTTCTTGTTAAAATAAGTTCTGTCTTGGTGTTACTTCTTACTAGAGTCTCCCTCAGGTAAAAAAAGACTAAGACATAAAACCTTTTACCACTCCTAGAGGAACAACCAACTTTGAAAGTAATTTCTGCTCAGGGAGTTTGTTGCTCCTTTACCTTTTCTGCGCATGTCGTGACGTTGTGTCAGGTACCAGCGACAACTTAAGGTTAATTTACATAACTGATCATTTACCGCTAAACCTCCGGCACTAAAGAAGAGTCAAGCCAAGGCAAGCATCGCTATTTTAAGTATCACCTCGCTGAGAATCGTGATGGACAGTTTTAAGATAGAACTGTTACATGGTGATTAACCGTCAAAACCTGCGCGCGGAAGAAAATCGCCCGCGCGCAAATCAGTCGAACTTGATTTCATAAATAGCGTCACAGACGCATTCAAGCGCAAGAAAAGACCAAAATGTCAAAAGAGCGTGATCGTTCGTATCCGTTTATCCTCTGTGTTCCAGAGATATTAGACATGATTCTACGATATCTTCCGGCTAGAGAACTACGCACAACAGCCAGAGTTAACATCTTGTGGAGGAATATTTCTATGCGCATTCTCCATTCACGTACCTCATGGAGCATTTATTACCTCGCTGACAAGCTCATCACAGGTAACGAAATTGACACTATAATCGAAAACATGTACACGGAACCACGATTGGTTATTCACTTAAGCCATCGAGAAATCTGGTTCACGAGGAGAGAACCTCGAAGACGAAGAAACGAAGAGCGCCAACTCGTACGATCTGTGTTCAATTTATACTCCAAGCTTCCGCCAGGATGCGTTACGCTTGGTTGTACTACCGAGCGTATTGTCTTTCAACAGCCCATTGACGAGTTTACCCCTGATCAGATGCTTCACCTTAAAGCTGGACACGCTTTCATGTGTGCACCTTACATGCCTGGTGTGAAATACCATCATGTCTATTTGCGCACACCAAAACCTCCTTCTGCAAGTAACTGGTGTGCGATGTTTGATCTGCCCGCTGATACACCGGTAAAGTTGGTGATCCTAATTGCATTGTCAGCGAGCAGGGACTTTATTCCTTTCATTGCTGCAGGTAATGTGCGTTTTATTCTTGACAGTTAACTGAAATATGCTTATATTCCAGTAAAAAGTTTTCTGCTTGTGTTAAAGGTTAGTTCGGGCATTCCTCGCCAACCTGACTTCCTAAAACATTTCTAAAAGGGGGTGCCAAGTCAATTTAATTCTTTTTTACGCCATACGGGACATTTCCACACAATTTTGTCGGGACATTTCTTTGTAATTTTTTGGATTTTAGGCAATTGGCGTAGATTCAAGGGAGTTTAATACAGAAAATAACTAAGGCAGATTCATGTTTTTTTCTCGTTCTACATTCTGCATTTGGCGTATACATTCGTCACGTTGTCGAATGAGCTCGTCATTTTGCTTATGCATTCAGTTAGTTTTTTCCTCTATAAAGCTACGGTCCCCTAAAAGTAACGAAAGCCTTTTTACGCTATTTAGACGGGCGCATGTCCAACTTAGTAAACTAATGTTTGAACTTAGCGGAAAGGCGCGGTTTGGCTAGCGATTGAATTTAAAAAAATGACTGACGGGTTAAATGCGTTCAGCTATTGATGGGTACGTAGCAGATGGTAGACACAAGACCAAATTTGTTTCGCGCAGTATTGAGGAAGTAAAAGGTGACAGTTAAGCTGCAACAGTATTGTGTGCAACAAATTTCTCCACAACGCAGTTTACGCTATTGAACTCTAAAAAGTGGTTCGATATTTAAATTTAACGTTGCAACCATTTCCATCCTTGCCAAAGAAAAATTAAGACTTGCACTTGTTTTTAGGTTGAATAGAAGAGTAATTTTTAAAAAAATCGATTCTCAGTTTTCGGTTTTCTTTGTTTCCTGTGTTTTTAGAGTTTAAAGAAATACACAATACCAAATAATATTATGAATCGTGACACTTTCTTTAACGTCCGACATCATACGGTGCAAAACAGAATCCCGGCATTTGACCTGATTTGACATAATATACCTTCCGTTTCAGGAATCAGGGAGACATATGGTAACCAAGTGGTCGTTTTTGCCGGGGTTGGTCACGACCGTTTATTCATCGACGGACTGGTAAAAAGAGCAAGAGTTGTCGCTATTTTCATTTCTGGCGAACGGTTCCGAGCATGCGCCGGAATATTAAACCGCGGAAACAATGCCGACTTTTACACTCCGGCTCACGAACTCGTAGAAGAAGCGAGGTTAGAAGGATTTTCACCAAAATTCTCGCTACTCTTTACTTCTAGATTCGTTCACAAAGGACAAGCTTTCTATTCTAGCTCTCAAACTGCTTTTAAAGAAGGGTTTTCGAATATTCCCATGCTCGGATTTTATTCATACGGTGAATACTGTCTGACCCCGAGTGACTCTGGGATAACAAGGATTAATGAATACAAACGACATATGAGATACAACTCTGCTATTTACTGCGTGTGTTCCCATAGAAACGAAGCAGAGTAGTAAACGATAAAGTAAAGGAAAAATTCTTGAATATTCCATTTCTATATTTTTTTAGAAGTCGTTGACCAGCAATCCCGAGTAAAATATCCGCCAGCGGAAAAAAAATACAAAATAAAGTAACTTTTAAAATCATGTTCGAAAACCATTTTTATTTTCTCCGAGGTATTCAAGCAAACATGTCATCTATACCTCAACTTGCATCCTTAATTTGGGACGGAAATACAAACAATTTTAAAATTAAAGACCTGGCCCCGGTTGTTCAAACGCTGGATAGCGCTATCCACCGGATAAAAATCTATCCAGTGGATAACGCAATTGATTTCCCTAATACTTATCCACTGGATAGTGATTTATCCGGTGGATAGCGCTATCCAACGTTTGAACAACCGGGGCCAGGAAGAAACAAATAATTATAATATTTTAATAGAACTTTAAACAACAGACCAAAGTTTCTACTTTTTCAGTTGTATTTATAGTTCCCTGCATCTGAATTTACCGTTATGATAAGAAAAACGTTTTTCGAAAATCAGGGCGCACCGTTTTGTCTCTCAGTTATTTCACAGATAAAAAATAATAAATACTAAATAATTACATAGTAAAGACTAAGCACACCATGATATATCGCGTTGACACATGGCTTGAAACCACTGATGCATGAGCTGATTAGGCGAACTCAAACTTAATGCAGGACTATCTTTCCTTGTTTCTCCTGTGTGAGTCTAAAGCAAAATAAAAGAAAAACAGGAAAGAGAAAGAGGATTGAATAACAGATATTCAACAAATTTATACTAATGATAGTGTGACGAGCTTACTTTTACTAGGTTTCACAAGAACGACCAACCGCTATCAGATTTGTTCTTGGGCGTGCACGAAAATCCTATGGGGTGTGTGGACAAAATTCTCTGATGTAACATTCTAACCTGCATACATGTAGCTCCCAGTGGTAGTTTGGTTTGAAAACTAAGTTATTAGAGGGGGGGAGTATATAATTTGAAATAAGTTCGACACTACTGTCTTCGTCGCTAAAGAAAGACTCTATTTGTCTACTCATGCATTAAACGAGCCGCGAAGCCCACGAGAGGGAAAGTTGTTTCTCCTCCTCATTTCTATCGGCGGCTTCGCCACTCGTTTAAACAGCAAATTCTTCACCGCACTCTACCGACGCCACCTACGCAGGCAAAAATAGTCCAGCGAAACATCTTTTGTTTGTTACCGTTCATCACATTATTGCACTTACCAGGGGAAGGGGGTAAACTCTACGGTATCCTCCCCTGTGGTGATGCTCTAAATACGCAGCTTTGATAAACTCTCGTTCATTCTCCCTAAGACAAGGGTAACATAGACGACATTTCTAAGGAAAGAAACAAAAGACATGGCGCGGATTAACTAGGAAAGGTTAAGACGGAATCCACCAGGAAATTGGGTAATTTTAATTTTCAGTAGACAAAAATCTTGTACCAGAATAGTTTAAAGCATATTACATTCTTTTCTACATTTTTCAAGGACTAGCGCACAGGTTGTCGAAACGTCAGTCAATGTCAACAACAGTCCTATTCAGGACTACGTTCAGCCGGACGATCATACTCAGCCTATTTATGAAAAGATTCCAAAGCAAGGATAAGATGATGACTGAAAATAACCACAGGACACCTACCTCACTATAACAGCTCTTGGAACATTCTTTACTTGAACAGGTCTCGTACAAAACCTGGGTGTCGTGATCACTGACTAACATGTCTTTTTCAGAAGGCGAGCTTTGAAAGCAAGGTATCTGTTATTAATACAACTGACTGTGAATTCTTGACTGTTAGCAAACATTTTAAGACTTTGGAGGAGTTTCCTTACCTGTACTTCAAACTATGGTCCAATCTAGTAGCTACTCCCACTAAACCAAGAAGATTAAACACAACCTAACAAATATAATAGAAAGTTAACATTAACCATATTTAAAAATGCTAAGTAAACCCAGTTTCACTTATTTACATGTACATCTCATTTACATGTACATCTCATTAAAAATACATGGTCGAGTTGTTCAAAGCTGGGTTAAGATAACCCAGGGTTAGTGCGAGATTTGAATTCAGATTTGAAAGCTTAAAAAGGTTCAGTTTTAATTCTTTTTGTCTACAAGTTGATGTTTGAAAGCTCTAAATATGACAGAGAAAATTATCCGAGAAAATGCTTTTGAACACAAGAAAAAGAAACCCGGGTTAAATTTAACCCCCGGTTAAGCGCTAATCGGCCTTCGAACAACTGGGCCCTGAAGTATAACAAAACAGCATATTTGTTAAATTCCTCTTTCTTTGTTCACTCATACCGGATATGGCTTCTGTTCACACACAAGAACGGTTTTGGTGGCGCGATTTCAGTGACGGAGTCAAGCTGCGTCGCGCCGATCTCGAAAGTGGAGAATCACATATCGGATAAGTGCAATACTTTGGTGCAGTGTGAACACCTATTCAACGGAAGTAAATAAGTAGTATCGAGAACTGGGCTCACTGAAATGGAAGTAAATATTGAGGAATAGTGAGGACTGGAATTTCGTGTAGCAAACGATGTGCGTGAACGACTTGTGGCGGCCTGGGGCCCGTTTCTCGAAAGTCCAGGTAACTTTTCGGGCCCGAAATTAAAAATTCAAATCGAAATATAAAGAATGAGAGCGCCGGTCCTGGTTAGCAAACTACTCCATTTTGTTTTATTAACTGGTAGTTTTATCATGTTCGATGCAAAACTATTGAAACCTTAATCTTTAATGTAAACGGAGACAGCTTACCGGGCCCGTTAATTATCGGGACTTTCGAGAAACGACCCCCTGGGCCGTTCCTGTTCATACTACACCCAATAGTTTTTCGTGGCGTCGCAAAAAACTATCCATTATAGTGTGAACATAGACTAGATTAGATTTCCCACAATCCCGCAATTCTGAAACCCAAACATGAAAAGCAAGTTATTACGGTACCACTGGTAAGTACTACTCAGTATCTCTCCCATGATTTCAATGGCCAAAAACTGGAACTACCTTGTACACCACAGTAAACCGTAAAACAGGAAAGTACTACTCAGTAGCCTTCATTTTAATGCTCACACTTAAGCTTTTCACCCACAGACTCAAAAGTAGAACCACCTTGCACAGCATAATAAACAGTACCACAGGAAAGCACTGCTCAGTAACTTTCATTTTAGTGGTTACACTTTTTCGTTTCCGCCCACAGAATCAACACTGGGACAACTTTGCATGGCATAATGTAAAGTACAGGAACGTACAGGAAAGGCTAATGTTGCGCTCGACTTGTAGCTTTCACTTGAATTAACATTCAAGATGAAAGTGTTAAGGTACGAAAAAAACTACAAACAAAGAAACCAAAAACGAAATACTACATGAAAGTACTCCTTACACACAGTTCAAGAACAGGTCTACTCAGAAGCTGTGATTATGGAGGAGACTGAGAATACTGAGACAAGCTACTAGCATACCTGTTCATACATGAGTTTATTATGTGAATGTGCTGCTGAAGACAGGTTAGGGGACATATTCACCTAAAAAATACCAGGTAATATTAGGATTAATCACATTACATTGTATCTCAGCCATGATGCAGTTAAAGGCTGTAACAACAAACACTGATTACCTCCATAAGCCATACTTTCATGTCGGCGTCAAGGATAAAATCAAAACGAACCATCTCAAAGAAATTTCTGCAAGAATAATCAAGATGGAAAACATCAGTAGCCTATTCATGTCTTTATACTCGTGTCAGTAATTTCAACTGTTATCTATCGTTTTTACGGACTTGCACCATAGTACCAAGTCTCCCTTTACTAGTCGTTCACTGTTCATTATATCTATACAAAAATATGTAGTTTTATGCCATCGTCATCCATAAGAATTTATTTTGAACAGTTTCAACACTTTCTTTCCTACTGTTTGAACTGAATTGTCAATTTGAGACTGACGCTCGCCATTTGCCCTAAAAGTGGTTCTAAAACTCCCTAATGCGTTATGCCTTGTTTGAATTACGGCACCCGCCTTTCACAAAAGTTGTCCACTTACCTCGTGGATCTGTAAGTTGCACCTGCCATAATCATATCTGGCTCCTTTCTTAAATAAACCTATGAAATAAAAAAGAATTTTAAATAAATTAAATTGAGTAGGTAAAAAATGCGATTAGGCTTTTGTACAGCTCCCTGTGCAGGCCCGGTTCGTATGAGCAGTTCGTATGCTTTCTAAATGAACGACCAGGAAACGCTGCAGCACTGAATAACGACACTCGATCCTAAATGAATAAGGGTAGTTGGTACCAGTTTATACCAGAGATAACTTTGATTTTATGATTTGTCTATTCGTTCGTCTAAATAAAATTTCATCATCATCATCATCACCAACGTAATCGTAATCGTCATCGTCATTTGTTTGTTTTTCCTAACAAATGTACAGTACAATATTTAAATCCAATGAAACAACAAACTAAGTAGTCATTACCTCTGCAATGGCTTTGTAAATATCATTCCACATCTTATTAACATCTTTACCTACAAGACAAAGCGCCGCCTGGTTAGCTCAGTTGAGTGAGCACCGGTCTGCTGAGCGGGAGGTCGCGGGTTCAAACCCCCGCCGGACCAACACTCAGGGTCTTTAAATAACTGAGAAGAAAGTGCTGCCTTTGTAATGACATCTGCAAATGGTTAGACTTTCTAGTCTTCTCGGATAAGGACGAAAAACCGTAGGTCCCGTCTCATAGCACTTTCACTGATTTGTTCTTGTGGGATGTAAAAGAACCCACATCACTATTCGAAAAGAGTAGGGGTCGTAGACCCCGATGGTGTGGCCAACCTTTAAGGGTTGTGGGAGTGGGTTGGGATGGCACCTCGCATGGGACCCATGAGTGCCGTTCGTGCACATTCCCTCTAGGCAGGCCTGTGTCCAGAAAAGCTGGTAAATAAGATAAGAGGAAATAATACCCATGTTCATGTCCGTTTTATTAAATCTGACAAAGAAATAAAGGAGCAGTAACATACCATTTTGTTTAAGGTATGTGTTTAGTAAAAGTTTCCGACTGTACTTTCCGTTTTCCCATAGTTTCTTCAGAGATGGTAACTGAAATAAAGGCAAGATAACCAAATTTGCTGTAGAAAAATCCAACCAGGTGACAGCTGAGGCTAACAGAACGCAAAATACTGGACTAAATATTGAATTAAGGATGGTAGACCGTTATTAAGAGGAGAAAGACACCTAAAAACAAGAGATGAAAAGGGAACAGAACAGAAGGGAACAGAAAAAAAGGGAAACGAAAGTGTAATTAAAGGAAATGAAGTGAATCAAAGGGAATGGAAGAAGGGCAAGGAAGTTAATGAAATAGAAGCTTTTTTTTGTTGTTTTTTCTACTTTTGCAATTTTGAAACTGTCCATAACATACTGTTTCTAAGAGAAATTAAATATTATTTTTATTCATGTTTCAGGGTCTCCGTCAGCTATATATTTCAGTTTATCTTATTGTACAAAAATATTTGCAACTAGTTAAATGAAATAAGAAAGAAAAGAAGAAAAACCAACAAAACAGACAAAAGGGAAGGGATGGAAAGGGAAACAGAGGATTTTAGCTGTAATACCTCCCAGGGTTGTGTGTAAGCATCTTCCACCACATACTTCTTAGTATCTTCCGGATCAAATGGATAATAATCCTTCTCACAAAATCTACAGAACAAAAATAGCGATGTTCTTCTTACAGAGTACTACAAGCATCTCAGAGGATTGTTTCCAAACAACATCACCATATCTACAAGTACATGCATGGCTTTCTAAGGTTTGACTGAATGGGAAGGTTTAGCTATCAGACCCAAGCAGGGGCACTACAATACCTCTGTCCAAAGTGCTTCAAGACTCTGAGTAATTCCTTATTTCAAGTGTAAAACGGAACAATATTATTGAGACTTAACGATAGAATCTAGCCTCAAAGCCATACTCCTAATCACATCATGAAAAAAAAGAAAGATTTAAAATGAAAACTGCAAGGCCTTCATAGAAGGCATATTCAGCTGCTATAATGATATCACTTTTATGAGAGTGATTCACTTACATTCAGCTTATGAATACAAAATGGCTAAAACAAGTCATACCTAATTAGAACTTCTTGGTCATAGACATAAACTCTCAGAGGATCAATAGATGTAAGTACAGTGTACAGTCCAATGTCAAACTTCCGTTTATCAATGAGAAGTGGGTTAGCAATGTACTCCTGGATAAAATGATCGTCAGATCCCTTGTTCAGATCAAGTTCTGTCAAAAGAAACCATAAAAATGAAGACAAAATTAGACAGGAATTATACACTCATGAACTAGGAAATCTGAGTAGTACCTTTAAGAGACTTGATTCGTATTCCTCTATGATTATTACTCTTCTCCACCCACAGTTTCTGGGGATGGTTTTTTATCTGTAAATCATAAAACTAGCTGAGAATATTGAATCAATATAATAATAATGATGATGATGATGATTTATGTCTTGCTAATATGACCAGTCATATTATTAAGAAGACAATATTGCCAATCTTAATTTTGTTTGGCCAGGCAACATGACCAGCAGCTGTTACTTTCAGCCCTGTAAGCCATGTCAGCAGTTCAAATTCTGAGTTATGGCCCCAAAAGATCTTTTCAAACTTTTGAGGTCCATTGGTTGAACATATTATTCTGTGGTATACATGTATTTTATTTAACAATTATTCCACAGGGGCGCATTGGATATGAGATGGTAGATAGGCAACAAGGCGCGTAGCGCCGAGTTGGCTATAATCATCTCGTATCCAACAAGGGCGAGTGGAATAATTGTTTTATTAAAAATGCCCACAAAATCTTGTTGAATCTCCCCAACTAGAACAAACTGGAAAAGACAAGAGACTTCCGTTATTCACATGTCACACGTATATCAAAACTGTCAACGGATTCGCCTGGACTGCATGAATGAAAAATCAAAACATTGTAGCGATGAGCATTAGTTTTTTAAAAACTCATTGGGATTCTAGGATTTTACACAGCAGAACAGCTAAAAAAACCTGGCAGATAATGTAAAGGAAAAGAATTTTTAAGTAAAAACCGTCGAAATTACTGTGAATTTGGATTTTCGGTGCAGTTATAAAAGTAAGAACAACGGAGAAAAACTATTACCTCGGTCGCTTGTTATGAAGTTGTTTGAAGCCACAAGCTGGTTTTGCTGAACGAGAAAAGAAGCTATACTGCCGCCTCGATTGCTCTAGTGAATGGCTGCATAGCCTGTATTAATATTGTAGCTGGTTAATTGTGATTTATATTTTTGATGTCGGATAAACGAGCCGCAGTTATCTATCGGCGAGTGACTCGATCGGCAAATGGCTTCACGATCATGAAGAAACAACACTTGTCATCTTTCGTAGCTGGTCAAGGTACTTTAGTTCCAAGAGTTTTCATGTGTTTTTCGACAAACTTTCAAACAAGCTCTTGTGGGTTTTTTGTTTGTGTTTGTCTTTTTTCTTTTGATGAAATTGCATTTCTAGTATTCTAAGAAATGAATTAAAACAATTTGCTTCGGGCGCCGTTCTATCCTTCGCGAAAAAAAATCTCAGCTGGCTTCCAATTTTAAACTGACGCATACACCAACCATATATGGAGAGCATGGTATAATAGCTCATATACCATAACGGCTAAGCCAATCAAAATGCTAGAATTGCAATATCCAATGATTCAGTTTTTAATAATACATGTGATAACATGTACTTAATTAATAGTGAATATTGAACTTGCCTCTTCCAAAAATTTGTCAGAATCCTTTGGTATCACAAAGGCTGGTGGAATAAATGGAAAGTGATTGACAGCCAAGCTTACTTTGTTTGTTATGTAACCTGATCCAGGAAAATGATTAATCTGGAAGAAATAGATAGCATAATTTAGAATAAAATACTTTGGTAGTCTCAAAAATCTTTAAAAAAAGATTAAGGATTAAAATAGTATTTTACAAGGCTAAATGGTTTTAAACTATTTAAAATAACCAAATAATTTCAGGTACAGTGGAACCCTGCCTAACAGCCACCTCAGTAATATGGTCACCTCATTATTACAACCACTTTTTTTGGCCCGGCAAAACAGTCATACATTTTCTTGTAAAAAAAAACGTTTATTCGATCACACATAAATACGGCCAAGTCAGCCATGTTTTAAAATCCCAAACAGTAGAATCTTTTACCCAGTTAATGTGGCCACTTGTATGAAAAAATGTAGAAAATTAAAGTGCCTGTGACATGTTAATGTCAGTGATCTAGCAAGAGCTTGTTCTTGTTCTGTCTTCAGACTACAGTACACCTAAAATGCATTTTTTGCAGTTAAATGGCAGTGTTTTATGTACTAAAAAAAAGTTTCAAGTAGTTTTTGCAATTACTGTACATGATATCTACATTCCGGTTGTTTATTGGAGAGAACAGTTGTTCATATTCATGAATTAGGGCTAGGAAACAAAGGAAATTGAGAATCAATCTAGGTTAAATCAAAATAAACCTGAAATCAAATTTGACCTGTAACATATACATGTAAACTCAGTTATAGTTCAGCCTCTTGCAGTTCAGATTCCAAGAATAACAAAAGTATACATATCAGTGAGTTTTGATAAAAAAAAAAAATGAGAAGTAGAGTTTTAGTTTGGCTTAATAGAGTGCTTATATGCTTTTTCTTTACTCATGCATAATTTGTGAAGAATACAGTAATGACTGTTATAAAGACAGACCCATTTAAGAGGGAAAGATCAACTTTTGGTCATTTTCAATGAGGTTTTAATAAGCTTGCTATTATATCTAATAAATTTCTAACCTTTTGATGAGGTTCTAAATTTTGCAGCATTTCTTTAAGTTCACCAAATGGATAATCATGTGACCACATGACGTCAAAAAGTCGATTACGTGATTCTGTCCGGGTGTAACCAATGCGGCTGAACACAGCTATCACATGATTCAAGTAGCCTGTTCTCAGCTGCAATGAAAGTTAGAATATTGCACTTTTTATGATTTCACTTTTCCTGAAATTTGTACCTCTTAGTTTGAAGAGTCTACAGTCTGTCTTTCTGTTAAAAGTTGCAAAAAAATATTAAACATACCTTCATGAGTGAGATATGGATAAGAGAATCTATGCATAGTTTTAGATAATCATGCATGTATAACAAAGACATATTTATTGCAGGTACAAAAAGAAAAAATCATTGAGGATTTTTCAAGCAATTTGTTCAACAAATGTAAAGCCTGTCTGAGTTCAACAGACGAGAAAACACTGCAAAGTCCATGACTAGTAAAGGTTTCTTACATTTTTGCCATTAATCCAAACAATTGGTCTGCTTGAGCTTCCAAACTCGGGATCACCAACAGCCAAACCAGCATTTATGCTTCTTAGCTGATAAATATTTATTAGAATAAGAAGCACACCAAAGCACAGGCACCCCATCATAAGGTACATCATACGCTGAGTCATGTGGAATCCAAGATGAGGGTGCGGATGATACTTGGAGTTATCTGATGCATACTGCAAACAAAAAGACAAACATCAGTCATGGAGGCTCAACATGTACAAGTATATGTCTACTATGGGCTGATTACATCACAACAAACATTAATCTTCTTATAACTTACAACTATCAGTCTCCTTATCAACTAAGGCAAAACTACATTGTTCATGTAATTTGATGCACTTGTACAGTCAAATACAATAATTACTTATATTAGAGGATTGACCCTTGCTAGCAGAGTTTTCTTTGCTGCTACCGTTATATGTGTTTTAGCTAAGGACAAAAATGTAATGAATACTCTACCCGTGATTTAAAGCAAAACTGAGCATGCACCACTGGTGTTGCTAAGTGACTAAACAGTTTAGTACATGCTTTTTAAGCCCACTGAACATGATGATGTGAATACTCTGTGATGCATGAAACAAACAATTGCAAGGCTGTTTTGAATAGGTATCACAGCAAACAAAAGCTGCAAAAATATTACAATCATTTTTCATTATCAATCATGAAGAATCTTTAACCCCCTATTTTTGTGGTTAGAAATAAAGTTTTACGAGATCTCTTATTTAAGGATGATATATTTGTTCACGTTTAATTTTAATTTTCACTTCTCTGTTCAATCAACCATCTCAAAGCATTCACCAAATTTGATGAGTCATCCTGTGTAATAACCAAGACAAAAGCAGTAAAATTTTACAATTTCCATATGAGTTTAGCTGTCCAGTTTACAGAAAAAAGAAATGAATTAAAAAATTGGATTTTCAAAATAACCACAAACTG
The DNA here is from genome assembly GCF_958299795.1 of Porites lutea. Taxonomy (NCBI): domain Eukaryota; kingdom Metazoa; phylum Cnidaria; class Anthozoa; order Scleractinia; family Poritidae; genus Porites; species Porites lutea. The sequence goes on along the minus strand of NC_133207.1, from coordinate 12,575,066 downwards.
AATAACACATGAAAGGCATAAAATAACAAGACGAGTTGTCAAATATGGCACTTTTTCAGATTAGCGATAAAAAATTAAGGGGCCATGTCAAAAGAACTGTTTAATTGTTTGTGTTTTGTTTAGCCATAGCTAGTATGGTTTAGCTGACGGCGCGACATAAGGCAGCTGTCATCAAAAACTTCTCAACACAGAAACGACTCTATGGCAACAAATTCTGCAAGGAGAAAAATTACAATTACAAAAAAGGATATTCGTTCGTCAAGTTCTAAACTAATTACTAAATTAAGTCCCAACTTAGCATTCCATTCATCATATTCTGTCTACTATTTGTAATAAACAAGGTAAGCAAAAAGTAGCCAGCAGCAACTGAAAGTTAAAAAACAAATGAGAAAAGGCAAACTTGCATTGAGTCAGCCAGTCGATATTTTAACAAAAGAGCCGTTTTTTTATCTTCCACACTGTTCCCTTCACCTTGTTTCATTTTCTTACCTTAAATTCTGATGAGCGTTTAGAAGACTTCCAGGGCCACATTGTAAAAGAACAAATCAAAACGGTGCACTGAAGTAACTGAGCGTGAGTAAAATGCGCTTGCCAAATGGCAGCGGTTCGTGACAGGTTCGCTCACGTGCGTTGTTCGAACTTTTTTCCAGCCTGAAAGTCAAGGTTGAAGTAATGCGGTCATAATATTGGCTCTTCAATACTTCGTAAATAATTGAGCTTTATCCGTTTCCTCGTGAAAGGCTATGGTATGATATTCAAATGAATTTAGAACAACAGGAGCAAAGAGATTTCACCAGTTTACATGTACCTTGCGTTGAACCCTTCTTGCGTTACTGAAAGAGCTGAGAGAGACTGGTAGCGACGTTTGGTAGGTACTTCACACACTTCACATATGATTCCCACGTTTGTATTTTACCGCTGACAAATTTTTCGATTACACAGCAGGAGCAGTCATTCGCTTTCGTTCCTGGTTCACAAATCCTGACACAAACTGCAAACGAACTCGCTTTTCAAGACCTTAAAGAAAGGCAACAATGAGATTTTTCTTAGCCTTCAAACCCCTACTACCAAAATTCAGTGGGTATAATCCGACTTTGCCGAAAAACACCCGTTGGAGGAAGTTGAGAGGATGGACACTCATAGCAACATCATCAGCACCCGAGGGGGGGTACTCCCGCGAATTTTGGATAGGGGTGTGCTGCGAAGGTTCGTGAACCCTAACCCTATTTAAGGACTGAGAAAGCGACTTGAACTGATACCCTTTTTAAGGCCCAAAGCCGAAAAATGACACCCTATTCAAGGAAAAAACAAAATTATTAATAGCATGAAAAGGAAAACTTTATTTCTTCTCTGTAACATTAAATGTATAGCAGGGTCGTAACATGGTATATTTGGGACCCATTGATCCCTATTTTCTTGCCGTTATTTTGATCCCTGAGCCCCATTTTCCCCCAAATTTTGATCCCTGAGCCCTGATAAAAGAATTGATCACATCCATGTCTTTACACAAAATTTTAACTTAGGCAACTTTGTTTATCTCCAAATATAGAATATAGGACATGCTCAAATGGGCTGATGAGAAAAACATTAACTTTAATTTTTAGTGCAAGTTGTAGGTTCTATCAGAGCTTGCTATTCTGCTATTCCTGTTGATGTTGTAGTCTTATGTGAATTTCCTCTTTCACTCTGTGTATGTTACAGTGAGGATCACGATCAATTACCAATAGCAAAATACCTGCTTTACATGAAGTAAAAAATTAAATGAAGCCAAAGGTTCTACTGTTTAACAGCTTTTTTGTGTCAAGCCCATTAATGGCTTTTCCTGGCTTAATAACCATTGTAGATTGTCGGAGGACATATCTGGTTGTAGGTCTTCCAGACCTACTCCTTCCAGCTTCAAATCTAATTGGCTCTGAAAAGTTGTCCGCCTGACCTTGCTTCCCTTCCTCTTCGTCACCACCTGACGCAGGTGAATCATCTGATTCAACTGACCCCTGGAGCAATGCAACTAGGCGTTGCTGTTCAAGGCAGCTCAAACAGAAGTTGTTTCCATCTTTTATTATTTAAACGTTCCCAATGATACACTTAGGTGAATTTCTATCCTCACGGTGCCCAGTGTGCTATACAAGGGGATCTTCTTCTGACTGTTCCAGCCATCTCAAACCATGTGATCTTCCAGGAATGCATCACCATTATGGTGGAGATCCTTTAAAAGAACTGCAAGGAAGAAAGGAATGATATACCTCTTGTAATTGTGCGTAAGAGCAACTACGTCGCCTTTTGAATAGATAATCTCAATTCTTCAGCTGCGTCTTGAACTGTAGTTTGTTCTTCACTCTTTTGAACCTCTTTCAGCAGATCGACTTCTCCATATGCCGACGCATTCCTTCTGAACATACTCAGAGCAAGTGGAAGTGTACCAGCTCTTTCTTTGGTCTTCCCTCTCGTTCGTTGCTGTCGTACACCTCGTCCGAATTCTTTCGCAAAGCTCTGCAATGCCTTCCTTTGTCGCTCCTTTCCCTCCACGCTCGTTTCCTCGTCAATGTCCTCCTTAAGGTTTACTCTTGCCGTGCGACTTTCGAAGCCATTCCGGTGCCTTTGGACCCAGCTTTCTCAGTGTGTAATGGCTTTGAGGAGCGGTATAAAAGATAAACGAGGATTGGTAGAGCCTATCTATTGATTCTAAAAGGCAGCTGGGCCGCCGCGATGCATAGTCGTTCAGAGCGTGTGTTTTCACTCCACTAAAAAATTCAGGCTCCAAATCTAAGGTGGTGATACCTTTCGGGGCCAACCGTTACATAAGCCGAGGCCGAATAGCCCAAATGGTTGAAAAAATTCTTGTAGATCAATATTGTCACTAAAGTCTGTAAATTTTGTGCAAAACAAAATAGCCACTGCACGAATGAGGTCTGAAAAGCTCTAGCATGAAAAAAATAACCCATCCCCGGCTCAAAAATCAAATAATGGGCCCCTTACTAGTGGCCCTTCATGCTGAGTGCTATAATATATTAAATTCCTGCAGACTCTGCTACTTGTACCTAGTATGCAACATTCCTTTCACCAATTCAATCGTTTATTTTATATTTAAAAAAAACACTAAAGAAAATAAATTATAAAGGTTTTGTTACTTTTATTTCACCGAGGTTGGTCTTTGGTGTTCCACTTATTATCACTAATTCCACACTGAAATTTCAGACTATTTATCCACAGGCAGCACAAGCGCACTATGTGTGGGTTCGCGATTCAGAGGTCATTTGGTCGGAATATACTAGAATTATTAGTGTATTATCTGATGCCAAATAAATGCAAAAATCTTAAAGATATGAAGTCTTCTTGTTTGTCTATCTGTACTAGTAGCCTTTATGTCATTTATCATACGAGCGTTTATCAGTTATACAGTAATGGAATGTGTCCTTTACTTTCCCGGCCCAATACTATTACTAGGAGGTGAACTGATCACGGTTTCTCATCAGAGTTCGAGATAACCCTAAAACTCGATGCAATTGGAGCAGATTTATTAAATTGCGAGAAAGCATTTATTTTGCAACAAAGCGCGCGAATTCATTGTACTACTGTATTCTACTTTTGATGTCCATTCTAATTGTTTAAGTACTTTTAAGAGTTAAGTTACTGGTCAAAAATACGAGCCTCGAATTATAGTCGCCTTGTGACTTGTTTGAGACGATGAGGCAATCGGGACCTATACAGTAAATTCCGCTTTCAATGAATTGTCCTGGCGGTATGTTGTTACGTTTGATCGGCCGAAAAAATCTATGCTTGGACCCTTGCCAGGAGTAAATCAGTCAAAGAAGTACTTACGTACCTTCCTCTGTCACAGGATTTTTTTTCGTCCTTTTTCTTCTCCCCCATTTCTCGCAAATGAGAACATGTATAAATCACTTTCTCTGCCTTCTGGCGTTGACAGCGCGTTGGGGAGTTGCGTTACAAAGCGAGAAAAGTGACTTGAGATTCAAATTACGGTGCCCTCAACAAATATAACAAATTAAGAATATGATACCATGTTTTCGTCAAACAACCAGGACTTCGTATGACAGGGACTGCCGCCAGCCGGAAGCAACAAGAATAGGTAAATAAATGTACCTCGGCCAGGAAATTCTATGGACACAAACCTTATTAAAAATATTGTGATTAGAGATTTTTAGACCGTGTAATAAATCTGATCCCTGATTCAGGCTCAAAAGCCTTGTGATCCCTGATCCCATTCTTCTGAGCCCTGAGCCCTTTCCTCTGAGCCCTGATCCCAGTCATATTTTGGGCTTTGAGCCCTGAGCCCATATACCATGTTACGACCCTGGTATAGCATCAAGCATAAAATACTAGAATAAGCTTAGTTTAATAATATGCAATCATAACCATGATACATCTTTCAATACTTTTTCTTTACTTCTATTATTTTGTTATAGAACTGCAAAAAGTACAATAATCATGTAAGATCGCTGTACAAATACGATCGTTAACAACATCCGGCGGTCTTAAATCATGATGAACAAAGCTAACGGAACTAAAAGCCAAAAGCAAATAAATCAAAAAAAAATTCTTGTGGAGGTTAGGCTTCCCATAGTTCTAATCAACCTCCGCCCTTTTCAATAAAAAGAACGATACCCTGAAGTGTATACTTCACAAGGATTAGAATATATACAATACTCCTTGCTACCCTATCTAAGGACCACACCAGGGACACAGAAACAAAAGGGTCAAAAAAGATACCCTATTTAAGGACCGAGAACCTCAAAAACCATACCCTATTCCGCGGCACGCACCTATATAGCCCATATATGGGAGTAACCCCCCCCCCCCCCCCGGGCATCATCATCATCATCATCATGACTTAATTAAAGTGTCAATATAGTATTTAGCTGAGGGAAAAACCCTCTACTAATAGGAGACACCGAAATAAAACTAATTCTTAAATAACAATACACAATCCGAAAGAAATTAGCCTAGATAAACATTATTAGCTATAAAACTAGCCTAGATGAACATTATATACTATAAAACTACACTGTAAATTACAATAAAATGATATGACTATTTATATTTCTCATGATTTCTTGTCTGTGTACAACCTAGAATAGCTTGTCCCTTTAATTTAGTGATCCCTCTACACCCTAGATCGAATTTCCTGTCACAAAAAGCTGGTGGTCATCGGCATACCGTGCACAGACAGATATAAATTGCTAAACGAACTGTGGGATTAACAGGTAAGTCATTTTGGAAAATGTTCCACATGAGTGGTCCAAATGATGAACCTTGTGGGCAGCCTCTAACAGTATCCCTCCAACAGCTCATCACAGAATCTAACTTGTCTCTATTTTTTTCGATTAGCGAAGAATGACCTTCTATAAAGTCTTATAAGGCAAAGCGCTTCCTGAGCTTCCTTCCTAGAAGCCATTATCTCAGCTGTAATCTTTCACGACTGATTAATTTACTGTTTGGAGTCAGCAGCCATTTTCCATTTCTCAGCAGTGTTGTTTCACAATGCATTTTCCTATATGCAGATAAGCAGTTATCAAGAATAGGGTCGAAAAAGGCATTGACTTGTGTGCTCAGCAATTGTTCATACACCTTATCCACTATACCAAGAGAGGATAAAGGGGACAGAGAAGGCATCCACCATACACACCCTATTCCATAGATAATTCGTCTCGAGTTATTTTTAAGACCACAGATCCCAAGGGGGATTAGACAACAGCCAATCATATAGCGCGAATATGTTCCGCGTGGATGACCCACGCTCAGAGCCACGCGTCCTTCACAAATTGACGCAGAAAAAAATGGCGCAAGACGCGGAGAGCGATATTGCCATTCGTTTTGTCGACGAAAACGACTAAAGAGAGATTTCTGCTAAAGCTGTATCAGCGAAACGGAAATTAAAGAAGAATCGCCCTTCCTCTCTTGTATAGAGCTAACAGTACAGCAGGGAAATCTTTAACATATTGAATATTCTCTCAGGATCATTTATGATTTACAGTTTGCAGAGAGCGATTTCTGGTTTGATATTTAGTCTTTTATTAGTCTCTTATTATTCAACAAAAATAACACTTGGTGTCTTATAATAATAATAATTTAATAACTTCTAGAGCGCTATTTACATTCACTGATCAACAGCGCTTAACAACTCAAAAAAAACTACAGTAAAATTCAAATTTGTAAAACTAATTACATGTACATGAATATTACTTGCTACTTGCTTTATTGTACAAACGACCGGTTTCAATAGACCGGCGAAATTTTTATTAAAGCACTGAGGTTACGATAACTTCGAGTTGAATATAAAGCAGAACCATCCTCGGAGACCAAGGGGCAGATGGTGGGGGAGAGGGAAAGTCTAAACGGGGGGGAAAATATGGCACGAAGAAAAGTAAAGAACGGCGAGAAGAGCCCCTGGGGACAAAGTCTTACCAGACAAGTTCCAAACGATCGCCGCCGTTCTGCTTTCTGATTGGGCAGAAAAAAAACAAAAGTTTTCTGGCACCAATCAGAAGTCAGATCGGCGGCGACCGTTTAGAACTGATCTGGTAAGACAATGTCCCCAGGGGCTCTTCTCGCCGTTCTTTACTTTTCTTCATGCCATATTTTTCCGCCCGTTCAGACTTTCCCTCGCCCCCACTATCTGCTCCTGGGTCTCCGAGGATGAAAGCAGAACAAAATCGCTGTCGTGAACTGGGTGTTTTGCCGAAGTTTCATAGTGAATCCTTTGTGAAAATACACGAATATCCAAGTGCTGATGACTTTGAAGGCAAGAAAAGACTTCATGGTGTTTAAGCAGTGTAATTTATTGTGAAGTGGTTCACTGTAGCTGACTTTTTGTACGCTCAAAGCTATGTTTACCACTACAGAGGAAAACGAGGTCGCTTTGTCACTGTTTTGTGATTTCGGGATTTTTTCACAAGACCAATTTTGCCTATAAATAGAAGTTAATTTATGGAGAAAAAAGGAAGGCAAATATTTTCGAAAATTGTACGTGCCAGCCATTTAGCAAGGCAAAGAATATTGTCACCTTGGTCGTAGCCGCTGTTGACAGTATTTGCAAGAAGCGACAAAGAAAAATTTTTCATTCACGGTGCGTTGACAGAAACAAATAAAGCTCTACTTTTCTTCTCAGAATTGTGTAGTAATTTAAATTTTCGGCCTTTTCTTTTAAACCGTTGATGGTAATTTTACAAAACTCGATACAAAAAGATTAAAACTATCATTTGCCATGTTTGAAGGTACTGTAAAGATCTAACTTTTGCGCATCCATTGTTTACAGCTTCGTGTTCACGCATGAATTCACTCGTCAATCAAACTAATCGTTTTTTAATGGTTTCCTTTCTGATTCTGTTGAGATCACTTCGTGTGAATATACTAAAACAATTATTCACCTCAGGCTCAGTTAATATTGTTGAATAATCCCCTCGACTTCGTCTCGGGGATTATTCAACAATATTAACTTCGCCTTCGGAGAATAATTGTTAATTATTATTCAGTCAAAATATTTTCCTGATTCTGATTGGCTAAAAGCACACGCATAATTCACCATAACCAGTTTCTGATGACCAAATTTAGAAGAATTTTGTGTTTAACGTGGAAATGACGTCAAAAATGCAGCGTTCGTGCAGGTTAAGGCACCGTTAACCTAGAAGACCTGCGGACGAGGTTGAGTTGTTTTGGTTGTGAACTTGAAAAATGGCAGACCTTTCACTCGTTTCGAGAGTAAGAAACTAGGCGAAAAAATAACTAAAAACATGCCAAGAACAGCAAGACTCGAAGGGCGTCATCTTCTATTTATAGAATATTTGCGGAGCTGGACAAACCTAAACGTGCACTATCGAAGATGAACTTAACATCGATGGATCGATGGAGGTAGGCATGTTTTTAAACTAGGAATTATTTGACTGAATAATAAAACAATTATTGAATTCGGCTTTCGTATCATATGAAGAATTATGGCGATCTCGGAGGGTGTTATCCGCCTCGGCCACCGGCCTCGACGGATAACATCCTCCTCGATCTCCATAATTCAAAGATACTCAGCCTCATTCATTAATTGTTATTATTATTCATTCAAAATATTTCCCCGATTCTGATTGGCTAAAAGCACATGTTTAATTCACCATAACCAGTTGCTGATGACCAAATTTGGAGGAATTTTGACTTTAACGAGGAAATGACGTCAAAAATGCAGCTTTTCGCTGGTTAAGGCACCGTTAACCGAGAAGACCTGGGGACGAGGTTGAGTAGTTTTGGTTGTGAACTTAAAAAAATGGCGGACATTTCACTCGTTTCAAGAGTAAGAACTAGGCGAAAACATAGCTAAAAACACGGCAAGAACAGCAAGAAGACAACTCGAAGGGCGACATCTGCTATCTGGAGAATATTTGCGGAGCTGGACAAACCTAAACGTACAGTATCGAAGATGAACTGAACATCGATGGATCGATGGAGGTAAGCATGTTTTAGCTATGTTTTTAAACTAGGAATTATTTTGAATGAATAATAAAACAGTTATTGAATTCGGCTTTCGTATCATATGAAGAATTATGGAGATCTCGGAGGGTGTTATCCGCCTCGGCCTACGGCCTCGACGGATAACACCCTCCTCGATCTCCATAATTCTTCATAAGATACTCAGCCTTATTCATTAACTGTTAATTATTATTTATTCAAAATATTTCCTCAATTCTGATTGGCTAAAAGCACATGTTTAATTCACCATAACCAGTTGCTGATGACCAAATTTGGAGGAATTTTGACTTTAACGAGGAAATGACGTCAAAAATGCAGCGTTTTCGCTGGTTAAGGCACCGTTAACCGAGAAGACCTGGGGACGAGGTTGAGTTGTTTTGGTTGTGAACTTAAAAAAATGGCGGACATTTCACTCGTTTCAAGAGTAAGAACTAAGCAAAAAAATAGCTAAAAACACGGCAAGAACAGCAAGAAGACAACTCGAAGGGCGACATCTGCTATTTGGAGAATATTTGCGGAGTTGGACAAACTTACACTATCGAAGATGCACTGAACATCGATGGATCGATGGAGGAAACATGTTTTAGCTATGTTTTTAAACTTGGAATTATTTTGAATGAATAATAAAACAGTTATTGAATTCGGCTTTCGTTTCATATGAAGAATTATGGAGATCTCGGAGGGTGCTATCCGCCTCGGCCTACGGCCTCGACGGAAAACACCCTCCTCGATCTCCATAATTCTTCATAAGATACTCAGCCTCATTCATTAACTGTTAAATTATCACAATTAAGCTCTCTTTTAGAATAAAGAAAGGTTTTTGTGTCTTGGTAGACAATTCATAATCTGAGTGTCAAACAAGGATAAAAGAATTGACGAACTTAAAAGCCACAGGAAAGAAATTACATCGGTTGAAGATTAATTCAATCGAGCGGGATTAAAACTGCACAAAGGCTTCATAAAAAGAGCTAATTACACATACCAGTCTTAGGGTTTTGAAGTGAATTCGAATAAAAGAAGGCGATGTGGGTAACTAAACAAGTATATAAACAAAGAAATAAAAACGGCGATAACCGACTGCTGGAAAAGTTGTTCGTGTTAATTATTCAAGATTGAAAGCTACATGCAATCGTTGACAACAACCTTTTCTGAAAAGTAGAAAACTAGCGAGACAAAATTCAATGAAAACAGCAGAATCTAGATTCAGACAGCAAAACAATGGAAAACAAACCTACAGACAGAGGAAAAATGTCGAATAAACGGTGCATAAGAGCAAGATTGCAGTACTTACAGCGTAGGTTATAAAACTAGTGAAGCGACATCACGAGCCGCCTGTTGTGCTTGCGGTTTCCCGGCTGACTTGCTTGATTCTCCCTTCAGTCGTTTTGTCTGAATAACAAAATTCACTTTGGCTAGCTAACGCTAATAATAACGCACGTTTTAAAAGACAAATGGTTCTGAATCACCGGTGATGCTCATTCACAACAACAAACAAACCTGTAAATGAAGCTGCCAACGATTCCGCCCGGGTTAGCGTGCAAGATCGTAAAAAACCGCCCGCTCTCGGAACCAATCAGATCGAAGGATTTGGAGGATTCCGCCCAGTCGCAAGCAGGGCGGATAAAGGTTGGGCGGTGAAACGAGCGCGTCCGAGCAAAAAGGTGTGATGCAGTGGACTGGGACTCTGCTTAGAAATGTCGCTTGTTTTCGACTTCGGTCAGGGCTTGCGATGTGGTTTGTACATTAAACACTGCCGCTGTCACTGAATTATGGCGGCTTGATTTGTTTTTTTGCACTTCTTCCTCGTTCCTTTGTGCTGGTACGCTGTCTCCGAGAGGCAAATGTTGCTATTTTTTGCGGGAGGTTTAGTTGGATGAGACAAATTCAAACATCTCTTTCAAAGGGTTTCTTTTATTACTTCCATGACTCTACCACTGAATTATATTTTTGTTCTACTACTCGCCAATGTCGATGTTATTCCAAAACAAAAACAACTAAGTACTGTATAAAACACGAAGGAAAATCTCATCCATGTCATCCATGTCAAAACTAAAAGACAGCAGATCGTGTTTCATAACTAGATGACGGGTATTTTATAAATGCGTGCAGCTCGTGCAAGGTGAAATTATGCTTATTTCAATCACCATCATCTTTCTTTTTAATTTTGAAAAAAACATTTCATACGTCTTTCTGTTTCTTCGAAACTTCAAAATTAGTTTCCCCTCAGTTTTTACCGTTTACCTTGTTTTGTTTTAGAGAGAAAAACGGAGAAAAACCGTACAACTAACCTCAATAAATGTTGTTTACATGCGGTTGCCGGATTTGTGACGCATTGTGCGAATCGCCATGGCGCGTTGCACCCGAGAAGCAAAGTTTGAGGTTGTACAACGCCACTATATCAAAATATATCAATCTAATTTTTTGTTATGTTATATAAAATTTATCCCTCTTTAACATATGCAAAAATTGAGGTTAAGAAGTGTTAAGCTTTTGCAAACGAAACGGCGAAAGACGATTAGGTGATATTTAGTGGAAGGAGGAGGTATTCAACACTTTCAAATGAAACTCAAATTTTAGCATTATACGACCAACAAGTTTGACTTATAGGCATACAGACACAAACATATGAAAGTGTTTATTGATATTGTTATGAAACGAATTTATCTATTTATCATTGTAGCCTGAAGTTACAGAAAGAAAATAGGATTTCCGGTTTACAAAAAGGAAAATTTCGCCGGCCTTCAAGCGCACCGGAAGCGCGGAAAGAGCGCTCGTGCCACTCCTACTCCGCATCACACATTAAATGAAGAGCGGAGCGCTCGTTTCACCGCCCAACATTTATCCGCCCTGCTCGTGCCAGTCCTACTCCGCATCACACATTAAATGAAGAGCGGAGCGCTCGTTTCACCGCCCAACCTTTATCCGCCCTGGTCGCAAGCTTAGAAAAAAATAATAGTCTTTATTGCCAAAAGATAAAAGTACATATCTTTGGTTACATTCTAGTTGCCTATACACTCAATAAGAATCGTACCCCCAAAATTAACCTAGTTAAACTACAAATGGATGATAAAATACTACGTAGCAACTACCTTATCTTGTGTTTAAAAACTGATCTGTCTATTTACATAAGATGTCAAAAATCGTTCGGTATTAACCTTGGGGAGGTCACACTGTTTTTTTACGCAGATAATATATTTATTCTCCTTTGTTGGTGGTAAATACGAGCCTAGCGGATGGTTAGTCTGCAGAGGCAATAGCCTTTAAAATCTCACAGTCCTCTCTATTTAAAAGATCATTAATACAAAACTGGAGAAGAAACAAAGCGGTGCTTGTGGCAGCGATCCAAAAAAAGTTGTATAATATTCAAATTCATACGCTCCATACACAGAAAGGCAATATGTAAAATTCGGTAGAACTAAGGACTTAAACTAAATGGTCTATCTCTACTTGAGAGTATTGCTCCCTTCTAAGAGACCTTAAAACATGCAAACATCTGTTTGCTTTGACTAATTTCAGTCTTACATGTTCACTGAAATCGCAGTTACTTTGAGGGTAACACCTAGTAACGACGAGTGATTACACTGTGGAATTTTGCAAATTTGCTCATAATGTGTGTTATTGTTCTTCTTCCTAACAACGAGTTCCTTTCATTTGCTAGGGTTACAAATCATATTATTCTCTCTAGACCAATTTAAAAATAGTTCTGCTAAGCGGTCAGACGGATCAGAATTACTGCCCACTGGGAAGCTATGATAGTGGAGTCGTGTGCATATTTAAAAAGGACCGGAACGTCATTATGAAAAATATTTAAATCATTAAGAAAAACACTGAAGAGGTAAGGGCCGCTAACAGTTCCCTGAGTCGTTCCCTTTGTTGACTGCCTGCCAAGTACAAACATGGTTACCAGATGAAACACGCTGTTGTCGTTCATGCAAAAAACTGTGGTACCAGTTAACTATGTTGGGGTTTAGCGGTAGCTGCTTAAGTTTTGCAGAGAGTAAACTGTGGTTAACTGAATCGAATGCTTTGCTAAAATCCATAGTAAAGATACGAACTGCCTTGCTGTCTTGATTGTCCAAATATTCAGTATAAACATGATGTTGAATACATATTACTGCGTTCGCACAGTTACCCCCTTGCCTGTAATCAAACTGGGTGGGGGTCAAATATTCCTCAACAGGTTTCCTCACATACGTATGATATACAACTTTCTCCAAAGCCCTGGCAATCACAGGTGTGACATTGTTGCTAATACTCTCTAACTGCTCTCCGTCTATATTTCGTACCCGCTTTTCTCCATTTTCTTTTCAATTCTTTCCTTCATTCTTTTTTTTTTTTTTCATACTGCTTTGCATATTTTCTCTTCATCTCTATAGCTGCTGTCCATTCAGATGTCATATATAATGCGTCAGTTTTTCTGCAGTTTTTCTTAGTTGGCATTGCTCGCTCCAGTCCCAACTCGTTTTTGAGCCGTATTAATTCCGCCCAAAGAGAACCAAAACTGCCGAAACCTTGTTTACAACTTAACCACTACGTTGCCTTTTATTCCTGGTGGTTGGAAACTACAGAGCCAGAGCTCTTTAGTTGGACATCTTGATCGGCATTGATTCAATTTTTAATTACTTTGATGCGGGGTCAGTGATAGGGCTGACATTGCATTGGCGTTACATGCACATTTCAAAACAATCATATATTTAGGAAAACAAACTGGCATATACTCTGCGCTGTAGTTTTGTCTGGCACCGGCTATGAGGCTCTACAACAACCACCATGGGAGATAATGACTGCATTATGAAAAGGTCTTATCGTAAAAGGACTAGGTAAGGTTAAAAGACGATACAGAATCATTTTTTCAGAGATTCAAGAAACAGGCTCAATGATGAGTTAATCAACCGGCTTGCTTCGGACTTCCGAATTGCCGAGAGTCTAAAATATACCTAAATAAGGTAAACACGATGAGCATTATGTTCCGCCTCTTTACTCACTATTTCAAAAATTGTTGTTGTTTTGGTTCTGTTTTAAGTTATCATACAATGAAACTAGGGAATAGCGTCGTGAAGACTGACCAGCCGATAGATTGAATTGACTCAATATTCATACCTTTCGAGGAACGAGTACGGCCTAATGGGTGAACCTTCTAAGCTGGGATATTATATTTAGCAAGAAGTAAGAAAATATTATTTCTCGGAAAGGTGAATGAAGGTTGATAACTGAACTACCATCAACATTAGAAAATGGAAACTGCTACTAAAACTGACTCCATGAATAAATTCTAAACGAATTGTGATCTTTAAGGAAAATAAAACATCAATTTAAGGCAGCTTATAAAAGACAAACAATAGTAACATTCTAAAACATACACCAGTTTTCTTTCAGAAATCAAGCAGCCGTATCTAAATGTAAATAATTTTATCTCGGTAAGGTTATATCAGGCATGGGAAAGGCTAATCTGCGCACGAACTGGCACTAGAGGGGGGTTTCAATTTTGATTTTAAATTTCGAGTTCTTTCTTCTGATAACTTATTTTTCGCCACGGTAATTTTACGGTATGTTTACGTCAAACGTCGATGCTCTCAGAGGAAGTGAGGGAATGTTATTATCATTACAACAGGTGCATTTATCGCTGACGGGTGCAATTTAAAACAGAGCCCTTACTGATTATTCAGTCATCAGACAACACGTGAAGAGCCACTGACAACAGACCTCCGGGCGAACCAAAATTTATCGCCTTTAGTATGCTCAGTAGTATCTCAATCAACCTTGGAACATGAAAAAATCTTCTTAAAGGTTAGATTTGTTACAGTTCCTTTAGTTTTCTGTCAAATTTTTTCTGCAGGATAACGATGAACTAGACAGCCAAGTGTTCCCTTGTCCAAGTTTAAGTGTAATTTTTAAACAGAAATCATGAATTTTACTCCAAATTCGACGGCATTTAACAATAGGAAAAGACAATTACTACTGACAATATATCAACTTTTTTTTTTCAAGTTTACCTAAACAAGCCGAATATAAAATGGAATGTTTCTGTTATGTTTTCATATATGCCTGCATATTTCAAGATAGTTGATCGATGTGAAAGCTTTTCACGTCGGCTACAGAATATTAATAGACTCTTATAATTTAAAGCCTTTGCAGGTGGCCTTGCGTTAATGACGGAAAGATTTTTTCACGAAAACCATACCTACCATGGCAATTAAACAAATACATCGTTTTTATGCGGCACCAACCGTCCAAAATGCTTGTACAGAAGTGTGAACTATCATTTTGGGAAGTATGAAATTAATTGCTAAGTTATTCTCTATCTCCGTATTTAAGTGGGCAATACAGTGGAACCTCGATATAACGAAGGGCCAAGGGACTGGCGACGACATTTACAGTTTGCTATAACGAGGTTTCGTTATAGAGTGCGACCTCAATATAACGAATCTCTATATAACAAAGTCATCGGTATAACGAACGACGTTCTTTAACCCAGCAAAAGCAAATATATAAGAAAGAACCTCGATACATGTATAACGAAACCTCTTTAGAGCTAACAAATGTCGCCAGTCCTTTGACCCTTCGTTATATCGAGGTTCCATAGTATCGAGGTTCTTTTTGACATATTTTAATACGTACTATTGCGGGCCAGAAAATCGTTCTTGTAGCTAGAACTTTCTTATTTCAGTAGAGATTCGTTACATCGAAGTTGCACTGTAACCTATTTAATTCCATGTCTCTTTTTCAAGGAGGGGGTGATCGTAGGCTATATCTCTTAATAAAAGTCCATCATCTCCTCACTGCCCCCTCCCCCAACCCCACGGGCTTATAGGAGTCAATTAGTTGCACCAAGAGACTATAAAGGGGACAGAGAGGCCATCCCCCATATACACCCTATTCCATAGGTAATTCGTCTCGAGTTATTTTTAGAATCGGGATGAAGTTACCTCGCGCGAGGCGTGGATGCTTCGTGGAGGTTTCGCATGACCAAACGCCGTGCAAAACATGTCGGGCGAGAGGCAATGAAAGCGTAAAAAGATCGAGAGCATTCCTGAATATTGAAGCGAAATGAGTCGGCGCTCACCTGGGAAAAAGGAATCGCTGGATTCTTTGACAACCCGTGAAATCAGTTTAACTCGAAGTTGTCGTAACCTCAGTGCTTTAATAAAATGAGAAATTTCGCCGGTCTATTGAAACCGGTCGTTTGTACAATTTAGGGAGTTTAAGATCCAACGACGCGGACGACAACTAGAACGTCAAAAAAACAAAATCTCGCTGTAGTCGTTTTCGTCGACAAAAGGAAAAGCAAAATCGCTCTCCGCGTCTTCCCCCATTTTGTTCCGCGTCAACTCGTGGAGGACGCGTGGCTCTAGCGTGGGTCGTCCACGCGGAATACATTCGCGCTATGTGATTGGCTGTTGTCCAATCCCCCTTGGGTTCTGCGGTTCTAAAAATAACTCGAGACGAATTACCTATGGAATAGGGTGTATATGGGGGATGGCCTCTCTGTCCCCTTTATAGTCTCTTGGTTGCACGAGAGGAAGGGAAATCTGGTACCCAGGGTAGGGATTTTGGAAATGAAACCAGAAATTCATCATGCACAGGCTCGTGTAGTAGAAATGTAACCTTCACTGGTTATAAAGATTTTCATTTATGCCGAAAGCGTATTCATCCACTCCCGGGGGAGCACTTCCTTATTTAGCCTAAACGGGTATGCGCCGCTGAACAGGGTATGGGTTGTTAAAACAGGGTATAAAATTTCAGAATTTATCATCTTGGACGTCTTTGGACCGGAAGCCTTTAAAAGAGTGTGAAGGTTGATGATCATGAGCCGCGGTTTACATGTGTAGTACCAACATTTTTTTTTCCAAAATCTCATTCCATGTTAATTCTATGTTAAATAGTTTTAAAATTGCTGAAATATGTATCCGAAACGAAAGGAATCAGGGTCATGAAATTACGTTTCTTGTCTTAATCTGGGTGGCGTAGTACATGAACCACAGAGTCAAGGTTTGACGGCCTCTGTGACACACCTCTGCACGCAAACTTCCTTTTTAAACGTGCTCCCCGGGTTGAAATGTGGTTATGGCATTACAAGCTATTACTGATGATAAACTGCCACTCAGCTTTCGTCACTTACATCAGACACTTGACAGGGCTCGTTAAGGTTTCACAAAAAAATCATAAAAAAGTCTTTAAAAGACTGAAACTAAACTCTGGGCTTGAACAGCTTTAAATATGGCCAGGTTGTTACCGCTATGGGTCTTAGAGCATAAGATCAAACTGTTTTTTTCCGGCGAGAGACTTTTAAAAAATTTCTTTTCGCAATCAGTGATGTTCTAATCTTAGCGTGGGGTACTTGTATTTTTGTCATTCCATTATGTATTTTGTATTTTATGTATGGGCTATCGTTGATCCGAAACTCAAGTCACGCCCTTAAAACTAAAGATAAGATAATTAATGTAAACGTTATTAGGGTTACGTTACCTTTATTTTGAGCCAAAAAGAAAAAACAAAAACAGTCGTAGGCTTAGAAAAGTGTTTTGTTAGGTAAATGTTGTATTTTTATATTCATTGTTAATTTAGTTTCCCATACTCATTATACGACTGGAGGTGAACAAAGCGGGAAATTACCATGTCAAGGGAAGCAAAGTGCTCGTACCCCAACAAATTCTAAGTTTAACAGCTAAACAAGACCACGAGATGATGTACGATGTAGGCATTACGTTTGAAGTCGGGCGAAAACAGCTCTTGTCCAATGAGCGTCGACTTGAATTCTCGTGCAATTTATCATCACTCAAAAATAGCTAAAAATGAGTGAAAGTTTAGTTGGATTTCGTTATAAAAGGGGGCCGCGTTTACAGACCTGAATTTAGCAGTAATTCGATCAGTACGTCGATAGGTCAGTTAACGGCGATAGCAAGTGAAAGTGTGTTTGCTTATCTGATTTCTTGTGGTAGCCCAGCTTAGCCGTAATGTTCGTGTCCAAACGTAAGAGGGGAAATCACAGGGCCACATCAGTCATGTAAGTTTTTTGTGATTTTCGTCTTTTTGTATTTTTTTTGTGCGAACTGCTTATAAGACTAAGTGCATGAGACTGGACCTCAAAGGGCAAAGCTAATATTTACAAGTTTCATGTAAATTCGTACAAAGATAATTAGTCTTTAGGGACGCCGCTCAAAAATAACACTCAGCATCAAAAGTGAGCAAATAAGGCGACATGAAACGCAGATGAGGTCTGGTACAACTAGCGCAATTTCTATCGAAGAGAATTGGCTCGCTTAGAAGATTGTAATCAAATGCTTAAGACCGAAGAAAGCTCAAACCACGAGAGCTGAACGAAAGGAAGGACCCGTCGTTCATTTTCGAGATTGGCAAGTTTGCAACGGACGAATCGTAATTGCATATCTTCGCCGATGAATTAATTAAACAAAGATAAGGTCACCCTACTTAAGATATCAGTTTTTTTCAACGATGAAGTGATGTCGTTTACGTTTTGAACAACATCCCCTGAGTTTATTTGTTTGGTTCATTCGATATGTACGCGATCCGCGTTCTTTTTGAGGCCCATAGAAAACTTGTTTTAAAGGTAACAAAATGGAAATCATTTAAAAAGGATTTTTGAAGACAAAATATCAATGTTTCCGCTTAAAGATACGCACACTATTGTGCCATACATCAGAAAACTACCACACAAGCGATAAAAATGTCAAACTATCACTCAGAAGTCGGGGGCCATAACGACATTATTTTCATTTTCATTAAATATCACGACCTTAAAGAAATCCACTTTAACTTTAAAAATTACAAGTTTGACACCATAACACTTAGGGGTCTGACACCAAACGAGCGCTCTTCAAAAGATCATCGCTCGAGGGGTGTTTGTTTGCAAGAAAAAGATTTATGTGTTTACTCGTGTATTTGCGAATTGATTTAGCGTCAGTTGAGAGCGAGATGCCTTCTAGCCCCAGGGCAACAGGCTAAACGCGTGTCTACTCGTTTGACAGTTTGCTATTGCCGTGCCGGCCATATGCATCGTTTGTCAAACGTGAAACGCTCTCCACAGGCATCAGCTGGCTGGTGAAAAATACTGAACTTATATAATGTTCCACATTTTATAAGAAACTAAATTTTTACATATATTCGTATATCAGGATCCAAGAGTCAACTGAGCCCGAGCCACGAAGCAGTCCAGTAACTCATCGCGTTTTTCTTGGCAACTCTAACTGCACGGAACAGGCTTCTCAGTCGCCTAACATGTCACGATCTCGATCTCGACTCTTTGATTCAGACAACCCTGGCGAAACAAGACTTTATTTAAACGTCGGCGGGCAAAAACACGAAACATTTGTCAGTACATTGGCTAGCATTCCGGACACACGTCTTGCATGGATAGCTGAACGTGCTATGAAGGATCCAAGACCGCTTGGGCAAAAGCGCGAGTTTTTCTTCGATCGGAATCCCGCTGTCTTTACTCATATTCTAAATTTCTACCGCACAGGCAAGCTTCATTGTCCAAGAGATGTCTGCGGGCCACTCTTTGAAGAAGAGCTTAACTTTTGGGGGCTGGATGAAAAACAGATAGAGACTTGCTGCTGGGCCAAATACGATGAACATCGAGATGCCGAAGAAAAGCTTCAGGGATTTTCCCGTGAAGAAGATCAAGAATCCGAATTTGAAGATATCAACAGTGGCTCTGGTGATATTGAAATACCAAGCAGCGGAAGTGAAATATGCAGCGAATCTCGCCGACTTGGGGTCCATCGCACAAGACGTCTTTGGCAAACGATCAAAAAGAAAATCTGGAAAACATTTGACGACCCTTACTCGTCAAAGTTGGCCAGGGTAAGGTTGACAGTAAATAACACATAATCACCCTTTATGATGTATTTAGGGTTAATCTTTCACAAACCGGCCAGAATCATAGTACCCCCTCATGGTCGTGTTTGACAAACCCCCATAATTTGAAGAAATCTTTTGGAAGAAATCTTTTGACGCCTTTGCAATTAAAATGCATAACTAATATTGATAACGAAAATTTTCATTCTTTAAGTGAAAACTCAGTAGTTAAAGCACAGTTTTCATGCATATGCCAAACTGCTCCTATGACAATTCTTCCGGGTCTGCGTTCCGTTTACAGATACTGATATTATTTTTCTTTCACGTCATTTCGCCCAGTTTCTCTGAAAATGCATAGGAACCGTATACGAAGCACAAAGTGTAGCCTCGTCAGAAATCATTTTTTTCTTCGTCTTTTACTTTTTGCATCAAATTAATTTAACTTGACTTGTTTTGCTTGGCAAAGAAGACGTGGTTGGAAATGTGAGTGCCCCATGCGCTTCAGTATTTGCTATCCTCTTCAATGTCGCGGTTTATGAATACTGCGTATGCTTATTAATTTTTTGTTGTACTTAGGTTTGTCTACTAATGGCTCGCCTAGCGTTAATGGTCGAGTTTTTGGTTTACATGTTTATTAATTTCACTGAAATAAAGCACTTACTCACTAACAAAAACGTTTTGAAAGAGGACATTATCTAAAACAAGAACAAAAGAAGTATCTTTAAATAACCATACGTTGAAAACTAGAAGGGTGATAAACGCCAAAACGATCAGGCGACGACGACATCGAAGAAAAGAGTAACCGAAAGTTTGTGAAGTGTCAACGGACAGAATTTTCTTCTTAATTTAGTCTTCGCACTGTTTGTACAATTTTCTATTTAGTTACGTCTTTTAATGAATTAAAATACATTTATTCTGTCAGTGATTGGCTGAGCCTAGACTTAGTGTCTAACATGGTGAACACCGCTTCCGATTTGGTGGTGAAAAATGAATCGTTTCTTCCTTGAAGTGA
Organism: Porites lutea; assembly: GCF_958299795.1. Taxonomy (NCBI): domain Eukaryota; kingdom Metazoa; phylum Cnidaria; class Anthozoa; order Scleractinia; family Poritidae; genus Porites; species Porites lutea. Next base: position 12,554,767 of record NC_133207.1, on the reverse strand, counting down.
ACAGCAGAAGATATCGATACGCGAAAACAAAACCACGCATTGATTAAAAAGGCAAATCTTCTAGATCTTTATCGATAAAAAACAAAAAGAATACTCTATTTTAGATCTGCTCTTCTACTCAAAGAATAAAATTGCATTGATCACTTTTAAGTAAAAACAAAAGCTTTTCAGATCTTCTTTCGTAAGTCAATCATTTATATTCACTTTCTTCCATATTAACCTTAAAATACGCCGTGCATTTGCATATAAATGTCTTGACCAATTCGTGAAAATGATCGAAGTCTTTTGTTTAAGCGTTAGATCTGTTCTAAGGTTTGAAAATTTTGTTTGAATGTCCTCTTTCCTAAATTTTTGTCGCATTTTCAAAGCAACAGTAATTCACATGCAATTTCCCACGTATACACCACCAACTTCCATTTTAATAACGACTTATTTAAAATGTAAAAGTTATGTAGTTTGTACATTGAAAATTCGACTTTGCCACTCATCTGCTTATATATTCGCAGAAACTATTGATTGAATTGAACGTTTGTCACATTTTTCTTTAAATAGTATATTGCTAGGCAAAAAAATGACAAGATTAACTCAGGGAAACAAAAAAGTAAACCGCTCACTCTTTCATAAGCATTTTATTTGATTTCATCGAACGTTAGCTAACGTTATAAACTCCCTTTTTTTAAATTCACAGTTTACTTTGAATACGAAACAACGTATCTTGTAACAAACTAACCTCGTCTACGAACATAATTTTTTTTATCAATGGTAAGTGTTTCTCTTCAAATCAAGCCATCATTTTCAGTACACTGAGAAAACACATAAATTGAATAAATTATATTTTCCTTGCCGTGTGATTGATCAACTGACAGAACTTGATCAATAAAGAACAAACAAAAACATCAACAAAAAAGATTAAAATAGAAGACGTTAAAGCGTGAAATCGGTGTCTTTATTAGGCAAAGGCCCCGGTCGTCGCAAGGCTTATATACGGGTGTCTTTTTCTCCGTTTTACCCTTCCGTCCAGACGTAGACGACGTTTTCGGGCACCAAAAAAGGCAGGTTTCCGAAAACTGTTCCCAGAGTGGATTTTTTTTTTCAACGTGCCGGCTTATCTTTCTGGTGTGGACGGACGAAACAATGATGCCAGTCGTGAAACAGCACGTGCCCTGTAAGGAACGCTAGCGTATTTCCATCGTTTTAGCGTTTTCATGTGAATTAGCGAATGTGATTCGAATGCCTAAGCTACAAATCGGAATCATATTTATTTCAAAACGGGAGAAAAAAAACTCGTCTACAAAGATATCCGGACGCCTGTGGAACGTAGTGTCCTAAGATCTATTGAGGATAAAAGTTAGTTTCGAGGGAAACAAGAATAACCAGCTTACAAAGAAACACTTCTTCCTCCACAAATTTATAAAAGTAAATCTCGCGACCGATAAATTCGCTGGCTACAGTGCACTGTTACCCTCTGGTGTTATAGACTTTACAGGGAGCTAGCTTATTTAAGCAAAAGGGGTTTTGAGAGACGCATGTCAAACGGAAGTGGACTCTTTGCATTCTTGGGCACTGGTGTTCCAATATTCTCGTCCAAATCGTCCCTATAAGAGAAAAGAGCTAAAAATAAAAATATGTTAACGTCAAGGCATATCATGAAGGGGCCGAGAAGATTTCACTTCCAATTGACGTCTGTCGCTCAATTGTTACGGGGTGTTTACATGAGAAAACTCGCACCGGCTCGAGTTTCATACCGGGATGACTTTTTTATTTCGTATCGTGTTTACATTATGATTGGGTCATTTCATATCACGATAGTTGAAGGTACACTTCATGTTGATAAAATACACGTAAGATTCAAAATCGCAAACATGCGCATGCGCTACCCGTTCCAGTCTACCAGCAGACTGATTTCACACCGAAACTTGTAGTCGTTTCGCGTTTAGATGATACCGTCGCGAGATTTCGTACCGGAGTGAAATTGTCGCTCCGGTACAACAACTAACGTGAACTCACGCCGGGGTATCATGTAAACAAATGTAGAGCCATGAGAGGGAACCGGAGTGAACTTACTCCAGAGAAAAAGTCGCCCCGGTGTCATCTAAATACCCCCTTACCTGTAATTGCTCCTATGTTACCCTCAATTGTTCCTTATGTCACCCGCAATTGTTCCTAATGTTACTCGCGATCGTTCCTTATGATACCCGAATTGTTCCTAATGTTACCCGCAGTTGTTCCTAATGTTAACCGCAATTGTTCCTAATGTTACCCGCAGTTGTTCCTAATGTTACCCGCAGTTGTTCCTAAACATTACACGCAATTTTTCCTTATGTTACCCGCAATTGTTCCTTATGTTAACCGCAATTGTTCCTAATGTTACCCGCATTTGTTCCTAATGTTACCCGCAATTGTTCCTAATGTTACCCGCAGTTGTTCCTAATGTTACCCGCAATTGTTCCTAATGTTACCCGCATTTGTTCCTAATGTTACCCGCAATTTTTCCTAATGTTACCCGCAATTGTTCCTTATGTTAACCGCAATTGTTCCTTATGTTACCCGCATTTGTTCCTTATGTTACCCGCATTTGTTCCTAATGTTAACCGCAATTGTTCCTAATGTTACCCGCAGTTGTTCCTAATGTTACCCGCAATTGTTCTTTATGTTACCCGCAATTGTTCCTGATGTTACCCGCAGTTGTTCCTAATGTTACCCGCAGTTTTTCCTGATGTTACCCGCAATTGTTCCTAATGTTACCCGCAGTTGTTCCTAATGTTACCCGCAATTGTTCCTAATGTTACCCGTAATTGTTCCTGATGTTACCCGCAATTGTTCCTAATGTTACCCGCAGTTGTTCCTAATGTTACCCGCAGTTGTTCCTAATGTTACCCGCAATTGTTCCTGATGTTACCCGCAATTGTTCCTAATGTTACCCGCAGTTGTTCCTAATGTTACCCGCAATTGTTACTAATGTTACCTGTAATTGTTCCTGATGTTACCCGCAATTGTTCCTGATGTTACCCGCAGTTGTTCCTAATGTTACCCGCAATTGTTACTAATGTTACCCGTAATTGTTCCTGATGTTACCCGCAATTGTTCCTTATGTTACCCGCATTTGTTCCTAATGTTACCCGCAATTGTTCCTTATGTTACCCGCAATTGTTCATAATGTTACCCACAGCTGTTCCTTATGTTCCTCGCAGTTGTTACTTCTGTTATCCGCAATCGTTCTTTATGTTACTCACAGCTGTTCTTAATGTTACCCGCGATATTTCCTTCGCAACCTTAGAAACGAGAAGGGAACTAGAGCCGAATTTCGTCTTGCGATTGTTTCATCTCTGGAATCGTTACTGGGGACGCGCCAATTAACTATCGGCCAATTTCTTTGCCCTCACGACTTATCTGTCAAACTTGATTGGAATGGCAGTGCGATCGTCGCTTTTATCTCTAAGATCGTCTCACCAAAAGTGATCGTCGCGAGTTAAATGCCGTCGGAAACACCCATAGATAGATAGATAAACCTTACTTCAACATTCGGATGGAAGAGCAACATTGTTGCTAGTATGTCCTAATGAAAAGAAACAAAACAGATTAATGAAACAATCGAGAGCGATCGATGACAATATTAAAAATAATTTTGACCACATGACTATTTACAACAATGTACATCATTAAAAAGAGGCAACAAATTGCATTACAATAACTTATAGTGTCGTCTAAGAACGGTATAAAAACTACGTATATTACTAGCAGTTCTTGCATTGTTAGTTAGTAAATTCCAGTGATTGGTCGCGAAATAAGTAAAGGAATTTAGACTATGCGTAGACGTCCTCGATTTCGGAAGAACGAGTTATCCTTTTACCTCTAAGATCGTAACCTGAATTTCTTTCCAAAAAGCTTGAGCTAAGATAAGTGGGCATTAGCCCATTTACACATTTATAAACCAGAACAAGCACATTCTGTAGACGTCTGTCCTCCATAATGACTCCCAGTTGTATGTTTGGAAAACGCGTCGTTTGGGTTAGTTTTATGAGCTGCAGCGAGAAGAGCTCCACCGAGTAGAAGCATCATTTTGTTTACTCTAAAACTGACAGATTTCTAACAGCTAATGGTCTAGTTTTTCAAACGGATTTTGCACGACGTTCTATCCATTGTGGCTGTCTCTGACATTTCATTTCGTTAAATAGAGTTCTAAAATGGTGACGTCAGAACTATTTGTTAATTCATTTACAAAGAATAAGATGAAAAAGTTACACTTGACAAGAATTTTCTCCTCCAGTTTGAAAGCTAGATACTAGCACTGTTATGCTCGGGTGACCCCACACAAATCTTTCAAGTCTTAGTTGGGTCTCAAACTTATGACCAGGGTCAATTTAGAAGGATTTGAATGGAGTAACCAGAGCATAGTATCTCAGAGGTAATTCTCTTAACATGCTGCCTCTCGGCAAGGAAACATTTCTCGTCTTGCTCTCGGCAAATCCCAAAATTTAAAAACTTCAAAACTTTGAGACATTCCCCTTAGAACTCCATTCCTCTTGTAACACTTAACAGTATGTCTGTATAGCACTGCGCATTATTTAATTTTATCTCGTAACTCGATCGTAACATTTAACACCATATAGAACCCCAATTCGCCCCATGTACTGAGGAAATTCGGATTCCGGGAAAATTTTGTTAGTGGAATCCGGAATCCCGGGCTTAAGAATTTGGAATACAGCTCAAGGAACCTGGAATCCTACAAACCAGTGGAATTCAGAATCTAAGTTCCACTGACAAAGACTGGAATCCAGTACCTGGAATACGGAATACACGCCGTGGAATTCGGAATCCAAGACTGTTTTGGATTCCCTTAAATAGGTCGACTCTTTATAGGCTAGATGTATTCGCTGCTGAGGTATTTCGTCAAATTTCTAGAGTAGTTACCATTAGCAGGAACCCATTCTGAACACTTCCCATAAGTCTGTTTTTGTATAGCCCCGTAAAATTTACTTTATGACCGTATTTTTCTTTGTTCTTCTTTAGGCTTTTGGCTTCATCTCTCTTATTTTTAACGTGGCGGTTGTAACACAGTTTTGTCTCCTGACGCTAGATTACTTCAGCGATAAATTGTCCACACAGTACCAAGTCCTGTTTATTATTGAATGCATTGCGGTATCCTGGTTCACGTTGGATATTGCAATACGCTTTCTTTGCTGTCCAGATCGAGTCTGCTTCCTAAAAACTCTTCAAAACTGGGCTGACTTTATTGCTATAATACCCTTCTACTTGGTTATTCTGACACCCTACGACGAAGTCATCAGAAATTTCAGCATCTTATATGTCCTTCGCATGATACGCACTTTTCGTCCGTTAAAATTCTCCTACGTTATGCAAGTATTCACTCAGACACTTCGAGCAAGTTCACGCGAGTTGTACTTTCTCATCTTTATTTTGGGTTTAGAGGTAGTAGTGTACGGCAGCCTCGCTTACTACTCGGAAAGAAACGTGCCCGAAACTAAATTCACAAACATTCCAATCTCGTTCTGGTGGGCACTGGTCACAATGACAACTGTGGGATATGGCGATATGTTTCCGACAACTCTTCCAGGCAAGTTGGTGGGATGCGTTTGCGCTATAAGTGGTGTTCTTATGATAGCATTGCCAGTATCTGTTGTGGCAAGTAACTTTTCACTCTATAATTCATACGCAAAGGTTAAGCTTAAGCTGCCTTCCCGAGGAAAGAAAAACATGGTGGACAACGCCCTTAAAGCCCTACAACTATCTACACCGCAAACAAGCGTTAGTGTTGCTTCGCCAGACGGCGTCAATGGCCGAAGCCGTTATTCGTCGCTCGTTTCAACAGGAATTGAAATGAATATAATAAATTGTAACAAGAAATGTCCTGGCGAGGAAAATGAACCACTTACCAATCACGAGCCAGATCAGAATCGAAGGTTCGCAAGACGCTCCGCGCATTTCTCGTTAAATTTGGTTCCTATACGAGCGCATCCGGAACTCCCCGAAGGAGATAGCGAACCGGAGGATATTGATAGGGCAAACAATGGAAACAATTTGCAAGCTACAAATAACAACTTACCGAACATTTGATTCAGCTGAGAATGATTTGAATGAGATCAGCGTTCTACTAATCCTCCTCAAAACAGGCCTGGACAAGCGACTAATGGCAAATCATAGGCCGTATTTATACGGAGAGTAAAGGGTCACTTGCGCCTATCCGAGCTATCCTGGGCAAGCCAACTTTTCCTTCATTTTTTTACAAAACTTGGCAAAACATTTACATGAGAAACAGGAAGTTGGCTCGGCTAGAAGGTAACCCACCTAGCCGAGTCAACTTTTCTCTATATAACATTTTAACTCGCCTGCCTCGGTCAAGGCGTGACAATAGGGACTTTAATATCCAACGACGCGGACGGCAACGAGAGCGTCAAAAAACAATAGGTTCTATAAGCAAAACAATAACTTTGTACGTGCATCACGCTTTTTTGTACATTTCTTTGCCCGTTTTTGCAAGACTACGACGCGAAAATGCCTGATTTGGCGTTTTATGGAGGACATAAACAAGCAACGACGAAATTTTATTTCTCTTTTTGAACTTGTATATGGTCCCTAGGAATTCAATTCAATTCAATTCCAGGAGGGTTCGCCTACATTTGAGAAACTAAGTGGGTAGAAAAAATTGCGATAAATACTGAAAGGACGCAAATTCACTTTTTAAGCGACGTTCTCGTTGCCGTCGCGTCGTTGGATCCTAAAGTCTCTAATTAGAGGATGGGCGAGCGCTGGTGGCTTTTGGGAAAAGGGACAACGTTTTTCTGATATCAACGCCCGCTGACTCGTTGACTCGGATGGGAGGGTGACCCTCTTACCCGGGACAACTTCTCTCCATATAAACGGGACCTAATTGTTATAACGACCAGAACAACTAGTGGAATTCTCTGAGGTCTGCAATAGGCGAATAGCTACCGATAGGAAAAATACCTTAAGCTACTCAAATGATAAAAGCATGACATCCAAATAAAGTTCCTGAAAAACCCGTAAAGTGGAAATAAATTGTTTCGCCTAACGCTTAGAAAGTGGGATACTCGAAAAGACCTTGCATGATTGTAATAGAGAATGACGTCCATGATAGCAATCCGTCGCGATACCTGAATAAAAACACTTCAAAAGGGAAAAGACCATTGCGAGGCGCTTAATTTAATACTCCCTATTCATCGTCTTCTTGACAAGTGTCATTTCTATGTTCTGTCTGGATTGTTCTAAGACGTCGGTGAAAGTTTTTTTTTTTTCAAGGTAATAAACAGCAAAACGTGTTGGCAGCTTTTTGTCTTGGGTATTTGACTGTCTTGTTCCATGTTACAGAAATTGTGAGTAAAAAAGTAAAGTAAAACGTTATTTACACGGGGTAGCCCATTCAGCTCTAAGGCTGGTCTCCATAGGGACCCTGTATCTTAAAAAATTAATTTACATCAAGAATTTTCATGAACTATTACATTTAAAAAGCCTAATAAAAATACAATACTAGAATTTAAGAACTACATTAGAAAGTCTAAAAATACAATGCAAAATCACATTTAAAGTCTAAAATAGTACTAAAATATCAAAGTTATGATAAAAAGAAATGTCTTGCTCAGCGGCAGAACGTTTGAATGTTTTCACTCTTCACAATGTTTAAAGGGAGATTGTTAAAAATTTTTGCGCCAGTAAAAAGAAAGGTCCTTTTCCCAAAATTTTGTTTAACGTTTGGTAGGGATAGCCTCATACATTGCCTTGTGGAATAATTGTGAATGTTCGAAAATCTAGTAAAATATAATGAAAAGTAACTATTGCTTCAGATGAGCGAGAGCAACGTGTGATAATCCGTGCAGATCTATTCTGTAGGCGCTGTAGTCGATCTATATCTTGCTGTAGAAGGTTACTCCAGGCAATGTCACAGTAATCAAATAATGGAAGAATTAAAGCGTTGTGAATAAGTGTTGCTGCCTCTTTTGTGACGAAACTTCTAACACGGCCCAGGATACTAACTCTTGACGCCACCTTTTTACACACATAGTCCGCGTGAGCCTTCCAAGTCATAAAGTTGTCGAACACCACGCCTAGGTATTTAAAAGAAGTTTCGCAAGATATGGACTTTCCGAGAAAATTAAGATTTAAAATGCAATCGCGCTCTTTATGCCTTTGAGATGTAAATAGTACACACTTAGTTTTTGAAACATTGAGAACAAGATTATTGTTTTCTAGCCATTCAGATAAACACTGAAGATATTGGTTGATGGAAAAAATTAAATTGTGTACAGTTGGACCAGCAAGATATAAAACTCTGTCGTCAGCGTACATATTTACAGAACAGTGTTTGATACAACGTGGTAGGTCATTAATGTAGACAATGAATCCGAGGATGGACCCCTGCGGCACTCCAGAAGTTATGGCAAGCTCTTCAGATGACTGAGAATCAATGTGCACGAACTGCTTTCTTCCCGTGAAGTAGTTCTTAAACTATGGGAGGCTTTCATCGCATACACCGTAATACTCTAATTTGCTAAGCAAAATGTCATGGTCAACTGTGTCGAAAGCCTTTGCCAGGTCAATAAACACAGAACCAGTGACTAAGCCCTTATCCATGTTCATGAGAATCTCGTCGGCGAAATAGGTTACAGCCGTCTCAGTTGAGAGCATTCTTCTAAAACCAGATTGTGATTTACAGAGCAAGTTATGATCGTCAAAATAACTTGCAAGTTGCTTGTGGATTAAACGTTCTAGGACTTTAGATACCACTGGTAATACGGATGTGGGGCGGTAATTTCTTGGATCATCTTTTGTACCTGATTTGTGCAGAGGGTCACCTTCGCTTTTTTCTATTCCGCAGGGATAACGTTTTGTTGGATAGTTAAATTAAAAATGACGGACAATGGAGAAGCCAGGGCGTCTGATCCGTCTTTATGTAGACGAGATGGAATACCAGCTGATGGCCATCCTCAGAGACCACGGGGCAGTCAGTCGGATCGCGAGAAAAGGCAGGACGAAAGTTTTCAAGCATGGGTGAAAGGGCCCCTGGGTACCGACTCTCACCGAACTATTCCCAAAAATTCAAGCAGATGCCAGCTCCTGATTGGGCACAAAAAATGCTTTGTATTATTGTGCCCAATCGGCGAACAGTTCCTCCTGAGTTCTTTTCGTGAGTTCGTACACGACGGCTATTGTCTCGATCACGGCTTGTCTGGCTCATGCACTAAAGAAATGCACGCAGTCAGGAAATTTCAGTTTGATATAAAATCCCCATCTGATTTCAAAATATTGTTTGCCCGAAAAATAAAGACGCTTTTCCAAAAAAACAGGCTTGAGCTTACAACAGGTATTCACGCTTGCATCGGTCACGCGTCTTGCGTAAATACTAGGGAGTTTTTAAAAGATACCACGACGGCTGACAGCCACGAAAACGTCGCATGGAAAAGTGAATTCACATTTTTTCAGTCTCTATCGTGACTATTCCAACTCGCTTACTTTGTCAAATGCAAGCACTGACTCTGATTTCTTTATATCCAAGTTCATGAAGAGAATGAATTTTGTCATTGCTTGTTTACGTCCTTCACAAAACGTGAAATTAGGCATTTTCACGGGTAGTCGTGCCGTTGACGGCAAAGAAATGTTAAAAAAAGCGTGATGCACATGCAAAGTTGTTTTGCCTTGTGAAGCTATTGCTAATTTGACTTTCTCGTCGCCGCCGCATCTTGAAGTTTCCCGCCTTTTCTCCCGACCTGACTGACTGCCCCTGGGTCTCCGAGGATGGCTGATGGCGCCATTTAGGAATGTGAGTAATCGTTTTCGGTTTATGTTAGACTCGCCTACAAGTCGAGATCAAATTTTTTCACGAGCGCGAAGCGTGAGCGATAGATTTTTTATGTTTTCTGCGCCAAAAGCGAGCGAGGGAGCAAAGCTCGACTTGTTTCCCCTGCAAAAAATCGCATCACAAATTTTGTCTTGCGCGTGCTCAAAACAAAGCAAGTCGGTAATGTTCTTTCGCTCCGTGGCCGCCAGGAAAATCCGACCTTGGTAAAGTACCCAAATGGAGGAAGACAAAACGCCCACTGAAGTTTTGTCTTTGAGTACAGGCGATAAAACGAAATCGGAATACAGCCCGCAAAAAATACACAGTTTGGATGAAAACAGTTTAAGTCACGTTTCATGTGGCGTGATCGGGTTTGTTTGACGGCGCATCAGTAAAACCGTTCACGATTGGATAAAACCTTCACGAGGAAAATTCCTCCTGCAAATTTGGCGCGCTGCAAGGGATAAAAGTCCTTCGCGCTGGGACCAACTACCGGAACCGGAAATGAGAAGCGAGGGACTTTGAGGAAGTCTAGGTTTGCGTCTGCCCCAAGGTTGATGGCACTCAGTATAATTAGCGCCTGTTTACATGTTGGTAGGAGACCCCAGGTAGCTAAGGTAACCCGTTTAGGTGGGTCTACATCAGGTTTACATGATGTACCCTGGGATGGCGGGGTTTCAAGATTGCATGTAAACGCGGGTTATTTTTTACACCACCTGAGTTGTCTACCTGACCTATCTAGGGCGCCACACCTCCAAGCACACAGGCCTGAAGACTCCCCTAACCCAATATTTCGCCCTACGTTAGAAATTCGTTTTAACGTCGGATTAAGGGGATGGGGAGGGGGAGGGGGGAGGTCACCCGAAATCGTATACTGATCCCTTCTTCCTTCAGTTATTACAAGCTACTTTTAATGTGTTAGTAGAATCTTTTAATTATTCCTTTTGTTTTTCGCAACCACGCGTTATAATTAGCTCAAAAATCTTGCCCTATTATGACCTGTTTGGAGGCGTTATTTTAGGGTACCTAAGCGGAGTACCTTGAGTATCCGCGAGTTACATGTAATTACCGTTAATGTGTTCAGTGCCACCGCGAACGGTCAGAGAGATTCCTTTTCTTTCGTTATTTATTGTCGAGTATTGAGCAGACTAACCTCTGAGTTAAGAAATAGGGACCAATGAAAAGAATATTATTTCAAAACTGCCTTTTACCTTGATTTGTCGCTGCCCAGCTTATTTTCTCTGAAATATACCGTCTATGACCCCTCCCCAGTCGTCTCTAATGATTTTTACATAGGGTTATCGGTTACAAGGGACCAGCACGGTAACTTAACATGAAGACGAAACATCGCTCCGACTTCTGTCGCTAATATTCGGAAGTGTAGATAACTAACAGACAAATGAAAACGTTTCCTCACACTGAAGAAGGGCCATACACCAGAAACGTCTGTTTTTTGTAACAAAAAACATTTGACACTTTTTTGATATTTTTGTGTGGAATATCACCTCATCAGCTATCCAAGTAGAAGTGTCACGCATCCCGGATGGTTTTTCCGTTCACCATTCAACAGAGACTTATGCTAGTTTCTTATCATTTCCAGTTCCACTCGATCCATCCAGGAGGAGAAGACTGGCGAGATATCAACTGCAATAGCCCAAGTTTGATATATTAAAATTCTATCATGACTCTGAGGCTTTCTGGTCATTTTTCTATATTTGGTTTTGTTTTCTTTGTGCTCAATTCTGTTCTGGGAATTGCGAGACAATGGAGTCGTGAAAAGTTTACAATTTTGACTCTAAAGCCTCGGAGTCATGCTAGAATTTTGATATATCGACCGTGGGCTAGTCAAATGAGAAATTTAACGTTTACCCCGGTAGAGAGTTTTGTTCTTCTCCGCCCATTCCCACTTCGCGTCTCTAAGCATGGTCACTCACTTTAAAGCATCGTCGATAGAAACAAAATGGTCACATCTTGCATACAAACCCACGGTTATTACTTGGGCGTCGCCCAAAAAGAGTACTCGAGATCGCTTATTTTGAGTCAGAGTTGCAATAGGCACGCAATACGTGCGAACGTAAACAAGCCAAGCGACGCGAATGTGCCACGCGAACGTCTCGTACAAGGTAAAAAGCAGGCTAGAAAAAAAGCTCTGCAAGCAAAGTTCTTAATCCCACCTTTACGATCTCAAAAACCTTGAAACAAAGAACTTGGCACAATTCCCAAGAATGCGGGGACGAAGGAATTAAAAGCGATGAACATGTTAACGCAACGCAGGGATAATTTTAAATTTGGAGGAAAAGATGATCTTATTCAGAAGCTTACCGTATTTTTTACCTCACCTAAAAGCCGGCCGGTTTTTTCGGAAATTTGGAAGTATTAAATCCAGGGATTCAATCATCCAAAAATATTTGGAATTTAAAACGGGTTTGGATCACACTCAAGAGTTTGAGCAATTTTCATGCTCACTGTGAAGTGTTTGCGTTCGTGAGGAATATCACAGGAAATGGCTCTGTTTTTTGACATGCGATAATTCGTTTAGCCAGATCAATTTTTTTGCAATTTCTATCCACTAGTAATTACTTTATATTTTGTTTGAGTTTAAGAAGTAATGAATATTTTATAATCGTTGGTCGTATTAAACATTGAAAATCACACCGTGGAATTGACAGGTTGGGTTTATAGTTTTATTTTTGCCCTCAGTTATCGAGAGCCAAAAAAGATGTCACGCAATGACGCAAAATTTCGTGATCGTGCATGAGATAAGTACGGGATTGTTTCAGCGAGGGAAATGACATGCGATGAGCGGCCACATATAAAGTATTACAGCAGTTTCATAATTTTATTGGAGCTACTTGATGTTAGACTTTTACTTTTAACATTGAATGATGCATAATTTCATTGCATATGTTCGAAAACGAGGTGATTTCTTAAAATCTTATTGCGAAAAATGAACCCATAAACAAGTTGCATTCTTTCACGTTAGAACCGTAAAGGGGGCAAACTGCGTGCGTGACAGTTATTTTTAAAACCCTTGGGTTAATTAGATTAAGTCGATTTCCCTCATACACGAACCACAAAAGCGGCTAATTCCAAAGCTTTTACGTGCAAAATGCGTAACAAGACAACTCACACTAGGGGCCTGAACATATTAGCCGGTCTGGCTAGCTCTGCCGAGACGACTCTTTTCTCGGTTTTAGCCCGGAGCCGCCATTTTTGTATAGAGATTGGAAGCAGTTTGCATGTTTCTCGCTTGGTTCATTCGCCGGGCTGCCCAGCAAGCGTGATTACTTGGAAAATTATTTGGAAAATTTTCCGGCATCACAATGCTGGGATCCCAGTTACCGGGCTGGCTCGGTTGTCATGTAATCGCAAAGTTGATTTTCGTTGCGTTTAACTAAGGTACCGAGATCTCTGCAAGGCGAGCCAGCCCGGCTAATGTAATCAGGCCCTACCTAACCGATTTTTTCAAAGCTTCCCGAACCCACACACCCAAAATTTTAGCCGCCCGCCTCCCCCACCCCCAACAAGCAAAAAAGAACATCTTCATACGCCCTTCTCCATATTAAATGAACTTTCCCTTATCCACGTTCTCTCCAAACAAGTATTATCAAACCGAAAGACAATCCTAAACAAAATACCTAACAACATTTAAAATAAGTGCAAGTATGTTATGGTCAAGATTAGCCAAGCACAGACACACGTGGGATCGATTCTCTGTCAAGAGTGAATACAAACCGTAATGATGATGATGATGATGTTAATGATGATGATGATGTTTTCGACTATTGGCTTTCACAACCACCACTTCATTTCAACAGACTGTTACTAAACTACCCCTTTACAACCAAATCAGCACTCCCACAACTACCTCACTACAACACCTTAAATCACTTTTACCTTCCAAAAAAGATATTTTTTGTTACTCAATATCAAATTCTGTGAGAAACCAGTTTCACTGTTTAACAAACTACAGCCATTATCTTAGCAATCCACTCCAATATAACTCCACGCCTTCCACTTCATACATCTCAACCAACCCCTAAATATATAACGCTACTTCACTACTGACACATCCCTAATATATTTAAAAACTTCACATACGCGCAGAACAGCGACGCCAAAATATACCCTCACACAGCATCTTTTTTATAACTGGTATATTCACGCTTTTTTAGAGCAGAATTTCCACCAGAAATAACTTGGGAGGGAAAAATAACTGTTGACGTAAAAAACGGCTTCATTCGCATCATCGACATCATTCTACTGAAAGCTCGAGTTGAATGTTTATGGTATAGTAGGAGTGGCAGAAGCCTCATCATGGTGGTGGTGGTGGTAGTGGTGGCTGTTGTTTCAGTGTTGGTGGTAGTTGTGGTGTTGATGGTTGTAGTGGTGGTGGAAGTGTTAATGGTAGTGGTGGAGATGGTGGTGACGTGAAAGTGGTGGCGGTGGTAGCGGTGGTGGCTGTTGTTGTGGTGGTAGTGGTGGTGTTGGAATTGGTAATAATAGTGGTAGGGTTCGGGCTAGGTTACGGTTAGATGGTAGAGAGTAGTGGTAGTGGCGGTAGTAGTTGTGGAAGAAGTAGTAGGGCGGCGGAGATGGTGCTAATAGTATTAGTTATAGTGTCAGTTATAGGACATTGCCAAGCACTCACAAAATGACATTGTCTTCAGTGTGAATAAAGAACAAATAGAAAAAATACCTACAATTAGATATGAAAGAAATATTAAAAACTTAACCGCAGGGAAAAATCAAAACAAAGGGTGTTTCCCTTCCTATATTTAGCTAAGGGATATTGCTAGACAAAGTGCTAGTAATCCAAAAGAGATCCTGTTTATGAACGGTCAATTAATCATTCTAACAGTCTACTATATGTTTGTTGGTTGATTCGGCGGGATGTCTGATCAGGGAACTGAGTATCATAGCAGGTTATTAAACCCATGAGACAGAAAAACTGATGTCTCCATGGTCTATTGGTCATTTAAAACGTAAAACAAAAATTGTTTACACTAGGGCAATAGACACTTCTTTTCGAGTGACTGAAGGTTAATGATCATATTTTTAAACATGGTTGTCTTACTCAAACGTTATTAAAAATAATATCGTAATTTCTTCGAGACGTATTTAAAACCAGTCTACCTTAAAATTTTAATGAGGAAATGGTTTCCTCCTCGAAAGTGTTCCAGGTAGCCAGGAAAAGCTTTTCAATGAGAAGGATTACAGGGTGCAATTAAATAGCAGACATTTCAAAGAGAACAAGTGCATTTACTTCTAGATTATTCTTTTTGCTTAAGGATTTTTTTCATACGAAAGAAAAACTTCCTCTTCTTACCTAAAACAAACTTTGAACTTACACGGCGTTTGGAGTTATTGCCACGCTCCCTTTGTCAAACTGGACTGAAAGGTAAAAACGTATTTGAGATTATCTGAATATGGCAACTTGTCTGTTAGTGCCGGGGATGCTCTATGACGGATAATTTTCCAACTTCTTTATGAATTCCTTTTCTATTGTAGCATGAGCCCCGACAAAAGGCCTCTAGTGTAATTTGTTATCGTAAGCAGACTAAGCAGTTAGGGGTATGCAAAGCAGCAAAACACTAATGAGATATGACTGTAGTAAATCCGGCAGACTTATGGAGATTTTCAGACCAATTGAACTTGACAATAATGAAAAGCAGCAGCTGTTTGAAGCCTCGGAGGCAGAAACTAAAATGAAAAATGATCAGTTAGTTTGTACTTTAATCTGTCTACCTTTGCCGCATTCACTAAGAAATTCCGGATTACATGAACCTCCGCACAGACAGTTTTATTCAGCAGAAAAAACTGTTAACAAGAAACAACAGACTGAATCAAATCAAAGCTCAACTCGCTTTAAAGTTATTGGCTGCTCAACCAAGTATAACGGAAGACATTAGAAATAAGAATTCTGTGTTCTCATCTTATAAGGTAAGTTCATTTGCGAGATAAGTGATAACGCTTGTTTCTTATACGACATTGACTTTTCAGTGAAGAGTAAACAGAACATTGATTTCAAAAAAAGGAGAAGATTAATACAAAAAAAGTTGTCTGACGCACCCGAACTGACAGTTCAGCTGTGGATAAGTCTAATGCACTCTCGACTGAACGCTCCGACGAAAAATTACGCCGAAGATACAAGGCGTCTCCACACAGAGAAATATTAAAATATAGAAACCTATTTTAATAGCTGAGCTTTTTACATGTTATAATGTTCACTGCTTATATTTTTTACAGTATAACAGCTTGAATGCGTGCGAAAACTTCCTATCTTGTTTGTTGAATACATTTAAAGCACAAAATTATATTATTAACATTTTATCGAGAGTTCCGTTGAGTTCATTTCAGTTTTATTTACTTTTCTTCACTTGATCAGCATACAGAAAACAAATGCTAACCCGGGAGAAATTACAGGAAAAAGTAGTCAGCATTAGTACGGCAGGCCGTGAGAAGTTATTTTGGTCTGTATGATAAGCTTAAGTAGAGTAGGTTATTTCCTTGATAATGGTTGCGTTCGCGAGAAATCAAATCAAATCAATCCAACGAACACTATATTATGTCACGGAAATTTTCTTTGCCCTTATCACAGAAAAATATATTTATCTCAGAATATGTACACTAGCCCCATTGACAGTGTCATAATTTATTAGTTGTTCTTAATCCAAACAGACGGCTAGAAATAATTTAATAGCATGGCGTAGGAGTGGTCAACAAAAATCACTACAACATTATCAGGGTAATAGTCTGTATAAGTTGTTCTTTTTCCACAGATTTCCCAACTAAAATCTAACTAAATGTCCTAACTAAATCTCTTCTGCATTGCGGTTATGAACGTGTTCTTTTCATTTAATCACATGGTAAAAAAATTTTAACCATTCAATCTCTTTACACTACTTGAAAAATCGTGAAGGAAAAATGAATTGTTATGACTCGATACGGAGACTGTGTGGGAGATAGTTAGTTCATTGAGAGACCAACGAACCTCTTTTCCTTACAAGTTAGAAAGCTTTTTCAGAGCGTGGTTTAAGTGTTTTCTGTCATCCTGCTTCCTCAGTTAAGCTGCTCCCGCCGCATAACTACGCAGTTGTCTATAAGTAAATTACGTAACAACTTTTTAGCGCGTGCGTTAACTGCGCTACCTATTTTACTATCACCTATCATTTCGACTGAAGAAGGCTTATAGCACTAACCGAAACTTTTTGAGCCAACAAAGATAGTCAGCTTCTAAACTCTCACAAAACTACAAAGCATAACCTTGAGTGTGACGGCAAGAAATGGGTGGAAATTACTGTCAGATAAACTCAGAGTTAAAATGCTGAAAACGGACAACACGCCCCAACCTCCGAACCGCCTTCAAAAAATTCCTTCCCTTATCAGTGTGCCTTCTTTCGTTCCCAGTGTTTCTCTCCTCCGCCTCGACCACAAGGAGAAGCGAGACCCTGGGAATGAGACTGAAGCGTGCTAACAAACACAAATTAAGTCAAGGGAAGGATATTCACGGTATAACGAGATAAAGCACTGTATTACTAATTCATTCTAACTTTTGTTCCATTTTATACACTGCAAATAGATGATTATCTTCACGAAATGTTCACTATTCTAGTGGAGCCCACCTTGCAATTCAATTGACGACTTTGAAAACTACTGTTGAGTAAAACCGGTAGGAAGCCGCCGAATAAGCAACGACTTTCTAGACCACTGTTTGAATAGTTTGGATAGTTATCTTCAGAATAAAACCGAAGCAGTTCTTAGAAGGAACATTAAGTTAGGTTAAGGTAGCTGGTAGTTATCGTGAAGAAAAAGAGAAATCAATACGAGTAAATAATAATTTGGAAGAATGAAGCAGCAGCCTCATGCGTCGTGCTGTGTTACATGAAGTTGATTAACATGACAAACACACCGATAAGCTATTTATCGCCACCTAAACCATAAATATTTATCCCACAGGGAAAGCTGCATCAACATTAGCGGTGAATAGGAGAACACATGGTAAGCCGTGTTTATGTTGCCTCTATCATTCATAACCTGTCAGTTCAGCTAAAATGACACATAAACGAATGTCTCTCGAAAATGCTGCAGTCAGTCCTCTTTGCATTACTGCCATACACAGAAAACAATTGAAACTAATATTCAGCTTAAGATTCGGTTTAAACTGCAGACTTACTCACGCGTCAGTGATATGTTTACCTCCGGCAAGTTTTGATGTGCTTAAGGTCATGACAAATTGTCAAAGGCAACGCTACTTATTTATTAAACATAATGAACAATATTTTTTTGCTGCATTAAAGCTAAGCGAAATGAAGAAGTCTCGGAGTCTTAGCGCTGTTAGCGAACAATATCAGTATATATACATAACTATCAATCTTACAGTATATGAATAGGAAATCTTTGGAAAATCGTCTACTTAATTCAAAATAGTGCTCGCTAGTACTCTTTAAACAATTTTAAGCGATCTAAGAGGACTTCAGGGGCATATGAAATTATATATGCAAGTGATACGGGCAGTATTAGAAACGGGAAAAAACAGATGAAAATACTAATTAAGTAGCGATCTTGGCAAACTCGCTACAGGAAATTTTTGCTGATAAGAGAGATTCACAGTTCCATACTTGACTAAACAAAACCATTTGTCTACAATAGCTAGTTTTCTGGTTCTTAAAATTCAGAGGAGACGTTGCACATGAAGTGCACATCTAGTTTTTTTTCTCCGGTCATATATTTTACACTCAAGGCGTTCTTAATATTGATGTCAGTAAACAATTCTCTGAAAGCTGGGCAGTATTTAATTTAACGGTGATCGGTGTCAAGACAATTACTGAGGAACTCTCAAGCAGGCTCCGCCCAGTGATTGACGTAAGGAGACAGATGTAAAGGAAATATTTGTTGCTTCGTAAGACAAATTTGAAATATCACTGTCACCTGAGCTCGTCATAAAGATACGATGTGATTGGTCACCTGTACAAGTGTACCCTTGAGCATTTAATTTCGATAAAAACAGCTTGAGAAAAAGGAATAATTTAGACTTTATAAAAGAAAGCTCAAACTCTTTACGTACAGAAACACACGGTATAAACAATTCAGCTATAAATGACGTTCTTCTCCCGTTCGTTTCTACTCAAAGCACAGCCTCATATAAGACGAATTGTTAAGAAACATTGCACATACATAAAGTGAGTAAAAAAAAACTCTAACCCACGAGGAAATAGCGTCAGTCAGAGACGCGATAGCAATTTTTTTATATTATCTACTGAACCGTCTGGGGCTTCAATAACTGGTCATCTGGCTTATCTTGTTTCGCAGGTTTGGAAGCTTCTCTAAAGCATGCCTTCTGGTAAAGAAAAGAAGCGCTCAAACCGCATTGTGCTGAATGTCGGAGGTGTGCGGCATGAAACCTTCTTAAGCACACTGAAAACAATCCCAGATACACGTCTTTCTTATCTTGGGGAGCATCACACGACAGTGGCGAGATCCCCTGAGTATGACGCATCGAAAGGAGAGTATTTCTTCGATAGGCATCCAGGAGTCTTCGCGCAGATATTGAATTTTTATCGCACGGGAAGGCTGCATTGTCCGTCAGATGTCTGCGGGCCACTATTTGAAGAAGAGTTAGGATTTTGGGGCATTGATGAACAACAGGTAACGCTACTAGTAACAGTTACACTCCTCTCTTTAGTGAGATGCAAGCACATGCACTGGTACAAAGCGAAACGAAACTTAACACAGTTTATGCTAGAACCCATGTTTATGTTGTATTAAGGTCCCGAGCAGATCAAATTTTCGTTCCACAACAGAGATGCTGAATAATAATAAACCTAAAAACGAAGGTTTCAGAAACTACTTGCATCTGTTAGAACGTAACCGTATAAAGTTAAAATTAAGAAACGAAAAAAACTTCATCGAGGTCACATAAGGTATAAAAACAAACACGAGAGATTTGATAAATATTTTAATAAATGTGCTCTACCCGTGAAATGAAAATATGACTGACTCACGCGCGCGCCAATGATTTCTGTCCAGGTTCAATTATTTTATATTCATCGAACTTATATTTTTTGGCCCGAGCGTCTGTTCCTTCCCGTCGCGTTTCGACAATATAGCTCTTAAAATGGTTTTGCTAACATGTTTACATTCATTTCAAAGGTTGATAAATCGATCTCCTTAAAAATGAAATGAGGTAAAGCGATAGACAAACATGAAATGTTATTTGCAGAGAAGTGAAAAAAATTTAACTAGAATAGCAAAAGAATTAAGTCTACACAACGGAACGTTTTGAAATCAGTGCCTGGATATAATAGGAAAAGATCGTCGTTTTTGCGTGTCTTTGCGGTTGGTAACAATTGAAAAAACTTCAATCAAAGGACAAATACGTATTAAGCTGACACCGAATAAACGTTAAGGCTCGAGAAACAAAATCTGTTCAGAAGTCATTAAGCGGTTGCGAGTTTCTACATTGTCTTCTACAAGTAAATGCATTTTAATTTGCTTTGACAATAGCGGCTCACACGGCTGCAAATCGACAATTCGTCGCTTAGTGTCAGCGCGATAATGATAGCTGTACACTTCGTCTTATAACGTGCGCAAACCAAACTTGACCTAATAAAACTTGCATCTCTTTCATCGTATTTTTCATTATGATTGCTATTCTTACAGAATTTTAACAAAGATCGTTAAGGAGCTCCATAAAAAATAGTAATACAATTGAAAAACGCTTCTTAAAAAATATTCGCTTTCGGCGGCGAACAATCTCTTTCTTGAAACAATCAACGAATAAAAACTCCAACTTCGCCGGTTAGAAAACCATGCGAGCTGACTATTGTCTCAAACCAAAAATATACTCATTTTGGCTGAACATTAATTTTGTGTTTTTTATTCACAGAGCCATTAATGAAAATGTTGTAAAAATTGACTTTAAAATACAATCTAGGGATGTAATCTGGTTATGCTGTAATCCTCTTTGATCTTTTTCGCCTTAAAGCTCGAACAACTACAGTAGCAGTCAAGAGTAAGTTAGTCAAAGCATGGATCAGAATATCTACCATTTCGTTTCCCTTCTTCAAACCCTTTTTTAACACAGGAATCGATATTTGAATGTGCAGATATTAAATGTATGTATTTTACAGACGATCGATATTCATAACCAACTTTAATTTCCAAGCAAGATATGCTAACATATAAACAGGTGCTATATAAGAAAGCCATTATCTTCCTACGTTTCCGAGTGTTCACAGGTAAAAGCTTAAAACTTCAGTTATATTTGCTAACCTCGAAAGAAAATCATGTTTCAGCACAAGGCTTACAGGCTAAGACGTGACCTCGATTCTGATAAGGAATTTGCCCTAAACTGCCTGCCATAATATTTATTATTTTGAATTAATCTGTTGTTTTGCATGCAAATCAGACTGAAGCCTAAGCATGGCGTTAATTTATGATAGGATTTATTGACAAGCAGTGAGATATAGTAAGATAGTCAATTTTATCAGCAAAATAGATGAAAATTTGTTTAATTCTTCCTTGAATAAGCACCACAGAGAAGGAAAGAATTGCTCATGTGTTGTAAATACTTGCACAAAATCCACCTTTTTCTTTATTTGAACCAGAATAAGAGCACGAAATCGCGAGAAAGGAAAGTTGCACTCTACATGCGGAAGTGTTTCATAAACACGCGCAGACACATACAAAATATCTATGGTGCATGCCCTGTGACATAAATATTTCAACGCAAAACGTTCACCTGGACAATGTTAAAGCATGAAAACATAAGGACAACAAACAACCTCTATCATTAGGGCAAATAATGTGGTTTTCTGAAGGAAAAGTGTAAACATAAGGATTTTCAATTATCTGTGCGAAAAAAAACCTTGTCCATCGATCGATATCTAATATGATAAGATGTCGCTCATTTTTGTGATAGAAATTTGATGCTTAGATGATCACGTATTGAGCAAGTAAACATTCATAAAAACAGTAGTCTCACTTACACACCTTGCTGTTCGGTCGTTTCGTTCTTCTTTCGTTTTTTCCTACTTTCATTTTCATTCGTATGGGCCCTTAACACTTAAAAACTTATATATCCATTTTTGAAAGCTTTATGAAAAAGTAAAACTACTACAGGGAATTGAATTCTTCTCATTATATATTAATGGCGTATTTTGCACACAGCAGTCAAGCACTTAGAGCTGCAAATTTAAGTAAAATTACGCATT
The DNA here is from genome assembly GCF_958299795.1 of Porites lutea. Lineage (NCBI taxonomy): Eukaryota > Metazoa > Cnidaria > Anthozoa > Scleractinia > Poritidae > Porites > Porites lutea. Next base: position 12,532,741 of record NC_133207.1, on the reverse strand, counting down.
ATCACAAGCGAGCGTAAAACGCGCCGGTTCATTATAAAGCCTGAACTTTCGCAGTATAATAAAGAGGACATCGTTAAAATGTTATCTATTGACAAATATGAGGCATGGTTAACTTAAAATCCCATTTCGTAGAAACACAATTTTAATTTTAAAAAATAACACATTTCGCTTTACAGGTGATTGTTGTATTTTCACCGCCTATTTGATCGTGAGTTTCGTTTGTTATTTTGCTGCTCACGAGAAACTTAATCACTGGGGCTTAGCCGCGTGTAGTGAGAGCCCCCATCTTGGCTTAGTTTTTCTGTTCACAGCAGTTGAGTCACTAAAACTACAACTCCAAATGAGACGTAATAACATAACCAAGGAGGGTGGTTATATATTTTAAAAAGCTTGGCGTTATATATTTTAAAAAGCTATACGGTAAAACGCGCAGTAAAAATCGTGCAACTTGAAAATTTTGCCACCCAAAATGACTTGATTTGTTGCAACACAAGTAGTAAAACGTGCAACATCGCCATTCAACTCGTTTTTTCGGAGATGTTGCATAACAAGTGGCACGTTTTTGTCGTCTGTTTTAATCTGCCGTAAATCAGCTTCGTTACCCACTAGCGGAAATATCAAAGCATGATTTCTAAAAGCTTCCAAATTTATCAGGGGTACCCAACGACAGTTTCCTGTAAAATAACTGTTCGGAGAAGCGAATATTGCCTAGAATTTTCTATACCTTGAAGAACAAGGCCCCGCTCACACTTAGGGGTTAGATCGATCTCAGATCGATCTGGCCTTTATACGAGCTGAATGTGAACGTTCGCACTTTCTTGAGATCGATCTGGGATCGCTTCAGGAGGTGGTCTGAGATCGGTCCAAGATCGATCTACATTGTTCCGGGCCGAGTGAGAACGCAAACACGCCCTGAAAGCGATCCAGCTTAGTAGCCTTCCCTCATTGAGAGTCCCGCCAGCCAATCGCACGTGAGGAGTATTGGTTTTGCAAGTTGCAAAAAAAAGTCTGCAAAAAAGGAGAACGGTGGAGACAAGAGCTCTTATCGCCGCTTGGGATAAACGTCGGATTCACGATAAAATAGACAAAAGTCACCGAAACGCAGACGTTTATGCGGACATTGCAAAAGCTGTAAACAAACAGGGGCTTTCCTGAACATGACTGGAAGCAGTGCTGAAAAAAGTCCGCGAAACATCTAAAAGCTTCAACTATCAAACTCGGATTTTCGTCTCTTTTTCTCAACTAAGTGGCTACAAATCGACGGCAATGAAGAAGAACTTTCTCGAATTTTTGGAATTGAGCTTCTAGCCACTAAAAACCAACGACGAAAGCTAGAAGATGCTTCGCAAATAATAGAGCCTGAGTCGTTGAAAAGACTTCTGACATTCAGCTTGAAAAAGACCACAAATTGGTCTGTGTTGCCGAGGAAAAAACCAAACTGTATAGAGCGTCCTCCGTTTTTAACGTTTGTTTATCCTTTTGAAAACAAGTTCATTATAAAGTAGAAGCAAAACTTCATGCACTTTTTTTATAACCGAACAATCCGGCGGAGGCAGGAAACGTTTTCTTGCAATAACGTACAAGAAGACATAAATTTATAAGTCACAAAAACAACTGCTGCCAGGTCCCCTCAAGAAGCCTTAATGAACTGGCAGTACATGTAAGACTGCTTGTTCGTAAATGAATATAACGAAGGATGACAGTTGTCTTCGCTAAAAAAAAACCAAGTTTTCTGGATTTCGCCTCCCGGCACTAAACATAAACATCTTTTCAACGAATCCAAACCATGTTCCCGTCCATGCCTTTACGAACATTTGAGTATTTAAGATTCTTTATCTTTGTTTCTGCTTAGCTCCCACTGCATTGTTCGTTAACGAATGAATTAGCAAATTTTCACTGTTAGTTTTAGAAAAAAATTTCTTTCGAACCAGACTATTGTGGCGTGTTTGTAACCAGGAACAGAAGCGTTTGTTTTTCTGTGCCGCGCGTTCCGAGAATTAAATTAACGATCAACAAGCACTGAAGTGTTTTTCTTGGCTATGTGGTGCATTTGGGAAACTTGGAGAGCACTCAAGAAGCTTGAGCCGCTCAAGGCGTAACTCTTACGCTTCTTTCGTGCTCTCCAAACTTCCTGCATGCATCCATAACTCGATATACGCTCGCTAAGCATGAACCGACTCTTATTAAAAAAAATTATTCTGTCACACAACCCATCTCACCCGAAGCCAGAGGGTAAACAAACTGCTTAATCCTCCCTAGTTAGGAATAATTTGTCTTATTAGAAGGCGTCAGTGTGAGCAGGTCCTAATGCGATCTCAGAACCGATCTCAGAACCTATCTGAGATCGATCTCGTTTTTAAGCGATCTCAGTATGAACGGGGCTAAGAGTTTCTAGATGACCGTTCCATTCATGTACAATTTTCGATGCGTACCTAATAAATTCCCTAAGATTTTCTGAAGTCTAATTTTTTGCTTGTCACTTCCCTGATTAAGCTATTTTTCGCAGAAAAAGGAAACTTAAAAATTTTCGGATTCGAAAATGCGATGGACGGAGGAATCAGAAAAAATTATCACTTTCGTAAAACTTCAAATTGGATCTAAAATTTTCGGGGAAATAATACTGAAGCCCGAATGAAGCCTGATGACCGAACAGATATAAATTTTATAGCGCCGATTAGAATGTATTTCTAAAGATCTAAAAGTACTCTGGACAGACTAAAAAGTGTTTTCAATGTATATAGGAGGAAACCGTCGTTGGGTGCCCCTGATTTATACCCTGAAATCAACCGGTGATTGTTGAAAAGCAAATCAAGTGCCATCATTCATTCTCAAGGGATATTCGTGTTCTTTCAATAGGTAGAAACCTGTTGTTGGGAAAATTACAAGCAACACAAAGAAAAGCAGGAGAAACTGAAATATTTCAAACTTCCTGGTTACGAAGAGGACTCAGACGACGACTTCCAGTCCAGGGATTCAGGACTTTTTGAGGACGTAGACGAGGGACCATCTTGGTGGTCTCGGTATCAACCCAGAGTTTGGAAGAGCCTTGAGGAGCCTTACACCTCATTCTGGGCAAAGGTAAGATTGAAAATTCAACAGTCTGATCACTCACTTGGTGTGTATTAGCCCTGCAAGCTGATTGTATTATTTCAATAACTCGATACAATCCGGCTTCAAGTATCATAATTGAAAATGAGGCCACTGAGTCTGCGGATAAAACATAATGTAAATCGTCTTTTCAAGAAGCAGTAGAAGTCAATTTCTTATGATTCTAGCTACTCTTTTTACCATTTTACAGAATTTAAATTGGCATGTTACACCATAAATTTTGATATGGAGGGTTATGGTACTAAAAGGCTGAAAAAAAGAATTGTATTACGGCGCATATGGTTAAGCCAAATGCCTTAAATTTTCTTGTTTTTTTTCTTTTTAGTTGGTGGGAATCATTTCACTTGTCGTCTTCACTGCCTATATAATCAAATTCGCTTTATCAACATTGGACCATTTTAGTGACAAAACTGCGCCTAGATATATCGCCCTATTAGTTATTCATCTCATCTGTGTATCATGGTTCACTATGGACTTTGCTCTCAGGCTCCTATTCTCGCCCGAGAAAAAAGCTTTCTTCAAGAATCCCTACACTTGGACCGACCTCGTACCGTTAGTTTTATTATACGTGCTATTTTTCTACCCGTCCCTAGAGAAAGTCCGTTTTTTGGAGATGCTGGTCATGCTCAAAGCAGCACGAATTTTTCAGATCTTCAAACTGTCGTATGTTCTCCAGGTTCTTGTGAACACACTAAAAGCGAGCTCCAGCGAGCTTTGCCTGTTGTTAATAATCATGGCATTTGTTATGGTAGTATTTGCCTCGTTTGTATATTTTTTGGAAAAGGATGAGTTTGCAAGTGACTTCAAAAGCGTCCCCGAGAGCATGTGGTGGGCAGTCATCACAATGACAACGGTAAGCATTAAAAGCATTCCTTCATATAATCGAATATGTCACAATTTCCCGAGAGTTTTTCGTTGGCTCATTGGAATTCTAAAAGAAATATCATCAAAACCATAAACCGCCACGCCTTTGAGACATTCCACGCGGGTCGTAACTGGGACACCCCTCATTATAGCGTACGAGGATACACAATGACCTTCGTTATCACCAGGCAAGTTACCTGGTGTTCCTAATTGAACGTTTTTCTTTTTTATTGTTAGTTTACGGACGTGTGGGGAACAAGGCCTAAGTTAGTCTTCACGGACTCGGACCTCCCTTTTGTTTTTTGTTTTTTACATGCGCCTTTGTCCTTGCGTTGTGAATTCTTGTAGTTTGTTTATCATGTTTATATTTCGCAAATAGAGCCGAATTATGCAATAACTCGTTTGAAACATGGTCCCTCAGTAGCCAGATATACGGTGTCGGTGAGTATTTAAAGATACCACCGGAGAATTGAGAATTGAACCTCCGTTTGTGGTGAAGCATTTGGTCAAATTGGTCTTGGAAGTGCGGCGATTGGCGCCATCATCTCTCGTGAACTTTGCAGAAATTTTGGAGTGTTGTAAGGAACCAAACTGTCATTCAAGGTTAGTGAAGATTGTGTATCAAATTGGTGAATGACCTGGGGGCTATTAAGAAGAAAAGACGTTTTCTTAGAAAGTCTGTGGCGGACACTTTAAAGTCTATCGACGAAACTCTGTCTCCCCGAAACTCTGTCTCCCCGATAACCATGCTGGAATTCAGGTTTTAAAAGACAACATTGCAAATAAATGGAACGATCTTCAAGAAGAAAAGGCCTCGGTGTGTACTCTATTAGAGGAGAAAGGGATTGATGAAGAATGTGAGAGTCCTAACGAGTACGAATTGCATGCCATTGAATACACGGAGAAAATGATGCATTACTTAGAAAGCAAACATGTCGGTAAGGAAAACGCGGGAAGTAATTCAACTGCAGCCCAAGCGCCGTTTTCGTTATGCCCCAAGGTACAAGTGAAGCTTCCAAAGATTGATCTGCCAACCTTAGATGGGGATGTTTTATGCTGGCAGTCTTATTATCAGTCAATTAAACTCTTAGTGGTGGATAATCCATCTTAAGCTGATGTTCAGGAATTAGAATACCTAATGAGATGATTGAAAAGTTCGGCCGCCAAAGCGGTTAAAGGGTTTGCAATCATACAAGAGAATTATCAGCCAGTATTGGAGTCTCTGAAGGAACGATTTGGCCATCCGCGGTTGATTCTTGTTTCACACATGATGTCCCTAATCCATTTGTCACGTTCAAATTCATTTGTCATTTGTCATTTGTCCGTTCACATTTGAATTATGAAGATGCATTGTCCATGCGCAAATTTTATGATCAAGTGGTTGGGTATGTTCGTTCTGCTGAATCAATCTGCGAGAAGTTCAGTTCCGAGACTTTAGGGCCTGTTCTTGTACCTTTCATTGTTGACAAGCTACCGAAAGGGGTTGTGGAGAAGTGGGAATTAGAAATTGGTGACCATAAAGAGGACCATGTGAAAGTGAAAACATTGTTTGCCTTCTTAGAAGAGTCAATAAGAGCTAAGGAGTCTTCCCAGCCTCCCTCTCTTGAATCAAAGTCCCCTGCACAGGAAAACAGTTGGCCATTCTAAATCTAACCTTCACGAAGGTACTCTACCTCTGCCTTGTGCGCGACGACTTAAGGGCGTGAGAGCATTGTTTTTGGTAAAACCACTGGGTGTGGTCGTGCGTCAGTTTCCTGTCATTGCCAGTCAAAGAAAGATTTAGAAAAGTGGTATCCAAAGGCCTGTGTTTTCGGTGCCTTGAAACTGGTCACAGAGCTGAAGTTTGTCAAAAACCACTCTGTAAATATGGCCGTGGTAAACATCACAGTCTCCTGCACTTGGAACCAGTCAAGTCTCAGCCAGAAGAAGCCAGGTCAAAATCCTCTCAATCAAGATCCTCATCTGCAGCTCCTCCCTCTTTGTCTTCCATAGTAGCAAGTTCCATTGCGGTCAACTCACGTGGAAAGGTGATCCTGCAGACTGTTCCTGCTGTTTTTTGTGGATCCAATGGTTGCAAAAAAGTTGTCAGATGTTTCTTTGATCCCGGTTCCCAAACGTCCTTTGTCAAACCGAGTGTGGTTGAAGACCTTGGCCTTGACGGGAAGACTGTGGGAATCGCAGTCTCAGGTTTTGGAAGAAAATCTGCTAAGGACACTTTGCGAAAGAGAATTTCCTTTACTTTTCCTTCCATATCATGCTGTTATCAAAGAAGATAGCAGACAACTAAAACAAGGGTTGTATTTGATGCATCTGCGAGAGATTTCAATTGTGTCTCTAACAGCTGCTCAGAAGCGGGCCCTGCATCACACCCAGATTTGGTCGGAATTCTTCTGCGCTTCAGAAAAAATCAGGCGGGGCTAATGGGTGATATTGAAAAGATGTTCTTGAAGATTAGCTTGAAAGAAGAAGATGGGGACCGCATCGTTACCTGTGGAGAGATTTGGACCCCGATGCCACACCTAAGATTTATCGAATGACAAGAGTTACGTTTGGAGTTATTTCTAGTCCATTCCTTGCCATCTGTGCTACACAGGAGCATGCAAGGAGATGTAAAGAAACATTCCCTGAAGCATCAGATGAAATCCCGAGGAACACTTATGTTGACGACTTTGCCTCAGGGAGAGATACTGTACGTGAAGCCGTGAGATTACAGCGAAGTTCAAAGCAGCTTATGGAACAAGCAGCTTTCAATTTGACAAAATGGTCCAGTGATTCGCCTGAGGTTATGCAAGCCATTCCAGAGAAAGATGGAGCATCAGATAGCTTGATCAGATTGGAGAGTAACCTACCGCGAATGCATCCATTTACGAAAGCTTTGGGTCTAAAGTGGAATACGAGAACAGGCAGCTTTGTCTTTATGATTGAATTGGACTCTGAAATTGAAATCAGAGACATCGTAACCTAGAGATAACTAGCTTCTTTAGCAGCGAAGATCTTCGATCCAATTGGTCTCATCTCGCGTTTTACAGTAAGGTCAAAACTTTTGCTTCAGAGCGCTGTCGACCCAGGGTGTTGGTTGGGATGATGAGTTACCCTAGGAAAGTGGGTTCAGTGGGTTCAAGAGCTTTCAGAGCTTGAACAGCTTCACATTCCAAGAAGTTACATTGATTGGCCTTTAAGCCAGCTTGCAAAGGTGGAGTTACACGAATTTGGTGATGCATCAGAAGTTGCGTATGCCACCGCCATCTATATTAGAATTGTTCCTAAAGAAGGGAAGGCGTCTACAAGTGTTGTGATGTCTAACACAAGAGTTGCTCTTCTTCGAAAGATTACTCTCCCTCGCTAAGAGCCAATGGCTGTAGTGATAACTGGTCGACTGTGAATCTATGATAAAGATGCAATCGACTGTCCTATTAGCCGCATTGTCTTTTGGACAGACAATTCTTCCACCTTGCACTGGATCAGAGGATCAGCCTCACAGTGGAAACCATTTGTTGCTAACTGTGTCATTGAGATTCAGTCACTGATGAATCATAGTGTTAGGAGATATTGCCCATGGCCGCATAATCCAGCGGATCTACCTACCCGAGGCTTATCTGTCAGTAAGCTTAGAGAGAGTCGGTTGTGGTGGAAAGGGCCCTCTTGGTTGCAAGAGGTAGAAAAGGATTGACCAACGGATTTAAGATCAAAGTCTCCAAATGAAGCAGTCAAAGTGGAGAAGAAGAGTAAAGTTATTGTCAGCTGTGCTGTCCAACCAGAGAACCGTTCATTGACTACACCAGGTTCAGCAGATACAGTCAATTGTTAAGAACTGTCGCATGGATCAAAAGATTCATTCCCAACTCGATGAGTTGAAAGAAGAAGAGAGACTTTCAACTCCTTTAACTGGATTAGAAATACGAGAGGGAGAAGAGTGGCTTATAGCCCATGTACAGAACACAAGTTTTCACGAACTAGCTTCGTTGGCTAAGCATGGTGATCCCTTGAAGGACAGTAAGCTGGCAAATTTAAATCCATTTCTGTGCCCTACTAGTGGCTTACTTCGCGTTGAAGGAAGAACTCATAAGTCTTCATTACCGAAAGGGAAGTAGCATCCCATTATCTTGCCTTCCAACCATCCTGTTGTGAAGCTCCTGACTGAAGATGTTCACTGCCGTGAACTCCATGCTGGCGTCGAGTATACTTTATCAGTCCTACGACAGAAATTTTGGTTGATCAAAGGAAGATCAGCAGTCCGCAAAACAGTAAAGAACTGCCTAGTTTGTTGCCATTATCACACAAAGCCGTTTATGCAGCAGAGGGTACCCCTTCCTGAAGACAGGATCAAGCCTGCACCGCCATTTACCAATGTTGCTTTGGACTTGCTGGTCCATTGTATTTAAAAGACAGAGGTGAAAAGGCTTACATCTGTCTATTTACCAGCGCAGTTACCCGTGCAATACACCTGGAGTTAGTAAGCAACATGACTGTTGAGCTATTTCTCCTTGCCTTGACACGAATGGTGGCAAGAAGAGAAATGCGCAGTATTATTTGCTCAGATAATGCAAAAACATTCAAGAGTGCTGAGAAAAATCTGCAGCAATGTTGGAGAGTACTTGAAGCTGACAAAACTCAAGTCGTGTTGTCTGAAAGAAGATTCAGTGGAAGTTTATCATGAAGAGATGGGTGGGGTGGGTTTTACGACCATCTTATGAACAGTGTCAAGACACCCCTAAAGAAAATCTTTGAACAGCTGACAACCATTTTAGCTGGGATTGAGGCAAGCTGAACAGTCGTCCTCTTACTTGCCTAAGTGCAGACCCTGGTGACTATAGCGTGATTACTCCTGCTTAGATTCTCATTGGAAGAAATCTTCAAGCGTCCCCAGCTAAAGACACCCATGTTACGGAACACACTTCTAGAACTATCATTAGGTGTTCAGTATCAACGAAGACTTGTCAATTGATTTTGGAAGCGTTGGCATGCTGAGTACCTGAAGTCTTTGACACCCCTCAAAAAATGGTTTACGGTTGGTCGCGAGATACTTGGTAACAAGGTGACTTGGTCCTTGTTAGCGAAGATCACTTAGCTCGGGGTCAGTGGCAACGTGCGCGCGTGGATTCCAACCATCCAGGTCGTGATGGTCTTATCCGGTTACACCTTTTTGAAGCCTGTGGTGATTATCTTGCCGCTGAATTTGACTGAACTAACAAAGAAATATTGACAAATATTGAGCTTCATGAGAACATTATTGATCAATTTGTTGATGCACTCCATGCATCGGGCGGGAGGATGTTCCGCACTGAAAGTTTTTTCTGTTTCATTGTTAGTTTACGGACGTGTGGGAACTAAGCCCCATGTTAGTCTTCAGGGACTCGGACCCCCCTTTTGGTTTTTTTACATGTGCTTTTGCCCTTGCGTTGTGAATTCTTGTAGTTTTGTTGATCATGTTTATATTTCACAAATAGAGCCGATTTATGCAATAATTAAACTCGAAAAGTTTGTAAATCACTTGCCTGCGGCTCGTGATTTACAAGCTTTTCTCGTGTTCTCCCAACATCCCGCGTGGGTTATCACGCCGGTAAACCCATAGAAAAGTGTGGTCTACTGCTTTTATAAAATAGTTTTAAGTTTTCTATGAGTTTACCGGCACAATAAACCATAGGTTTTTAACCAATCAGAACGCGCGTACTATCGTAGTTATTTTATAAATCGTTTGAAACACCTGGGAGCCAGATAAGTGTAACTTTCATTAGGGTTAACGGTTCAACTTCATTCATAAACAACTGGTCCACAGATGGAGTAACATGATGATCTCAACTAAAACCAACAGTAATCCAGCCTTTACTGTTCCTTCAGATATAGCATTTCGCTTTCCACAATAACGGAAAAATTGCCGCCTGGGCTAATGTAGCAGGTTAATGACGTGCGAAATAAAAGCTCAATCATTTTTCTTACAAATTGTTTTGGCATTTGACGCCTACAGTGACAAAAAACTGATGCAATTATTACCATAGGTTGGATATGGTGAGGTTCATCCTCGTACATGGATTGGAAAGACCGTTGGCAGCGCATGCGCTGTTTGTGGAGTGCTTGTCATTGCTTTACCAGTGTCCGTGGTCGCCAGCAACTTCTCTCTCTACTACACATACGCCAAAGCGAGGCTCAACTTGCCCCCCAAGAAGAGGCGGGTGGCTTTTTCCCATGCTCTCACGTCCATGAACACTCAAAGAACACAGTGTGCCAAAGAAGATGAAGTTTATGAGTACAAATTTATGTCTCTGTGCAGCGAGAGACAGACAGATCGTAGTTATCCTGCCTCGGAGGTCTCTATAAGCTGCACTATGACTCCAAGAGGCAGTCTGAAGAAGTCCTCCTTCTTGTCTTTGCGTTCAATGTCGAGGATGCTTAGGCCTTTGAAGCGATCCACTGCAAGTCGCAGTAAGTCCTTAAATTCGGTGTTTTCGGATCACCAGCCTCAGAGGGAAAGGTCAACAGACAGGATAACGCTACAGTTTGATCCACCATCTAAATCTCCATCAGCCATCGACATCGCAAGAGACCAAAGAGAAGGTAAGATCTTGAATGATAAGTGTTAGTCAGAAAGGATATGGTTCTGCTCCGGTCCGTGATATTGAACAATTCTCTGGCGTTACAGATAGGCCGAGAAATTGGAAGAGCCCCCAGAAATGAAATGAAACAACACCTTACCTATTTGTCGAAATAGATACCTACAATCGATCCCGGTCATAATTGTTAAAGGACTGCTAATTCTAGGCCCCCTTCTCCTTCAATGTTGATGTTCAGGGCTAGGAGAGGGAAGCGATACATGTATTCGTGAAACCAGTTAGTTATGTTGTGTTTTCCGGAAGTATTTCAACAAATTATGACCTGGACTGTAGCCCAATTTGTGAGTTCAGATCGTAGGTCCACAACATTTTGGTCGGGTGTTCAGTTTTTTTATGTCTATACTTTTATGACTGCTTTATAAAACGGTTCACTCTTTGGGGTTTCACTGCCAGAGAAAAATGTCACAGGCGCCACGGAATTGACCTTTTAACACTTTTAACCCATTTGCCCCTGAGCCGCCCGTAACCGCCCGTGCGGATCCACGTCCTTTCTACCCCTTGTGACGTCATCAGTTTTAACGGTCAAGTACAACTTTGTCCGCTGACATGGCAGAGTGAAGAGATCTTTCAAACCATACCAGAATGAGCACAATTCAGTCAAGGACACCGGAGAAAGAGGCAAAAAACCATGTAACATTGACCTCAAAATCCCCATGAAAATCTTGTTCCATTGCCCACCTACCTTTCCTTTCACCTAATCCTAAGATCCTAAAAGCTTTCCTAAAAACTCTTCCCACCAAAATGAAGCCTACTAAATGCCCAGCAAGAGAAAAAAAATGAGGCAAGAAAAGTGAAAGAAGAGGGGAGGAGAGAAAGTGAAAAGTAAAAGTCATGACTGCTGGGTCACCTTTAAACAAAAAAAACAAATTTTGCTTTCTGCGCATGCCCGAACTTCGCAAGCTGATATTTTGCATCTGGATCAGAAGGCCGTTAAGTGTATGACCTGTAAACCGGTTTGTGGTAAGTTTTAGCTCTGTAGAGCACGACAGTGACCAGAAAACCACTCGACCAGCTTCAAAACGCGTTTTTCGGCAAAATCTCCACGAGCGAATGGGTTAAACATAAATTGTTTAAATCCTTCAATTCTCCAGTTTTGCCTCTCTTTTGCACTAATTACTTTCACATCAGCCCGTAAATGCCCTCCTTTAACCTTCCGAACGCGATCTTAACAGATTGCTATTACTTGACAGGTCCTCAAACGACAGGAGAAAATGCATTTCTTTATGTTCCTGGAGAAGACAAAGGCGAGTCAAAGAAGGAAACCCACAGGACCCCATTATTAAATAAATCACTCTACCCACTTCACCTCCGACGGGGAGCCGTGTCACCAGCGTCTTTTAGCCTCAAAAGCGCGTCTACGGCGTCCAGTCTAAATGCTTTACCGCGGGGATACAACGAACTTTGTAATGCTCTGAGTGGCAAAGGACCCATAATCCTTCTTTCAGACCAGGCCAGCGTACAAAGCCTTTGCTCGTTAAATTCTCGCATGACGTGTTCGTGTTCAAGTTTGAGGAACCCAGGAAGTGATGGAACACAAGGGACAACCGCAAATGCAGATGGGATTGGTGGAACCCTTATACAGACAGAGAGCGATGGGAATTTTACAAGCAGCCTTCCACAAGTGACTTTAAGCGTGCCTGTAGAGTACTATGGGAAGAGAAGAGATAGTAATGGATATGACGGTCTTTCTGCAGTGTTTCGCGGGAAATCTTCAAACGACATCTCTGAGAAGAATCTTGAGACAAGCGAAAACTTAAATACATCAACCGGCTTTCCACAAGAAGGAAGTGAAGAAGGGGAAAATTTAAGTAAAAGTGACCCTAATATCGAAAGTGCAAATAGTTTGTCCGGAATGGTACGTAATGCAGACGACACGCAAAGGGAAATGACATCACCTACCAGCTCGAGTAACGACTGTCTTGAAACAAGTGCAAAGACATTAAACTTTCAAAATTACACCGGAACGGAGAATTCAGCTCATAACGTTTTGCCAAATGATAACGGTTTGAATGAGGTAGGAACTAAGTTACCAGTTACACCAGTGCCAGTTGTTTGTCGAGCTGTTTCTGCTTATTCCATTATGGAATACAGCCTTGCTAGAAACGCGTTGCCAAGCAACTGCCAAGGTCCAGCAGGCTGTAAAGACTTGTGTGACGATGACCAAGAATCAAAAACACCCAAGCGGCGGCACAGTGCATTCACGCCTTGCAATGCTTCTACAACTTCCAAAGTAATACAAGAACAACGTGGTCGATTGAGTACAGGTTGTATGAAGGAACGTGTGGCCGAATGCCAGCCGCTGATCAACGATAATGAAGTAGAAGCGTGCACAAACGGAGAGTTTGACAAAGACGAGGAGTTGGGAGACGCCCTTGATGTTAATAATCAACAATTTATCCAGGGAGGTAAAAGGTCGCGGAAAATCGGTGTTAGTGCTGGTTACTCACCTGTAAATGTGACTCAAAGAACTAATCCTTCATCAGAGGACTTAACAGAAACACGGCCTAAGAACCACTGCGATGAAGATATTATCTATCCATGCTCATCGAACGGGTATCTTCCTTGCGCAACCGCGCAATATGAACAGATCCCTCAGTTAGAAAGAACGTCTCGAGTTTAATAACCTGTCAAATACATTATAGTCAATCCTCCTTGGTACTTGTAAAAGATTACTATTATTATTATTATTATTATTATTATAATTATTATTGTCATCATCATCATCATTATTATTATTATTATTATTATTATTATTATTAATGATTAAATGCTAATTCAATGATATTCACCACGCAAGTGTTCGATGAGTCATTAATGAAGTTGCCAATACACTGATCGTTGCTAATGATTAAAGATCATTTTTCCTATTAGTCGTATGAAGAGTTTATTACATTTCGACGTCAAAGTTACACTTACAAGTTCATTCTGTTTTAAAAATCTTGCTGTTGATGCTACTGGTCGACTTGAGATCAATTTTTGAACAAACGGATTATTAAAAATTCATAAATCTCAATCGACAGCGTATCATATACACATATGGTAAAAAGAAAACCGAAATGGTTACTTGATCATCTTAAGTTTTAATGTACAAAACAAAGTTATTATCTCCAAAGGCTTTTCTTATTTTCATACAATATTTTAATTTAATAGTTAAAGTAGGGTCTTACTGAGTGAGATAATGGCCATCTTGGAATTTCATACTTTTTGAAACAATAAATAAAGAAAACAATCTTATTCAGTAAATACAAAGGGTACTCTTTCATTGTTGTTGACCGTTAAACAAAAATGAAAATATTATTCAAACAAAATACCACACACTTTGCTTAAAAGAAAAAATATATTTTTGTTCTAGTTTTGCGAATTAGAGATAATTGGGTTAACTTGTCTTACCCACAGAGCTAAGTATAATTTAGAAGCTGTTAATGATTTTTCTAAATAATTGTCAAAATATCATGATGTTGTAAAATAGTAAGATAGTTGTTGAACTGATAGCAAATCTGAATTTAAAAGATATTTCAACAATTTTTCCAGTCTTTTCATCGGAGCTCAAAACATTATAGTCTGCACAACAAGCGTTTACGCTAGTCAAAAAATTATTTTACATATATCACATTAAGACATGGATACTTTTGGTTGGGAGCAGGCAGCTCGTTAATAATTTGATCTCGTCAAAAGCCCAAATATCTTTCAGAATAAATCCCGGTTCTTTGATCTTTGATCCCTCCAGTTTTGCAGTGCACATAATCCAATGATTTTATATCTTACTGTTCATCTTTTGCCCACATATGGAGCTTACTAAACATAAACAGCCTGAGAGTTGTCTTTAGCTGAAGTTATAGTTTCTTGAAAGGAAGCCCGGCAAAAGCAATTTGTAAGATTCGTTGATACCTAACTTTATGTGGTTCATTACAATTGAGAACCTTAATTCTCTCATCTAACCGATTGTTGATAGCTTTCAGTGATTTGGTAATTTGATCCATTTCATGGTAAAACGTTTGTGCCTCTCTGACACGCCGTTCTCGGTCTCGTTGCAGCTGTTCATATACCGTTCCCTTTTTCCGACCAACGCGTCTTAGCCGTTTGTTTTTGGCCAAAGTTTCGTAGTCACCTCGTAGTCTCTGGATGGCTTCTTCCCTGCTCTTCGGAGAAAGCTTTTTCTTCTCAGCTTTACTTGTCTGCGCAGCCGATAACCTGGGAAGTTTTACTTTATCCGCGACAACTTTGTCCTTTGTGGAAACTGAAGCAACGTCTGTTACACTCCTGGCCAGTGACAATTCTTCACCACTAAAGGATTTCCGACGAACAGAAGCGTCAAAAAACGCGCCATTGGGTTTAGTGGCCGGGCTTGGCGGCACTGTGTAGGACGATCCAAGAGGGCAGACAGCAGGGATATTCAGGAAATTACTGGCTGGAATCATGGAGGGGGTATCACGATTCACAATCTCGGTATTCCCGACAGGCGAACATTCACTTTCCGAAATTGCAACGATGGGCTGGATATTCAAGCGCGTAGTATGTTCTTCTTCCGAAATGGCTTCAATAGGTTGTTTATTTACTTGTTCCTGTTTACTCTCCTTGAGCGGAATATCTTTTTCAGTTTTGGCTAAAGTTGTTCGCTCTGCTTGGGACTCGTCTGGGGTTCGAATATATTTGCTGTAATTTTTGATGACACTCTCAGCCAAGGATAACCGCCGATTCAAGATCTTCGAATGGGCGTCTCTGGAAGGTAGCGTGTAGCGCCGTCCCGTATCCCTGCTCTCACCTGGTGTCTGAGGCGCTGATGAACGACGCGAGGACGACGCAGACGTCTGTCCCTCTGACGGTGGCGTCTTCGCGCTTTCTTTGCTCGATGTCTTGTTACTAAAGTTCGCAGTTTCCTCATCATCACCCTCCTCTTCGCTGTCATCGCTGTTTTCTTCACTGGGAACGTCACTCGCTTTTTTCTTGACAAAGCTCGGTGTTTCTTCCTCGTACTCAAAAGAGGAGTTTTTTCCCAGCCTTTCACGAAGTCTCTCCCAAGCTGTATTCGGCTGATCACTCTGATTCTGAAACTGCTGTCGAACCAGGCTACGAACATAATTACTGCTTCTAGAGAAACTCCCTAAATGAGACATAGAAATTCTTTCATTTGTCCACTCGCCTGATGATTTTGCACCGTCCCCCATTTTTAAAAGATTCCAGAAAAGATTAGACAACTGCACAAGGTGGAAATGCTTCCTGTTCTCAGGAAAAAAGCGGGGAAAATGACAATTTAATGACGGGAAATACCACTAAATAACCCGATCAAAGAATGCCGAACTGAATCATATTTGTCCTTGCTAAATACAATGCGGCGTGCTGTGTAACTATGGCTCCTCTTTCATGATGCCTGTACCAATCAAAGCTTTCTCCACATTATTATGTATACTTCACACTGATAAAATCATTATTGATTAGACAAGGTACAGTATAAACAAGTTGATTAGTAAGCATTTCAATATACTCTAGTTTCAACATATTTTTGTAGACGTATGTTTTCTTGTGAACCGGTATGATCTGTGAAAACGACGAATAGCAGGGGACTGTTTTTACGCACCTTCGAGTAACAGCAGCTTTTAAAGGGTTTCTCGGGAATAGATAAAATCTCTTGATAATATCTCTCACCTGGCCGGTATCAGTAATGCCAATGCCATATATAAGTATTTTGATTGGACAATTGAACTGCTCTAGAACTACCTCACTTTCATAGCTTCACTCTTTGCGTGTCTTAAACTCACAAAATGACCTGCTCCTAGCTGTTTCATGGGTCAGATGGTAAAAACCTTTGCAGAAGCAAGTGAGAATGCATGACTTCAATGCACTCATAACCCTGTTTTGCTTTTTTTTAATATGTGTTTTTCGCTCTCCCTGAGTTGGAAAAACTTCGAATTATCGAGCCGAAATCGAGCACGTATATATAATTTTACATATATTAGAAGAATGTTAAAGTAGAGAACTAATTAACCTATACACAGCAGGAGATCAAGTTAATTACAGGTTATCACCTTAAGTTACATTTATAAATTCCTGTTCAATAATCAGGTTAGGATTTCTTTGTTACATCAAAAAATTCAGGACTTGAAATTCTCTCAGTGTATAATAACCACATTTTCAAAACTTTAATTATCTTTTCATACATTCTTTACGAAATACAAAATTTTTAACTCGAGCTTAGATTTTGCTGACAAGGTAAAACATTTATTTTATAAAGAAAACTTCAGAAAGAATCAGAAATTTCAAATTCTCCAAACTATTTGAAATATCAGCGCGTAAAACCGCATCGTATTTAAATTGGTTTTCACATTAAAATTGGTACATTAAGATAACAGTGTTGATATAAATATAGTTTCCTTGGTCTCTCGCTATTTATATTTAAGAAAGCAATAAAACAAAATGAATTGTATTTATAGACGCAATTAAACAAAACATTTAATCGTTCAAACATTATTAGAAACCAACATCAAGAATACACTCCACGTGTCCTCAGTTGGCTCAAAAAAACCGTCGCATTCCGAGTTTAAAATTGTCCCTAAATAGAGATGTTAAAGCTTAAAATTTGAAGTATTACCAACGTGACGCCCTTGTTTGGCTTCTCTGGACTTAGATCGAGAATCCCCCTGACTCTAAATCTCCTTATTGAGCGTTACATGAAAAATTTGGAGCTGGATCAATTTGCAAGATGTACCTCCAACGGCCATCAGCAGGGTGGCGGACTATCCTGACGGAAAAAATCATATCGTGTTGTATTTTTTACGATCATGTCATACCACCAGATCCACTGACAGCTTTTCACTTTCAATCTGAATCACCTCATTGTGTAGCTAATGCTTACTGATAACAGTTCATGGCAGATTATAACTGTAACAAAACATACATATTCATATTGTCAAGTTATGAGCACTTTAACAACTTAAAATGACCGTCATTGACAAAACCGCGACATCAACAAATTCCAGTCCACCTGACCTCGCCTATATTTCTCGCTCCTCGCACGGTTTGTAACCGCCGCCCGGTTAGCTCAATCGAATAAGCACCAGTCTGCCGAGCGGGAGATTGCGGGTTCAAACCCTGGCCGCACCAACACTCAGTGTTTAAAAAGAACGGAGGAGTATGTGCTACATCTACACATGGTAAGACTTTTCAGTCTCTAAGATGGAAGGAAAACCCTGAGCGCTTACTATTTGTACCAAAATTTCGGTGAAAAATTTCCGTCAAATGGTATTGGTATTTTTTTTGGCACCGAAAACGGGAACGGGATTGACTTGTACCATTTACAAAATACCAACATGAAGCCTGGCACTAGTAATCCAAACAAATGGTACAGAAAATTTCGGTCGTTTCGGTAAAAACGGGAAAAAGGTAGTACCTCGAAAGCTATCACTTTTTTCCGGAAAATTTCCACCGGGATGAGCCGTTCCATCTGAATTCTTCCCGGGATTTCCGGGTTTTCCATACAAATGGTAAGCGCTCCCTGTGCCCCTTCTCAAAGCTTTTTCACTGGTTTGATTCTTGTGGAACGAGTAAGAACCCACAGACCCCAGTGGTGTGGTCAACCTTAGAAAACAAAAGTGCGTCTATGTGTGTTTATGACTGTAGCAGGACCTCATCAGCTTTCAAGGGGCCTTGTACATACAACCTGCTTTATCACTCAAATTATGATGATGATGATGTTTCGTTCTAGTCACCCATCACGACATCATTCTAAATTTCTAAACCTCTACGTTGTTCTAAAACAGTAATGAACCAACCAAACACATCACTACAAAGTGAAGACCAGGGGTGCTTACCATTAAGATGGGAAACAGGCAATTCCAGTTGAAAAATCAAACGTTTCGCTATTCCGTTTGGGAGTCTTCGGAAAATATGCGCTGTGATTTGAGGCGATGCAATTTTCCTAATATGTTCTACTGAATTGGATAGACTAACTTTGTACCCAGTCGTTCTGCCGCTTTGTCAAATTTTACAGTTTTATGTACGAATATCAGTGTACAAGATTTCCCCTCGGCTGGTTTGTGTAAATGGTAAGCACCCCGGAGGTAGCTGTTCACAATCAAATTCACATAACTACACCACTGAAGTATCAAACAATGCCAAGCGAAAGCACTGCAATAACACTGCCTTCAGAGCCGACAAAAGGAAGTCTTACCTGACATTTCTATACTTCCTTTATACACGGCTGATTGTAAGATTTTCTTGTGTACGTTTTTTGCTTGTATTTTCGACGACGCCTGAAAAGTTAACGGAAAAAACACAATTTTAGATATCTGTTATATTAACCAAATTAAGCTGCACAAGCAGTTAACACTTCATTTGCAAGCAAAAGTTTAAAATAAAGTGAATTTTAAGTGCTCGTGCACAAGGAGAATTATCCTTCACTTTAAACGAATCAATAACAACAAAATAATGAATGAGTAGCCTGCAAGCAAGCCCTCCAATTATGGCGAGCGAAGCAAGCAGCGAGAGGCTCTTTCCCCGCCCCACGCACTCAGGTCTCCTTTCGAGTGCGGCTCTCGCGTGGCCAAATGGAGAGCTTACTTGCGGGCTAATGAGTGAGGGAGTAGACTTACTTCGCAGGTTGCCTCGTTTCAATGATGTTTCGCCGCTGAATACTCTTAAATCTGTCTTCAAATAAATTTCCTTCTTGCTGTTAAAAGACAAAAGAAATGATGTGACGGATTTCAAAAGCATTTCCGAACTGCCAGTGTCATTGAGATGTACGAAGTTGTGGCAGCTAAACTGAACGACAATTCAGAAATTAACAACAGCCACAGGCCCACCAACCTTAAGAGTGCGTAGGCTTCCAGTGATCTCTCCACTAAGTTGAAGTTCAATATTCGGTGCTTCATACCTTACACTAAAGTCAAGTTTCAAACTTAATACGACAACTTACACGTTAGACCACCCAGATCGGTCGCAAAAGGACAGCTTTTTAAACATGAAACATATAAAAACAAAATCATTCCTTAAAATTCTATTTGATTGAGTCAGTGCATCTTCTCGCTAGGCCCAACATAATCTCTTCCTCACTTTCAAAGTCAAAGGATACTGATATCTACTAAGCCTCTTGGGTTTTGTAGCAGAAACATTTTTTATTTCTTCTTTCTTTTGCTTGCGTTCTTCAGACTTCTGCTCGGCCATGTTTATTTCTTTTTTCAAACTTTTTAATCTGTTATAAAAGTAATTAAGATGATAAATACATAACAATTATTCACTGAAGTGGAGATGGCTAATGGTTGATATTTACCGAGGCCGCGTTAGCGGCGACTTAAATATCCACCACTAGCCACCGACACTGAGGTGAATAATTGTTTCAGTATATACTAAAATAGTGAGATAATTGAGCACAAAAATGATGATTTTTAACTCATTTACTGTTGCCAACGATTACAATTTTAACGCACGATGACCGAACGGCCGTGGTCGTTGCTTTTACTTGCCGACAAATAAAACTTTTGAAAGCATTTGTTTAGCTCTTGCGGAGAAATTTCCTCAAATACTAGATGTAATTATTATTCAGCTGCCTTCAGTAGAGTACAAATAACGCTAAAAACGAGTACAAATTGAAATATCTCACGGTATTTGTACTCCAGAAGACCGGTTTTAATCCCGCAAAAACGTCGCAAGTGGTTGAAAATGCATCGTCTTCGGTAGAAAATAACGCAATAGGAGCCAAATTAAAAGCTCAAATAAACCGATTTTCTAGAGTAAAGTGGTCTGAACAACAATGAAATCAGGTCGACATTTATTAGAGAGAGAGCATACAAACTTGATGCTAAAGATACAACAGAGAAGATGAAGACAGACCTGAAGTTGTGTGATAGAGATGGTGATGGTGAAAATCCGTGAAAGAAAAAAATACAATCCCTACCGAGGAACTGAACAGCCTTCGTCTCCAGTTCTTTCAAAATGTGAGGAAACTCGACATGGTAGACATAAGACGTTCTCTTTTTGTTAGTAAGCTTATAACCCGCTCAGTATTTTGTGAAGTACTGCATTCAGAGGCCATTCATAGAAAACGTGACAGCACTCATCAAGATGTGTCGTTTTTTAGAAGGCGTTTCGTCGCCTTCGGTGGACAAAAATGGTGAAGCAGAAGCCGGTGCCTTATACGCATCAAGATGTGACTTTTTTAGAAGATGTTTCGTTGCCTTCGACGAAAAAAAAAGGTGACACAGGAACCGCTGCTGGGGATCTTAAACGTAAGCACACAGTCTTGCCTTGTTGGTAGACTGATCGACCGTGGCTACTTGTAAAACGTAAATAAACTGTGTTTAGCCTAGGCCTGTAGGCTGTTGTCCTTAACAGAAATGTTCAAATTGCACACAATTTTTTCACCATTCTTTTATATAATTCTGCACTTTTGTCCTGGCAACCCAAATTGTAACTCGGGCAAGTATGCCATCAGGCTTACTTGCCCGGCTGACGACTCTGAGAAAAAATGAATATGGATCCCTGACACCACACACTAAACCGTCCAATAAGATATATCTATTTGAAAAACAATTCCTCTTCTTCCTTCTTTAATGCAGTTAAACTTACCTAAAAATCTCATTTTGTCGTAATTTATTCTTTTTGCCTTCCTCTAGCCTCTTTTGCTGTAGAGACAAAAAGAAGAATGAGCCTTTTGAATTTTTTTTTTTTGCTAAATTAGTTAAAAATATATCTCTTTTATTAGCAACAGAAAAGAGTATTGCCAGAGAAACAACTTGAAAGTGGAACAATAACTTAGTTTCTCTAGCCAAGTTTCAATCCCTCACTTTACTTGAAGAAATCTTTTGCACTTAGAATTAATTACACTGTATATACACATGTACTGTAATTTTAACTCCCAATCAACATATTTTGATTATTTTCCAAAATTAAGTTGTACTTGTCATTTATTTTAATTACTATTTTTTTTCTATATATTACATTTACTAATTTGCATTGTTTTCCTTAGGCATCTCAGAAAGTGAGAACATGAAAATATTTCGTTTGTCAAATTATTTCGCTTTTTAGCTTTTTCACGCTAAACACTACTTACCTCTTGTTGTATTTCTTTCTCTTTTCTTCTTTGCTGTTTTGTTTTTCTGTCCACAGCCCTAACTGGAGCAGCAGACAACCCTTCCTGTTCATCATCGCTGTTTAATTCATCTTCTTCCTTCTCCTCTTCATTGAAGAGTCCCTGACTCATTTCTTCTGTCCATGTTGGCTAAATAGCACAAAAAAATGGATGTTTTACCTTGAGTTACAACTTTCCACTGTTTTCACAGTTAATTTCGTTCAATTGCGGGTAAATGGAACATAAACTTGGTCTAAAATATCAAATGGATGATAATTCATAGTCAGTAAATAGACTTCCATGAGACATTAATTTTTAGTGTGCAAGGGAAGTACATGTAGTGTCTGATACCTTGGGCTAGTCAGAGTTCAGAATGTTTAAAGCTCTTCAAATTCCAGGAATTTTTCATGACTTTTCCCATGAGCTCTTCAAGTTTTCCATGACCTTAGTTTTAGCTGTCACTTTCAAAAATTTTCAAAACCTTCCGTGTTTTAAGGTATTTTTTTACCTTAAACAGTTCAACAGCCACCAACTCTGGTATGCACAAAATATGGTACTATTCGCACTCTTTAATTGCTTCTTGTTATCTTTCACTGTCTTTGCTTTGTCATCTGCAGTAACTAATCTACTAAACAAAACCTTCTTTCTATGACATTCAAGGAGTGACAATTAAATTCCATGACTTTCCAGGCCTGGAAAATGAAATTCTTAGATTCCATGACTTTCAAGGTTTTCCATGACCAGTAGGAACCCTGCTAGTGGATTTTGCTATCAGACTTGTGAATTCTGATCTTGGTTTGCCTGACAGGAAAGGGAAGTTTGTTGGGGAATTTTTGTTATAGAAGAACTCTAATCAGCCCTGCTCATCAAATTTTGGGGGAAAGGGGGTGGGGGTGGGGGGGCTACATGTAGTTAAAATGACTCATGGAATAGTACATGCTAGCTTCAGCTTGCCTGAATGGCAAGCTGTAAAACTGACTTTCTTTACACCCTGTCGTCTAAAATAGAATCCCATCTGATAATTCCATCAGCAGTTATCACTGTACCTAAACTGTTTATAGATACATGAGCTTTTAGAGAGCCTGGTTATTTGCAGAAGGCACATGTGGTTTAATCTCTGGAGTCTGTGGTTTCTTTCCACAAAAAAAATACTAATATGCATGTGGGTGGATACAGTACTACACTGGAGTAAGTTATTTTATCCCATGCCATAAAGAATACTCAGCCAATCAGAAAGCAAGAAATCTGTTGAATATTCTGCAGAATGCAACTGTAGTATTAATTTTTACGACCAAATCCTGGCAATGCGCACTGCCTTAACATTTTCCAGCCAAAAACAAACCAGATACAAACAGGAAAAACTTTTCATTCTACAAAAAGTGCCAGACACAACTTTACGGGTGACCATAAAACTCCACTTGTAACTACCATTCAGACTTTTAGGAAGTCAAATTTCAATGAGTAATCCAAAACGAAATCAAACAGACTACAACAGACATATCTATTAGTCAAGGGGAACAAAAACAAACCAGCTAACCCATGCTACAAAGACCAAAAAGGATCCACATTTCAAAACAAAAAGCCAACACAAATCCTGCAAGAAACGTTTGACAGATGTGTTGCCATTTTTTTTTTCAGGTAGACAGAGGGGAATACGAATTTTATTCATTGATAAGCTATGGTTCATTTGGAAATCGCTGTTTACATATTGTACATATATTTTTAAAAGTGGCTTTCTTTTTGTTTACGTGTGATGTCAGGTTTCTCCATTTTATGTCATCATGTTTATTGGCATGGGATAGATTAGTTATACAACTCTTCCTCTTGGTATGCCATAAATGTCCCAATTGTTATATTACGGTGTTATATTACAGTTTAACAAGTAAATCACAGTCATGTGATTATAAAAATTTGCTGGATTTTCTTAGGTATGGGGCTCCACTCGCGCACGCGAGGAGCTCTTATACAATGAAACAGACAGCTTACCAAGTTGGCAGCCTCTTCAGGAGACAGGAACTTCACTTTTCTTTTTAATTTTTCTATTTCTTTCACCTTCTTGAGCTCCACATCATGAGCCGTTTTAAGCAACAACTAAAAGCAGGTAAAGATTGAGTCAAAACAAGACATGCATGGAAAGTATCATGGTATGAAGGGCTGAGGGCTTATTAAAACAAATATTTCAATATTTCTTGGAGAGCTTGAGCAACAAGGGCTTTAATTTTAAAGATCAAAGGGTAAGAGTTTAACATTTTTCACTCATAAAATTTATCAAAAAGTTGTGTTACGTAGTTCTGATGTTTAAGAGACTGGGACGGTATAGGTATATGTAAGCTATACCTTTTGAGACTGTGGACAATGGCATGACCATTCACCAAAAAATATCAAAACCTGTCAAACAGCACTTCCCACAAGGTACATAACTGTTCTTCTGTATTTTAAAAAGTGACATAATTAGTATTACTTTTCTTGAGTTTTAATTATAAGCAATTTTTGAAGTTAAAAGGGTAAGATGCTTGAGAAGTGGGTTGCCTGTAATGAGAGCCACAGGCCTCAGATAAGATCTACCTGATGATCATCATAACTTGGATTGTATGATGCTCCAGGATGGCAGATTTCAACAGCTTTCAGTTTTGATGTCTTCCTGTTGATAGTCTTTGGTTTCTAAAGACAAAACAAAACAGTCACTGTTTTATGTCAAGTTAAAAGTGGCTTGAAAGAGTTTCATCAGTATGTACATGTACGTGTGCTTTTTGATGGTTTTGGTTAATGCCTTTCAACGAATATACACAACCACTTACCTTCACTTTTATTTTTCTTGTAGTTGTCAGAAAATGTTCATCTCCAGTTTGAGCATCTAAAAAATCCACAAAAGAGTGTATAATCTTACAAATCCATTTAATTCAGATTCCATTACTGTACATTAAAGTAATGTAAATCTAATTTGTTTACACAACACAACATTATTGTGTACTTAAACATGAAATAGCACATTTTAGTTACTTGTCACAATGATATGTACAGTGAATCCTTGGTTTGTAAGTCTGGTAATATCGAATATTAGTAAAATCCAACTAGTGGTCTATTATCAATGCTGCATTCTGATTGGTTGAGCTACTACCAGGCTATATGTTATAGCCCACTAGAAGCGAAAAGTGCCAAAAAAGGATTAAAGTCTAGCTTTAACTAGCTAAAGTTGTTTTGTCTCATTATTTTTGACCAACTAGTTGGATTTTATGAAAACAATTATTCCTCTCGCCCTCATGGCCTCTGAGTCAATAGCCCATTCGGCCTTCGGCCTCAAATAGAGAAGGTTCAGAAAAGAGTCTTAAGGATTCTATTCCCAGAAATCTCATATAGCAAGGCCCTGGAAGATGAGGGTTTAAAAACACTCTTTCATACACGCGAGCAATTATGTAGCACTCTGTTTAAACAAATTGTAGAGAGCGATGGCCAGCATAAGCTAGCTGGCCTGCTGTCCCCGTGAAACAACAATGAGAGATATAACTTTAGGAATGGGCATATGTTTTCAATCCCATGTGTAAAAACAAAGAGGTTTAGAAATTCTTTATGCACTATACAGATAAGCAACAATTATTGTAAATAGAACCTTTATACTAGATCTGATGTAATTTTATCATAGTTTTTTTTCTTATGATATAGTTAGGAATTTTTATAAGGTTAAATTTTTATCAACATGTACATAACACAAGTAATTCAGCTTATAGCTACTGGTTGTGATTTTGAATAAACGATTTATCTATTTCTTGACTCAGAGTCCATTCGGTCTCACGGAATAATAATTGTTACATAACACAGTTTAGTATTTTCGAAATCAGTGGACAACAATTTGATACATTTTAATTGGATCCTATACATGCAACCTGGAATGTCCTAAATGCTATTCACTCTTTTAAGGACAAGGGTCAAAATGGCACATTATTTTGTACAACAGTTTCAGAAAACCTATTTTTAGCCATAAATGGAGCAGTTGTACCAACAAATGCCAAGAAAACAAACTGAATCCAATTTAGCTTGTTGGTGTTCACTGGTAGGTAGAAAATTATTTGGGGGGCTGAATTTGCAACATGATCTCATTAAAATGCATATGACAAATCCCCAAAATATTTTTAATAAAATCAATAAAAAAAAGGTCTTTTATTTTCAAAAAATACATTTTACTAAACAGTAATTTCCCCCTTTCCCCCCTCCCCCCCCCCCCCCCCCCTTAAGGTAGGTACAGCGAGATAAATACAGTGACACATCTTTCTTGGTATATTTCCACCATTATAATAGTTATTTACTTCTCCCTCAGGAATAGTTGTATAATATCAATGTGTGTTACTGGATCTGTGAATTCATACCTTTTGTCTCCCATAAATCAAACACTTTATCTTTACTATCTTGACTGTTAGCCTCCTTTGCATAACCCATATTACTTTTCTCTTTTTCCACATCAGAATCAGAAGACTCCTCAATATCTCCTGCTTTTCTGATCTTTGAGACAATCTTTCTTTTCTTGTTACCAACTGGTTTAATCTTGGTTTCTGACAGAACCAACTGGTCTGCTTTCAGAAGTTTTCTTTTTCTTGACAGCACCTTAGACTCATCTGCATAGTTTAATAAGGCACCAAGTTACAATCTATGTAACTAAATATGACATAGAAAACACATTATGTAGGACCCATCAGAGATGTATTTGCTTTCTTCTTGACCTGCCAAATGTTTTTCCCTGGGTTTTCAGGACTGTTAGCCTGTTCAAACTCAAGGTCTTTCTTTCAAAAATTCTTCAAGTTCCAGTCAACAAGCATTTCATAAATAATAATCATAACATACACCACTGAGTAATGAACACCATCAAGTGCCACATTGAGGCCATTGCCATCAAGCAAAGAAAACCCTCAGTGAATAGAGACAAGGGACTGCACCTGGCTAACCACAATCCTCTCCTGGAAATATGTAACAACTAAGTTATGCAACCAAATTTCCCACTTTACTTCACTGATGAATTTTGAGCAATTCGAACACATATCTAAATAATTATAATTTACATCACACTTTTTTTGCTCTGCGTTTTGGAATATATTGTCTCCACCATTTATGAGACCTTGCCAGAGTAAATTCCGACAAGCGACATGGCCCAAAAAGTAGCGACAGCGCGTAAAATGAAATTGCGACAAGAGACAACCTCCTTTGGCCAAATTGCGACAAGAGACATTTTAAAATTCAGATGGGCGACATGGGACCCCCCCCCCCCCTGGCAGGGCCTCATTTATAATTTCTGTCACAAATTGGGTTGAGGTTTTGGAGCAATCCACTGCAAACTGTGCAGCCCTTCTTTGGAATTTCTTATATAGCATCAGAAACTATGACAGATTGTTAACATTGAAATTTTTTACCATGTCCATCATAAAAATTGCCCATTGTTGCTGAAACCAAGAGATGAGTAAAAAAAGTGTGAATGACAGTGTCCTTCCCTGGTCCTGCCAACACACATTCATTTGCCTAATGCTACAAAATTTCATTTTTATGAAAACAAAATGCAAGGTATGCACAAGAAGGTATTGAGTATTGAACATACCAGTCACTGGAGATTCTTCAGTATCCTTGTCAACAAAAAACAGTCCTTCATCAGGCTTTTCTGAGACAGGGCCACTATTAAAACAAACAGTAGGAGGTTTAATAACAATGAAGTCTGCATCGCCAGTATCCAGTCTTAACATGACATAAGTGCTTCGCCCCATTGTTACGTTACATCTACAAGTTGTGATCCCACAATGGGGTGGGGGGGGAGGGGCATAATCAGAAAAATTAATAAGTCAGCCATTTCGAATTCATATTAAAACTTAGAACTTTTTTCAGCTCGACTGCTGGTCAAGGTGTTGAAAACACTAAATGACCAGCAGTCCTAGCCTGGTACCTACAGCAGTCCCTATATTCTCGGTTTATTCTTGAGATCTATAATGCATTTCAGGATCGTTTGATAGTTTGGTTAAGCTGGATTTTTTCGATTTGTGAAATTTAGGGAGAATATAGGAACTGCTGGTCATTTAGTGTTTTCAACATCTTGACCGGCAGTCGACCTGAAAAAAGTTTTAAGTGTCTCAACACATGGTTTCGTCTTCTGAGCCCAGCGTAAACCAAACGCTAGACTTAAGATCTATAAAGCATTTCAGGATCACTTGACTTTTCTTAATCGACATATGATAGTTACGGTTAGCTGGAATTTTTCGATTTTGTGAAATTCACTGAGAATATAAGACTGCCGGTCATTTAGTGTTTTGAAAACCTTGACCGGTTACCGGCCATATAGCCACAGCAAAAATTATAAGCTCAATGTAAATATTATAGAGAAGACCAAAGCCTCGGATGTAACATAAATCAAATATTACAACTCCATTTCCTTGCCAACCTGACACATTTTGTAGTCAAACATTGTTATCACAGTCATAAAAGCTTTATTCTTTCAAATTAAGAACTTACTTTCACCATAGTTAATTGAGTGGAATGGTTATGAAACCCGTCAGACTCCTTTGTTATATGTTTTTGTGGACCTGAAAGTGCACAACGTTCAAAAGAATTCCTATTATTTTGATTGTATTGACCAATAAAAACGTTGCATTAATTTATTCCGTAACAATTTGCCAACAGAAAACAACGGATTGTGCACTTTCAGGGTGCTTCCAACATAAACTGCAGCACTGTTGTTTTGATCATTGATGTCTGCCGCTTTTCATAACCAGTCTCCTCTAATAACTATGCTTTCACAAAGTGATAAATAGCTAAGGCAGCAAATTAAACAGCAAAAGTACTTATAAAGCAAGTGAAAGATTAAGTTTTTCGGTTGTTAATTCAAAAATGGTTTTCTTTCTGTTTAAGTGTTCGAGATTCTGTCGGCTCATAATTTCATACATGTAACTCACGTGGATTAACACTTAACACGATAAGCTGAGGTTTAGCTCAGCGTTTTTGGAAACGACTGCGCAAATAAACCTACCCCGTTCTTTCCTCGCGCCGGGCCTCTTCAAGATGCTCTTCTACATCCTTAATATCTGTATGTTTTCGCCACGTTTGCTTTTTGTTTTTACTCACTTTTTTTCGCTTCATTGTTGCCGCCATCTTGATTTTAAGTATGCGATCGACAACGTGGGCTCAGTTGTTGCGCAATCAATACTACTTGTACCCAGCATTTCTCAGAGTCTAATATTCGACTACAGGTCTTTTTGCGTACCGTACATAAGGTAGTAACCGTTCTTATTGCGATCACGGTTTGGACACTACCCATTTGGACGCCATCTTGGAGCGGCCTGGCACATTTTGCCTCGATCTCATGTCCTCAGTTTTTCTGGAAACTGTTCGTTCACAGATGAAACGTTGGCGATTTTCTGTTTACTACAGGTTTGTTTATAGTTTTTCTCGCAGTTTTCAATTAATTCAATCAGTTTTTTCTTATAGGAAAATTTCCATTCTAAGATAATCGGATACACTGTATTCAAGCAAGATCAGCTTAGATCCACCATATTTAATTCTATTACAAATGACATCTTTTCGCCCCCCAAAATCGTGACCCAAAACTACGAATTTTTAAGAAAATGCTTTTTTGGTGAGAAGGACTCTCAAACGCTGACAAATGTCAGCAAATAGCTAAAACTCTAATTTCTATATGTTTGCATTGCTAGAAATCGCGCGCAGTTACAAGGCCCTAAAGCTTTTTACTGACTTGCAAGGACCCATCTGTTATAAAGATCCCCAAAATAAAGAGATAAATCTCATAGTTTATTAGATATAATCGTGTAAAGTTTGCTTACCATTTTTACATAAATTATGACCTAAATTTGCAAACCATTGAATTTCTTGAATTGGGTCTTTGCGATTTTGGTGAAACTTTGTTCAACGCAAGGCACTAATGCGCACTATATGTAGCGGAGAGATTTTCACGAAAAAATGCCGGCAACAGCAGAATTTCGACTCAGACCCGAAAGAGGCGTGGAACTATAACCACGTGACATTTACTCCGATCGCCAACAATTTTATGCTATATTGTAAATTGATCTATATCTTATCCATGCTATATGTTGGACTTACGATCAAAGTAAAGGTGGGGATACCAGAGAGCTTCAAAGTAGGATGGTACCCCCACAAAATAACTGGGTCGAGTCACCTTAAAGTGATACTCGACGCTTAAACTTTTCAGATAACTTTAATTTTTCTCTATCCCTATTTTTAGCCAATTTTGTTGACCATCCTAGAGTGCAAAAGAATATCCTGAGGATCATAGTCAGTGTTTGACCTGTTGTTACATACATGTACTTTACTTAGAGGTTTAGCCAAGTAAATGTAAAAAGTACAGTACACTCTTGCATTTTTGAGGAAAAATTGTAAAGTAGGAGGATAAACAATAACACTGATAAAGACAGCTGCTAATATTCGTATTGATAAAAGTGTTTGATTTTGATTTCTCAATATTACAAGCCCATCAGGGTTTGCACCTCCTTCCCACTAGCACTCACTACCCACCAACCCACCCCCCTCCCCTCCCCATCAAACGCACTCCCCTAATTTGCAACTACTGCCAGTAAAATAATATACAGCTATTTCGAGAAATGTGGTCAGATAATGTGTACGCGACAACCCCGAAAGGTATTGTGGGTGGTTTTGAGTTCACTGTTTTCAAAGAAATTTGAAAGACCGGCAGGAGAGACCTTGGACATATGTCTGTGAGTGCTAAAGGAAAGCAACCAAAGTAGGTTCGACAGCTACAGTGTCAGGAACAGTGTAATGAACATATCCAATATTACCTTTCGGGATTGTCGCGTGCACATTTTTTCCTACAACCTTTCTTGAAATAGCTGTATATAGCCAGGGCTAAAAGCGAAGCTCTGGTTAATAATACTTATAAACAAAAAAAATTAAATCGTGTAATGCTAAACGGGGACGGCAATGAAAATGGCATCAAGATCAATAGATCTAATTAGTAAAAAACAAAAAAAAAAATTGTACGTGCAGCACACTTTTTTTTTCTAATTATCAAAAAAAACCAATTTGCACGTGCAGCACGCTTTTTGTCTTTCTTTGCCGTTGTTTTTCACAACTGCAACGCTGTTTTGTAGGACTAAAACCTCACTTTTCCTAGTTACACATTATTTTTGTGGAAGGATTGTCGTATGTGCTTACCCAATATTTTGTCTCCTGTGTTCATGTTCGCTTTTATTTTTCACTGCCGCTCATTTTCACCTTGCTGGCCGCTAGCATTTCTCATTGTCTCACCGCCGCTTTGAATTTTCATGTTTTTCTTCCGACAAAATTCGTCTGTTTTGTTTTCAATCACTCGCTCTTTCTCTGTTATCCACGTGAGTATAAACGTCAAAAATAACGTCGAAAAGAACACGACTTTGTCGTTGTTTTTTCTTTTGAAAAGTCCGGCCGGCCATGCGATTTCTTTCCAAATAAAACCTTGAGTTGCATTTCGGTTGCCATACCTGTAGGTTGAATTATTTTATATTGGTATGCCTGTGGTGCGGAAGGACTCTCGGGCGGTCGGTGTACGGTCACGTGATTACCAAATTTTCTCGGATGGGAAGTTTACCACATTTTCTTACCCATGGTGCTCCGCTTCTCGCCCTTCGCGCGCAAAAGCTCCGCTATAAAATATCAGTAAGTCTACAGTGACAAACCGATAAGTGGTGCCGGATCTCCCAGTTGTAGACTTGGATCAGTACAATAATAGAAAATATCAAACGACAAACTGATCCTTACGGTAAGGCAATGAAAAAGTAAACAAAAAAATTAAAACAAAAATATATATTTAAACAAATTTGTTTAAACACATAGTTTTTGTTTTATTCTTTTTACTTCTTCATCGCCTTGCCGTAAGGATCAGTTTGTCGTTTTATATTTTCTCAGAGTAGCTTCCTTGAAATTTCCTGCATTAATTTTCTGGTTTTATAGTTTTTATAGGTGGTTACTAGCCGTTAATCCAATAAATCTAAAATAAAAGTTTATTGCCTAGTTAGTCTGTGATTTTTAGTCTGCAAATCCATGAAATTTAAGTTTTAGTACAATTTTGTTAAGGTTTCCTTTTTCAGTTCTGTAATAATCGACACTTTCGAGTAGTTCATATCATGATCATGCAAGTATTGAGAAACACATTTATCATGTTTGACAAGTTGATGAGACTGTTAAAGATTTATTACGTAAGAGCTCGTTTAGAGAAGAAACTTCCAAACTGCGTTTGGAGTTATATTGCTAAGGTTTTAAGCTGTGTTAAAAAACAAAAACTTAAAATACCACCCAAATTTCTCATTCAAACAGAAATACATGACTTTCCCCTAAACGTTTTTCACGCTTTTAGGTAAATTTTTGTGGAAGGCTGTTCCACATGGCTTATGAATAATTTTTGGTTTAATTCACGTCTGTCATAATGACATTAATGACTTTTACAGCTTTGTTCTTGCTTAAGGAATACGTTCTTTCATCCGAATTGCGTTGCATTCTTTAGTTTGTGTCTTTTTGTTCTTATATTAAACCGTACGAATACAATGCCCTTTGAAACCGACAATAGATTGAGCATTAATTGATAAGCTACTAAAATCATTGGCTCCCCGCAACTGCATTTATGCCCTGAACCGTCTTATATGATAACTTTTCAAGTAGCAAGCTATTACTAAGCATTTCTACTTCCTTGTGTCTACATAATGGTAATCTACATTTCTGCCTTTCTCAGTGTGTTGCTCTGCGCTTTTGTAATCGTTGGATTTGGTCAAGAAGAACAGGAATCCACGCACCCGCTTATTATTGTTTCGATGGACGGGATGCGATGGCAGTTTATAGAGAACCGATATGCTAACACACCCAATCTCGACTTCCTTGCCCAAAATGGAGTGACATCCAAATATCTTAAAACCGTGGTACCCAGTAAAACTTGGCCAAATCACCATAGCTACCTAACGGGCTTGTATCCAGAGAATCATGGAATAGTGTCGAACATGTTCTGGGATCCAGTCTATCAAGAAAAGTTTGTTCTAGTAAGCATGGAATCTTAGCCTCAGCTCCAAGTTCTCGTTTTAAGTTTGATGTTAGCCTTTCATTTATTTGCAATCTATTCGTAACTAAGGCCCCGAATAAAATTGACGAAAGTCGCAGAGAAAATTCGACACTCGTTCAACAGCAAGTGACTGGGAAGATAGCTTCAAAATATTTGTCTTCCATGGTAGAATGATAATACTGCGGGTGATGTTTGCCAAGCTTAGTAGAAATAATTACAATAACATATATAAATTATGTATATTCCTCGTTTCCCGCCTAGAAGGCCAGTACCGCTCCAAAGCAATTAGTAACGGCCAGCCCAAATACGTAAGCCATCTTCACTCATGCAAACATAAGCCTTAAATTTATAGTTAACAACAAAGGAGAAGCCAGTTCTTTGGTAGTATAAATATGTACATTTTCCAATATCGCATATCTACTTCACCAAGAAGCAGTCCTATTAACACTGTCATGGCCATGGGTCGATCGAGTGGCTTTGTTCCTTTAGGTAACTCTGAGAGCAAGTGTTCCTTTTATGGTCTGTCAGCAGTAGTTAACGTTGTGTCATTTACTGTGGTTCTAAAAATTTCATCCTGGGGGAAATTACAAGGTGTGATCATTGAACCAATTGATAGCCAGCCTATACTTAGGGTTGACCTCATCCGAAGGGACGGAGAGCGATTTCTGCATTAGGTCCTGGGAACAGGTTAAGTTTGAGCCAGTGACGTTACAAACTTGCTCTGAACATGCGTATTAAGATCTCTTTCGCGTCAACTACGATCCCCCACACTCCATCCCCACCTCCTGTAAGTGGCTAAAGAAGACTTCCTCAAATATCTTCAGCAATACTTAACAATTAATGAATGAGACTGAGTATCTTACGAAGAATTATGGAGATCTCGGAGGGTGTTCTATAACACCCTCTGAGATCTCCATAATTCTTCATATGATACGAAAGCCGAAATTCAATAGCTGTTTTATTATTCATTCAAAATAATTCCTAGTTTAAAAACATAGCTAAAACATGCTTGCCTCCATCGATGTTAAGTTCATCTTCGATAGTGCCAGCACGTTAAGGATTTTTCAGCTCCGCAAATATTCTCCAAACAGCAGATGTCGCCCTTCGAGTTGTCTTCTTGCTGTTCTTGCCATGTTTTTAGCTATTATTTCGCCTAGTTCTTACTCTCGAAATCTTGAAACGAGTGAAATGTCGGCCCATTTTGTTTTCACAACCAAAACAACTCAACCTCGTCCCCGGCTCTTCTCGGTTAACGGTGCATTAACCTGCAAGAGGGCTGCACGTCAGCGGTTCATTAAACGCAGAATTCTTCCAAATTTGGTCATCAGTAGCTGATTATGGTGAATTATGCGAGTGCTTTTAGCCAATCGGAATCGGGGAAATATTTTGAATGAATAATAATATTGTTTAAATACTTTTAGTATTTTTTACCGGCTTTTCTCCAAAAGTTATTTGTACACTCCCTGTATTTTCCCCTCTTTCCAATCATTGACAGTAAAAAGACTGATATCTACACTCTTTTTGTCTAGGATTATGATTGTAGTAATTATGATCCAAAGTTCTACAACGCTTCGCAGCCTCTTTGGTTAACCCTTCAAAAAAGTGGTGGTAGAAGTGGAGTGTATTTTTGGCCTGGATTCGGAGGATATCCAGAGAAGCCCACGTACTACGAAAAACCAATATGTCATGTCAATTGCAGTGCGATAGACTCCAAAGATTTACCGAACATGCGGAATATAACCAACAATGGATTCCCCCCATATTCTCATTGTCAAGTCAATCATAGTGAACCAACACAGATAAGAATTGACAAGATCATGAATTAGTTCAAGGCTGATAAACCTCCACAGTTTGTAGCCCTCTACGTTGAAAATCCAGACGCTACAGGCCACAGGTTTGTAATAAACAAGCTGTAATGATGACTGATAACATGATGAAGTTCATGTGCAAAGCTTCCTAAAACAGCTTCGTTCTTTTCAAAAGTATATTCCGTTTGAATAATTTTGAGTGTTTTAAACTCAGGAATAAATCAATCCATCTACTAATTGAACCTGCATTCTAAACAAAGTGTGCGTCAGTGTAAAGGATGG
Organism: Porites lutea; assembly: GCF_958299795.1. Classification (NCBI taxonomy): domain Eukaryota; kingdom Metazoa; phylum Cnidaria; class Anthozoa; order Scleractinia; family Poritidae; genus Porites; species Porites lutea. Next base: position 12,497,971 of record NC_133207.1, on the reverse strand, counting down.
GAAATCCTCAGCAAAGACGATCCCTCAGTAATCAATACGCAATGTTTCTTTGGGCTTCCTCGCTATTTTCTCATGAACCGTTGTAATTTATTATAGTGTAACATTACAAGTAGAAAAAGCTCGCGTGGCCAAATTTGAAAAACGATGCGCCCCGATAAAACATAAGTGGAACTTTCTAAATAGCCTTTTCATTTTATGGTTATTATTTTTTGCTGGGGGCGGGAGGGGGGGGGGGTCACTAGTCATTTTCCCCCCTTGTTTCGATTTCAGTCCCTTTAGCTCTTCTTTCAAGATGATTCAACCGTCCATGCCTCATATCTTTTCTTGGAGGAAGGAGAGGATCTTAGTGACGTTAATTGATCCTTTTTTCATTTTATAGCTATGGAATCTTAGAGCCCCAGTATAAGCAAGCTATGGAGGCTGTTGACCGTGATACTGTTGGGTACCTGATTGAGAGCCTCAAGAAGGCAAATCTCTTCGAACAGGTCAACCTTATCTTTGTATCCGATCACAGTATGACAAATACCTCATCTACCCGGCAAATTTTCCTCGAAGAATATATCAACCCGGATGATTTCCAGCTTGTGGAGGGAGGGCCTGTTGGACATCTTTGGGCGGATGCAGATAAGATTGAAGAAATATACCGAAATCTCACCAACGCAAATAACCCCCACATGTCTGTATACATGAAAGAGAACATTCCGGATGAGTACCACTGGAAACGTAATCGGAGAATACCGCCAATTTATATTGACCCAGAAGTTGGGTGGGTAGTGCGAAAGACGAAAGCAGGATCCCGCCAGGGTAGTTGGACAGTGGGAGATCATGGTTGGCCTGCTGTTAAGTCCAAGAGCTATTCTGTGTTCTTTGCGCATGGCCCTGCCTTCAAAAAGGGCCTCAAGGTGCCCCCTTTTAACACTGTTGATCTGTACCCGTTGATGTGTAAGCTGTTGGGAATACAGGCTCTTCCAAACAATGGCTCTCTGGAAAATGTTCAAATGATGCTGAAAGAATTGGCACCTCCTACTGCTAAAGGCCAGGCTCTTACAAGGAAATCGTGTGGTGTCGTTGTCTTTATCTTGATTTCCATAACAGCTTTTGTTTGAACGTAGTCATAAGCGACGCAAAATAGTAACCATGTAAGGTAATGTTAAATTAAGAGCGTTTTAAAAAACGTTGTTCACAATCAACATACATAGATAACCTAGAAATAAAATAAAGTTGTTGGATCTTTCGAGTAACACATATGACTTTTCATTTATGTTTAGCACCCCTTTTAAAGCCTTACATTTTGCCATTATTTTAGACTACAAGCAGCACTGTGATTGCTTTTTATTAGATGTAGTGGGGTATAACGTGTACCACGCGGCCACCAATAAAGGACAACAGCCACTTAAACAATGGCAGGATAAATACAGTCGGCAGACTTGCACCACTTCTTAATATACAGCTATTTCGAATAAGGTTGTCGGAAAAAATGTGCACGCGACAATCCCAAAAGGTAATATGGTAATATGGGATACGATCAATACGCCTTTCCTGACACTGTTGCTATCGAATCGTCTATTGTTGCTTTCCTTTAGCACTCGCAAACATACGTCTTTGGCCTGTAGTGCCATTCTTTCAAATTTCTTCGAAGAACTGTGAATTCAAAAGCACCCACAATACCTTTAGGGATTGATGCGTGCCCTTTTTCCGACAACCTTTCTCAAAATACCCGAGCGCCATCCCGACAAGTTTGACAGCAGGTGACGTCACATTCGAACCCGTCGTGGACGACTGGGAATGAGGCTGAATTTTCCACTGCAAAAAGACTTAAAAGCTGAGTTGACGTTTCGAGCTGTTGCCTTCATTCCCTCTGATGAATAATATCGTTATCAGTTGGTTTGAGAGTTACTGAAATATTTTAGGAGAAATATCTAAGCTAATGCTGACCGACCTTTCAAAGATAAATCATTTTAATATCAAGGCAAACGTGCTTTGGAAAAAATTAGTGAAAACCATAATAGACATGTCACGGTTTCTTTAGTAATTGTGTGAACAACTTGATTTTGATATCAGTATATTAGAAACCTTCTGACAGCATGTATTATATACGGTTTAATGTTCCCACTTTTTCTTGATATATATGTATATCATTACACGACAGTATAAAACACCAAAGGTGGTTACAGAAAAGAAATTGAGGCCTTCTCAATACGAATACGTATATTTTTTAAACCGGCGCATCCCCTTGTTTACTCGAATCGGCCTTTCGTCCACATAAACCAGTCAATCTACCCACCAAAACCGCCTCTTTTTGAAACCCTCGAATTCTGGTTCACGTAACTCCACTCGGACGCCATCTGATTAGTTCTTCTTGTTGTATAAGGGTAAAAACACTAAAACTAACACTAGTCAACACTGAGTAATTTAATTTTAATTGGTGCAACGAACAGATGACGTTTTATCACTTTAACTGATTAATCATTTTACCGTTTCTGAAGAGATAAGTTAGATTTGCACTGCACTATACACTGAAGTAATGAAAAATCAGTAACTATCAATTTAACGTGGCAAATTGGACTTTGCAATGGAGCCCGATATCTCGAACCCTTGCTAACTCGAACTATTTTTCGTTTCCCTTCAGATGTCGAGTTACCGAGGTTCTACTGTATTCCATTTTTGTGATTTAGAATTATGCGTTCAGTTAAGTTTGTATTACAAGTCTATTAATTTGAAATAAAGTATTCCCTGAAAACAAATCTTCGAATCAAGATTGTGTTCTTGCCTCCCAAAAAACTGACAAATTCTTTGTCGGTTTTATGTTCATCAAATTGAAATCCAATTTCATCGACCAGTTGTCTAGCGAGATTATAACATTGAACTGGAAAAGATTTCCCGCTGTCACCAGCCTGTTTCTCTTCCTCTTCCATTACACTATCGAGTGATTTATGCATAAAATATTCCTTGATGACGTCATACAGTCCCATACATTTGACTCTATGTCTTGAGGTACACCTGTGGTGTTATTTCCCTTAGGTACTTCACCAGTTCAATCAGTCCGCCCATAAATCTTTTTGGACCGCCGTATGTTCCTAACGTACGAACCCCATGTCCTAACGTGAGGCCTTGAACTGTCATAGAGTTTTTTCGTTGTTGTTGTTGTTTTTTTTAACTGGGGATTGATATCTCCCTGTACCTTTTTTACAAACTCACTTGTTAAACCATGAACTACTTTGCTCCAGCGATCCTAGGTTAACGGTGACAAAATAAGACATTTTCATTGAGTTCACTTAACAGTCATCCTTCTGCAATTTTCAGCCTTCTCCCGTGAAAGGAATAACCGATGCTCTTTCCAATATTAGTCATTCCAAGCGTGTATTGATGAGCGGAAGAGCCATTCTTGAAGTGATTTTAATAAATACGGCGTAATCAAGGTTTTCCCCGTAACTTGAGAACACTGTTCACTGCTTAAGCTAATGATAAAGTAATATCACACTAAAAAAAAGTGTGTGTCTGTACTTCTCTCATTAATCGCAGCAAATGTTGGATAAAAGCACGATTACAAGCGTGCATGCGTGAACATCAGTGGACATCAAGGGGTGCATTGGAATGCGTTTCATATAAGAGCAATGACTGGGTACAAGCAAGCCTCACTTGGAGAACGTATTTGCAAGGGGCCTGGTACGGCCGCCTGGGACGGGGCACCTGTAGCCAACCCTGTAGCCCAAAATAGAATTCGTGTGTTGGCACGGCGACAAAGAAGCGGAAGCAGAGTCGTACGTTTGTTAACGGCAATTTCGTCCCGGCATTTCTCTTTTGGTTTTCGCGTAAGCCAAAGGAGTATGAGAAGTATTGTACTATTACGGATGGATGAAACATATTCAAATTCTACACAATTCCGCGCTTAAAAGGTGGGTGTATTTTGTAACACATTTTTATCCTAAACACCTTCCTTTTAAATATGTACAGCTGGTTCCTTCAAGAATACTGGGTAGAAATCGAAGAAAGACATTATCTTGTCGAAAAAGTTGTGTGAGTACAGTTAACAGCAAATTAGCTTCGGCTGCAAACTTTGAAATGTGTTGTTAGGGGTAATTTACAGTTATGCTTGAAGGTGTTATTGTTTCTATTTCCTAAGTATTTCATGATTTCCATACTCTCGACTGACAAAAAAGGCATTGTAATTAAAACGAACAGTGTTTGTATCAAAATCGCAAAAGGTTTTTCTATGTATTTAAACTCGACACAATTTGCATTTTAAACCCTTGTGAACATAATGTCAAGAGCAATAAGCAGTCCTCCACAATATCAAGAAACATGTTTGTTTTGGTTAGGGAAAAGATATTATTTTCTCGCTCAAATCAGGTGATTGCCACTACATCCAAGAAATTAAACGCTAATTAATGGATTGGAAAAACGACTCAATGACAGCGGGTTGTTAAAAATCATAAAGGAGACGCATATAAACCTGTACCTCGACTGTTACAGGTAGCTATGCATTTGTCTTTAAAATTCAATGTAATTTGTAACACCTAGAAAGACAAAAAGACCTGTCATTGCTTAACAATCTCATGATATCCTGGTTAAATTTCTGTAGAAATACATGAATTGTTTTTTGAAGATAATTAAATGGTATGCCTTATTGCTTAAGAAAGACATTTTTGGCTAAAACTTTATTTGTTTGCAAAAGGCTAAATTCCTCAAGCCACGCGAAAACCACAGGATCTTGCACCCGTCGTAATTAATATTAAAGAACATTTTTAACTTCTATTTTAACCGTAAAATCTGAATTTTCCAAAAAAAATGATTTTTTACCTTTCAAATACAGATGTATGTTTTAGGGATTTTTTGATAAACAAGCATCTTTCACTATAATTTATATATTAACATTGTACTGGCAGCTACCAATGGCCTTGAAAGTCTGAATTAATCGACGGCAAAGGCATAGAGTCAAACATAGTAAAAATCGAACTATAAAATCAATTGCCTTTGTCGTGGTAATAGAATGCTGCATTGTACTTCTCATGAACTAATAAAGCCTATGTCCAAGCAAATAGAAAGGAAAGCGGAAAATTGACCGTGATGGTCAAAAAAAGAATAGTTATTTGTGCATAAAACATTCTATAACAAATTCGGAGTAAAAGTAATGAAAATCATTCTGAACTTCCTTTGAAATTGAATGGGATAAGCAACAATACAACACCATATGAGCTTTACAAGTCGTGTAATTATCAAAAGTTAAAACTCTGGGCCCAGTTGTTCGAAAGTTGGATAACGTTATCCATGGGATAATGATTTACCCGTGGGTAACGCAGTTGGTTTCCCTATAATACTTATATTGTGATTTATCCGCTGCATAGCAGCATTTGACAAGAATATCCAAGCATATAAAAGAAAGAAATTAAGAATAACTGTAAGGAAAAAGTTTATGAAAGTTTTTTGCTTGCTAAAGTAGTAAAGAAAATAAAGCTAAGCGGTCCAAAAATAGCGGTCTTACTCAAGATCCATTACGTATAATCTGTGTACAGTGAAAACTCTTTTTCTTCGCTTGAACCCTATAGAAATTGAACCTGTTATTTTCCTCTTTACTCCTTTAAGAACATCATCCGAAACAGTGACGAGGAGATTTTTGTAACCCATCGGCCTTCCCAGCTTACACAATCGATGTCATGCAAGATCAGACAAAATGGTGATATTTATCCGAGGCTGCCTTTCCAGAAATGAGCCCGCCCTTCTCTCCCGAAAATTCTCTTCTCGAAACTTCTGGTAACTTTTCGGGCCACGGGACTAAAAATACCTCTCGTACAGACACAAAACTTTAAATATTCCGCGGTACCGTTTAGTGTGTACAAGGTTATTATGAACGGTACTTTTTAAGCGCCCAACAAATTTTACGCTTCCTTGCAAGTTAACGGAGGTGCACATTGCGAATCTACCTCTCACACATATTCATTTAAATTACACACAATAATTGTTTTTACTTACTATAGGGTAAGAGCAAGTTGTCATGAACGGTTTTTGAAGCTTATTAAAAACTATAGCAAGTATGGATGATCCAGAGCTGTATAAGCCGGAGACTTCCCTCAGAAACGAAGAAAGTTCAGTAACCACTGAAGATGCAGCAAACAATAACAATAACGATGGGGTCCCTGTGCAAATCAAACAAAATACGCAGAGGTCGACATGGCCAAGGTACGAATGGTTTTGAGAGAGTCTTTGTTCCTCCAGCAGAAAGATATTCAATAAAAATGACATCTTCTTCAAAATGTGGAGTCCAAAGATGATGCTAGTCCATTGCCAAACCTCTAATCCCGTGTGTGAACACGTCGGACCTTGCTCCGCCAATTGTGTAAAACAGGAAATCCTAGGAATTTGACGTTTGGAAAAAAAAATCAAAGCAAGCAGATTTGTATACTGATATGCCCAATGGTCCATGAAGTGTCAACATGTGATCAGCTTGTTCATATTTTAAGACAAGAGACGGAAACTTATTAAGCTGATAACCCAGCATGCGCGTCCAGATTTTGTGACTTATGATCAATCTATTTTAATACTTTTTTCCAGGTACTCAGTGCTGTTGGCTGAACATCCCTATGCTGTGTTTTTCTTTATGCTGGTGCTGATTATCATCTGCGGTCTTGCTTCATTTCTCCCTCAGTTTAACGCTCCTGATTTTCCGGATTTTTCAACCCCAGTTATGGTAAGAATGATACCTTCACTAATTTCTGCACAAAAGCCAATTTCTAAACGGATTTTGGGCAAACATTAAAGGCCTAAAATTTCTAGATTAAGAGAGGCTGTATATATATATAGTTAATGTCAAAGTTTAATCTCAGCAGCGACTCCGTGAGCGCTATAAGTTTGATAAAACTATTTTTTTTTTAATTTTACTATCCCACCTAAGAAATACCACAGTTTATTTTGAGACTAGAGGTGGATTTCCATTGTGGCGAGGGATTTTTACAGGCGTAAGTAAAATAGAGGCTATGTATAAAAGGCCACGTGTGAACGTAATAGTTGAGCAGGGTTCACCTTGAATTAAGTTCTCGCGCGACCTTTAATACATTACCTCTATTTCATTTATGCCCGTAAAATCTACCTGCGTACCGTACACATGTAATAATTACGTGACAATAGAAATCCACCTTAACCCCTCCAAAACAAAGGTTTCATTTGCCTTGTCACTGTACGGGTTCTCAATCAATGCATTTTGGTAACGTTTCGAACGGCGGGGAGACAAACCCTCAGACCACGTGACCCGTAACACAAAGGCCGCGCGGAATAGTGAGGCCTAGGGACTAGGCAAGCTTTTGACTAAGATAATTGTCCATCCAAATCAGACTTCTGTAAAAGTTACTGCGCCTTCTATTCGGAAAGTTTGATCCTGTTAGCGCATTCGAACATATTTATATAGATATTTGTGCTTACTGAATGTCAGTTATTATCAATTATTATCCTTTTTGATTTTCCAAAGGGATTTGAACCGCGCGGAACAAAGATCAACAGAAGATATCGAACGAGTCTTCTTCTTGGAAAAGCCGCAAATCTTGGTTTAGTCGCCACTAGCCCCTTCTCTGAGCTAAACAGCACATGCAACATATCCATGGATTTACCAAATGTGAACGCTATTTTTCTAACACCAAAAACAAAAATGAATAGAACACGAAGGCATGCTAAAAAGAACTTTCATCTAGTAATGTGCGACAGTCCAAACGTCTTCATGAAAAGTAAAATCAGCTACAAAATGGTTTTCGCTTCAACGATTTCTGGACATGACATTTTCAACGCACGTAGCCTGAAGGCGGTTTGTCGTATGGAGGAGAAACTTATGCGCAAAGCACCCGGATTTAATTTAAATTGCTTCAAAAAGAACACCAGATATGATACTGGGAGGGTAGTGGAGTGTTGTCCAAGTTGGTCTGTTGGTAACTACGTTGCCGCTCTCTCGAAGAAATCTTCGTGCAAAGATATTTCTTCAGCTGACGTGTTGAATGTTTTCTCACTACTAAGACAGTGTGCGCCCTTTTTCAACAATGCTTCATTGAAAGAAAATTGTTGGGACTTTAAATACAAAACAGTTTATCCGGTTTGCAGGTCTCTCCCTCTAAGATGCGTCAGATATAATGCCGTCCATAATATTATGTACTACCTAACGGATAAACACTTTCTGGGTCCAAATGGCGAAAAACTGACATACACTTCAGTTTTGATCCCAGCAATTAGAGACAAGCCGTACAGGAATCATATCTACGAGACTTACCTTAAAAAGGGCGACGTTTCGGATGGCAGCGTTAAATTAGTGGGCACTGACTTCTACTCCCTAAAATTTGACATGTTCAACACAATGTTATTGGCGGACATTATTTATCCTTCAATTGCTCTGATGATAATTTTGCTTATTATGTGGTTTTACACGGAATCAGTTCTGATAACATTTCTTTTGATGTTCTCTGTCATCAGTGCTTTAATAATCGCTTATTTCTTATACATGATCGTGTTTGGCTTGAAATTCTTTCCGTTTTTAAACATCACGACCGTTATATTTCTTGTGGGAATTGGGGCCGATGACGCATTTGTGTTCAGCGACGTATGGCGCCAATCGAAACTTAACAATCCTGGTGCAACACTCGCGCGCATTACCGCTGAAACGTTGAAGCATGCATCGCTGTCGATGTTTGTCACCAGTTTCACGACAGCGGCCGCCTTCATAGCAAACTTCAGCTCACAGATAACCACCATAAAATGTTTTGGTATCTATGCAGGCATAGCCATTTTATGCAAGTTTAGTATGATGGTCACGTGGTTTCCTGCCGTGTCCGTCATCAACGAGAAATTGTGTGTTCCTTGGTCCTGCAATAAAGGGTCCACGTGGCAAACCATGAGAAATTTCTACGAGCGATACGTGGGTTACTTTGTTAGGTATTTCTTTGAACAGTTTCTCCCTCACATAGTTATCAAATTTCGGTTTTTTTGGATTGCCCTCTTTTCTGTTTTGACTTTAGGTGGTTTAGAAATTCTTCTCTTTAAGCCGGGTTTCCGGCTACCTACGTCATCTGACTTCCAAATGTTTGAAGCGTCGCATCCCCTAGAGGTTTATGAGCTCAACCTGAAAGAAAATTTCCGCTTTGAGACTAGCCCTTCTCATGGAAGTGCCACCTTCCTCATTGCGGTATTTTGGGGCTTGAAAGCAATTGATAATGGAAACCAACTAAATCCATATGATTACGGCACCCTTGAATGGGACAAATCTTTTAATGTTACAAAGAGCGAGTCCCAAAAATGGCTTCTGGGATTCTGTAGAAGATTACGTAGGCAGGGCTTTTATGCAAAAAAAGAAGGAGAAGCAAGCTATTGTTTCCTTGAAAAGTACTACAACCAAAGCTGTCATGATCCTCTGACACCAAACATTTCCTATTACCCTTGCTGCAGAGATATGCCGTTTCCATTTAACAAGACCGTGTTGGACTTGTGCGCCGTCAAGGCTAGTGTCCGCGCACATCTATTAAAATTCAAGCGGCATGACTCGACCATAGGAAGCTTCATTTATGACAAGCAGGGCAATATCAAGGGAGTGCATATGAGCATTTATAGTAACGTGCCTCTCTCTCGTGCTTACCAGCCTGCGCACCAATTCTATGAGCGCATTGAGTCTTGGTTAAAGAGAGAAACAAGTACCGCTCCTGATGGTATGAAAAGAGCATGGTGGACAAGTAACTTAGAATTTTACGATCTGCAGAAAAGTCTATCCTCTGGAACGCTCGTTTCCATGGCAATTGCCATCGCTATGGCGTTTGCTGTAATGTTGTTAACTACGTTAAACGTCCTTGTCAGCGTGTACGCCATCCTGACAATTATCGGTATTATTTCTGTAACGACCGGCGCGCTTGTTCTGAGTGGTTGGAAGCTTAATATCTTGGAGTCCATAACCATGTCCGTCGCAGTGGGCGTCTCAATTGACTTCGCAATGCATTTTGGGGTAGCCTATTGTTTGGCTCCTAATAAGGAGTGCAGGAAGGCACGTGTACGGTTCTCTCTGTCCCGGATGGGATCCGCTATTACCATGGCAGCAGTCACAACTTTCATCGCAGGTAAATATTACTTACGGTTTTCGACTAATCTTTTAATGCGTAGCTTATTGTCAAGATTACAAGGATAGCTGAAGACGTTTTTTCACCACTAGGCTTTGTTTATAACGCGATAAAAGATCGGAACCTTTATCCGATACATCTTCCTTGCGACCGTGATTGCTGTTAGCGATTTCAAATTGCGCGTGTGTTACTCAACGTCTGAGGTATGATTGTATGATTATAGCTCTGCTGTGATTCGATAAATAAACTAGAAATACGTTAAACCGGAAAGGCTTGCAGAAGACACCACAGGTTCAAGGTAGAAGGCCGGCTACTTTTTTTTTGAGACTTTCCGTCAACTCGATCTCCCCTGTCTTCACTTAACAAAGAGACATTACTTAAGCATTAATGTTCTCTTCTCAGGTGCAATGATGATGCCTTCAAGAGTGCTTTCCTATTTGCAAATGGGCCATTTTCTGATGTTAGTTATGACCCTCGGGTGGGCCTTTTCGACTTTCTTCTTCCAGGCTCTTTGCTGTACTATTGGACCACAAGGGGACTGGGGACAGTTCAGCTGGAGGAGCATTTTATCGTGCTGCTGTAAGAAGGTGTCAGACAAAGCTCAACCAAAAGAAAAGATGGAATTGTTACAATACAACTGTGAAACCTGTGAAAACGAGCTGGAATCTAATGACCTCGTCGTAAAAAGTGTGGGATACAAAAGTGTCAAAACCACTGCTGTTTGAAAAGTCCAATGATTTACTTGTCAACTAAGCAGGCATAAACAGTTTAGAGTAGTATAGTTGGCATGTTTTGATCCTTTTTTGCCGAAAGAGCAAATTTATGGATTGATGTCGGTAATGTTGTAGACCAACGGAGTCGGAACTGAATCTAGAGGTTATGATTTATCTTCAGATGACAGAAGAATTTTGATAGTATTTCTGTTTAGGAACAATAACCACTTATGTTTCTTGCAGATGGTGGGCTGTTTTTTGCACGTGATTTACAGAGCGTTTGCACATGACGTCACGGCGACCTTCTAATCTTGGTGTTCCAAAACAATGAAACGGCGGTCATATTGGTATACCTTTTTTTTTTTTTGATGTAGCAAGAAAATCCTCTAGAGACTCGAGAAGTTGAATTCTTTTTTACGTAAACGCTTAAGAATTTCTTTCGCTGCAATAGATTGGCATAGATGTGAGTAAAAACGGTCTCTATTCTCTCTTGATAATGGTTGGCTTACGACGTCATTAGGAGAACCAATAAATGATTCATGTAAAGGGCAGTCAAAAATTCTCACGAAACATTTTGCGGATCTTTTTATACACTTTTCCTTTTTGTAATTAAGAAGTTCTTTTTACGGCGTTTTTCTTAATATACTGTAGGCTAAAGCCACACGGTTAAACAGTTTTAGACTATTTATTATGAATAAAAATGAAGATAATGAATGATAAAAGCGTGAAATATATAGAAAAAGACGTTTCGATATTGAAGATTGTTTTACACTCGGCAATTTTAAATAATCCGTAGGAAGATAGAGGATTGAGAACGTTGTGACATTCATGTTAAGACAGAATTTAACGTAGTAAAAAGTACATGTTAGGTTTACTCAGATAAAACGTTATTTTCGGTAATTTTACGGCCATATCGTTATATCGGGAGTTTCGATATAACTATTTCCCGATATAACGATATAATTTTGCTGCTCACTTGGCATAACGTTATATCGGGGTTCCGCTGTATTTTCGTCCCCGAAAACGCATTATATGTTTTTAAAATACACCTTTCCATTGTTTTACAACCAGCATTGAGCTCAGACATTGAAGTGAAACAGTAGGATTTATTATATAGACACGAGTGTTTTACTGGAAAATATACCACTCGTAAAATTGATAAAAACTACATCCGGGACCCGAGTGGTTTATTTTCCATAATCTCACACGTGAGTTTATCGATGACGTAATTTTGGTAATTTCCCTCTATTATTTTATCGATGTCATTTTGTCTATATAATAAAAAGAACATTACACGGCGGCTTGAAGATATGAATTTTACTTTCTCGTGGCAAGAACAATATTTTACTCACTCGCTGCGCTCGTTCGTAAAATGTTGTTTTGCCACTTGAAAATAAAATTCATATCCTCGCGCCACCGTGTAACATCCTCTATTTAATTTTTAAGGGCCTGTTTACCTGGAGGTGGGGGACCCCAGACAGGTGAGGTAACATGTGGCGGGGCACCCCACCTATCATGTAAACGTGATCACATTTAAATGAGAGATTATATGAAACAGGCCCTAAGTATCATGACACTTTGTTACCAGAGATCGATTCCTTTATTCTGAATTCTTCCATTTAATTCTCACCACGATAACCTCGTCCTTTGCAGAACCATACATCCCATTCAATATAAAAATAAATACCACTTTTTACCAAGAAAATATCAGTTTTTATAATCTGTTCCCTACGTCATTTTTAGTGTTCTACGGACAAGACGCCATGCCTTTTCACTGTTAATTGGTGGTACTCTAACACAAAGCTTCAGGGCTTAGTCTGAATCTTACGACTAGTACTTGTAGCTAGTAGTTGTAGCCGAAGTGTACTTCACTGCCTTTTGATTGCTCAATTCTGAGGTTGTTTTCTGCTTCCTTCCTCCAAATTTTCGCAGTATCCAAGTGGTGTGCTTTTAAAACAGTAACAATCCACCCGTGATGTTTTAAGGGATGTCCATTTTACTGTACAAAGAGTCGAGGAGTTCCTATGCAGAAAAAAAAAGAGACGTGACTAAACTATGTAAAACATGCTAAAACCACGCATGACGAAAAGTTTGTCGTAGCTCAATGCGCCTGTATTGATAACGGAGACACTTTAAGTCGACTAGCATAAATGAAAGTTTGCAAATCACTATAAAATAAGGAATCTGTCTCAAAATTAAAGCTAAAGTAGTAAACAGGTTCTTATATGAAGGGGCTTTAACTGGCCACTATTAGCCTAATAGGCTGTCAAAAACTAGGTTATTACGTGCGGGGTTTTTACTGTTTGAGCTGGGCGTGGCTCTTTTGCAATTTAACGTTTCCTGGCATAACTTTCTTTTGAAGAGCACGTAGGTCTATGTTAGTGTAAGAGTATGTACCTGGTATTCTGTCTGGCCTAACAAAGTCCTGTGCAGTTGTTGAAAGGCGAGGTGCTGCAGAAAAGGACAATAATTAGATGATGTTGGAATGACTTTACAATTCTCTAAGCGTCGACGGCCTTTTATTGGTAAATCAGTTCTTTAATTAACACGAACCGTCAACCGTCCGTTTTGACTTCAAATTCGTGTACACAGTCATTTATATTGACTTAGTAGTGACATTTTAATCAAAATAGGAAGGTTTATCCCCACTTGCGAAGAAAGAAAATGTGGTTTTAACCGATTTTTGTTGATGGGGGGCGAGCTGGTTCCATAAAGTGGTTTGGAAATGGAATCGCTTAGGCAACCTGAACCGATTTAAGTGCCAGCTTTTGAATCCTTTACGGGTGGCCTGAATTAACTTGACCGTGTCGTGACGCTGATTGACTGACTGTTAAGCAAAAGATCTGATTCAACGAGAAATAAACGCAGTAAGGTCATACGGAAGGAAAATATGAGGAATATTTTAGTACATACCTCCCGACTGATGTTTGTGGAAGTAGTGTGAGCTTACGGATAGAGGTACAACCTTTTTCGACACTTCTATCGTGCGCTGCTGAGCAGACGTGAATCTGACATGAAAACGATAAAAAAATACTTCTGTAAAACAACTGGTATAAGCAAATACTGGCAACGCAAATACTGAGTTGTTTGCTTTCTTACTGTCCCTTGACGTAACCAACAACTCAATACAATGATTCCATAACATTTTCCTTTAACACCACAAGTTTCGTCTCTTAATAGCCAACTCTCCTCGCTCCTCTCCACTAGAGACGTTTCGCCGAACGTCCAAAGCGACGTGGACCGAGGAGAGACGCGTCTGTATTTGCAGGCTAGTCTCCTACAAACCAACGCTGGGCGTCCTACTTAACTGTGACCTATGTTATGTTTTTTTTTGTAAACAAAATCAAAGTTACCTTCGTTGTTCTGGGGGGCAGTAATCTGCTTTCATCACTGATAAAGTCGATGCTTTTCCTCCTTTAGTAAGGGGTGCATCTTTCGTTAGGTGTTTTGCAAATTCTTTGTAGTCGATGTAGCCTGAGTTATTTTTATCGCACCTGAAGAAAAAAACAGGCAGTCACTTTAAAATAATATGTCTAACTATTGCTCTCTAATTGGTCGAAAAATCTCGCCAAACATGAAAATTCTTGACTTGCTGGCATAGGTTTTTCCGCGCTAGGAGCCGGCTACAGTTAGTTGCCTCGAAATGCGATTGGTACATTTGATGCTGTACGCGTATTCAGATTGGCTGGATAAATAACTTTCTTCTTAGTCTTAAGAACTCGGCGAAAAGAGCGGGAAAAAGTAAGTGACACATAAAACACCACTGCCAAGCAAACAAATGCTTTCACTTTTAATGGATGTTATTATTCATTCAAAATATTTCCCCGATTCTGATTGGCTAAAAGCACACGTTTAATTCACCATAACCAGTTACTGATGACCAAATTTGGAGGAATTTTGACTTTAACGAGGAAATGACATCAAAAATGCAGCGTTTTCGCAGGTTAAGGCACCGTTAACCAAGAAGACCTGGGCACGAGGTTGAGTTGTTTTGGTTGTGAACTTGAAAAATGGCGGACATTTCACTCGTTTCAAGAGTAAGAACTAGGCGAAAAAATAGCTAAAAACAAGGCAAGAACAGCAAGAAAACAACTCGAGGGGCGACATCTGCTATTTGGAGAATATTTGCGGAGCTGGACAAACCTAAACGTACACTATCGAAGATGAACTGAACATCGATGGATCGATGGAGGTAAGCATGTTTTAGCTGTTTTTAAACTAGGAATTATTTTGAATGAATAATAAAACAGTTATTGAATTCGGCTTTCGTATCATATGAATGAAATACTCGCTTATCGGCATGTTCACTGACAGAGGCAAGAACAAATAAACGCAAAGAGGTTCATCACAGTTAAATACGTAACTTAGGCAGTTGCAAAAAGAAAGCCTGAAAATTGCCGGGACTCAAACACTAACCTCTGTGATCCTGGTAAAGCGCTCTAACAAATTAAACTAGCAAGCCAAACTGGAGATGGTTATTAAATGATGATGATCTTTGTATTTATTCCTTTATTTCGTGGTTCAAATGTATGAAATTCATATAGTCATGGAGGTAAGAACACTTTGCTTAAATTTTGCTAATCGAAAAATATCTCAAGGTGAAACTTCAGTAACTTAAGAAACGCTGACACAAGGAAAGATCGCTTTTCACTCACATTTTGGTGAGATTTTCAAACGTAACTGTATCCATACTGATGGAGAGTCTTCGGAGAACGTTTTTCAGATCGTCCTTGGAAATTCGTCCACTCCTGTTTGAAAATAAAACAAAATTTGACCTCGCGTGCTCTTCACCAAATATTTGTGATGTTTGGTTTGTTGAAGTGCAAGTCTCCTATGGCTTTGAAAACTAGAGCTACATGACAGTCAAGAAACAACACGCCACCAACATTTCAGGTGAATAAAATATTTCCACCCAAGTCTCTAGCTTAAAGCCAGGCTAAGCGCAAAGCCATTGATATAAAATGATTTTTTTATTCTCATGCAAATACAACCCATTTAAAAAAAAGGTTTTGCACTAGGCCTCGTTTTGAAAGTGAGAATTCTTGGAACCCGGAATTGGCCTATTCATTTGCAGCATACGCGTATGGCCACGGGTCACAATTGCCCGTTGAAGATAATTCATTGGTTCTCTTTCTTTAAGCTCAAAAACAGTAAAAGAAAATACGAGGACTATGTGCGTATGTTGCAAACGAATTCACGCCTTCATTGGGTAAGTGACTTAAGGTGATTCCCTTGTTTTTCAATGCCCACCGCCTACTACGCATAACATTGCGACTTCAAAGGCGGCGGTGATGAAGACAGGAAACAAAGGCTGCTTTTGTAGTCCAAAAGTTTTAATACGCGATGATGATTAATCCTCTTGGTTACAATTTAGATTATAGAATAGAAAAAAATAGGCCCTAGGTACGTTTCTGTAATATTCATAGTTCTTTTCTTTCCTTTTCTTTTCGAAAATGACGCGATCCTTTTATTGCATTTTTGACAGCCTAATACAAGGCTAACAATTGAACCAAGTTTGAAAAAATGTGGGTAGGAAATTTCTTTTAAGGGAATCACCTTAAATACTCTCTTATTCATTTTCGCCTTGATTATATGAGTTGCTTCATACAAATCCTTACATTTCACTAACAAGTGGACTGTTAGAGAGCCTAGGGACCATGTTCTAGTTATCCCACGAGGATCCCAGTCCCTGACGGAGTGATTGAACATTACCTTTCTTGTATTCAATAATTGATGCATACTGGATCGAAAGGTACAGAGGTAAATGTCGAATTAATTATCTGTGAGAGTTGAACATGGAGAGAAACTAAGAACAAGCGAGTACTCACAAACTAGTGTCAAACTCCAAGAACGCTTTCCTCAAGTTAATATTCATCGCATCAGATGTATTGAAATATCTGTCAAAATAGCGGAGTCACAGAAATAAGAATGGATTATGATGGTTGATTCAAGTGACAGACATAACGTGACATTTCCACTCCACTGTACCTTTGCTGACCTAATTCTTGTGAATGTTTCTTAATCTTTGTAACTTCATCAAGTGTATGAGAATCACGGGCACTTTGCCTCCCCTGTTCGGCTGATTCACTAGAAAAACAACAAGGATATGTGTGGGGTAGGGTAAATGAGAGCGGCTTTAAATGGACATTCGTGAACTGGAAAAAACTTACTACAACCTCGTTCCCAGGGCTTTTTCCCTCACAATTTAAAATTTTCAACGGGAAAAAGCCCTGAGAACGAAGTTGAAGCCATTAATCTGACCAATCAAAACACGAGGCAGACATTTATGTGAGCTGATCAGATCTCCTGGCAGGCACAACGAGTGGATCCAAAGTTGTGCTACTGCCGTTATCAAGCCGACTCGACTGTAGCAGGAAGGTCACGTGGTTTCAGTTGACAAACTTAAGTTCAGTCAAAGTAAACAACTCTTGTCGAAAACAAATCAAAGAAACAAAAAAAGCGGTTTAATTAGCTCTTCAAAATCTTTTCCTCCTATTGTAACGCATTTACAATATATGAATCGAGTTCGGCAGCTTGCTCAGTAGCACGAGTTGGTTTCAAACGTCAAGCTACTGCCGTTGTAAAGTCGAATTTACTTCGATCAACTAAGTTCGGCGCGACAGTAGCAATACGCATTAAACAGCTTCAGTAATGCAAAACAAAACAAACTCAATCACCTAAAAAGTGTCGAAATAAAGGAGAAAGCTTTTAAAAAAACATTCTAAAAAGAAAATTGTAATGAACGGAAGAATTTTGCCACACGCGTCTTTTTTTTTCGTAAAAAATGGTAACGTCAAAAAAGGGGGTTTATCCGTAGCTGCAAAATGTTCCCTCGTCACATCCGGGTACTACAGCTATGTCTGCTGGCGGTGTGTCCCATCCTAAAGATATTGTGATGCTGATGTTGGATTGTAGCATTTCTCGATAATGCAAGGCTTTTTCTCATTTTTAATACTTGGTATAAGTTTATACCACACAGGATGATACCACTGACCGCCAGACAAGTGGCTTACCTCGGAAAGACATGGGAATATTTCTGTCCAGGACCTTCACTTTTCCCAGCAGCAGGGAGAGATGGATCCAGCCGAATGGACGAAAAAAACTGGTCACGCTGTTGGAAAGAACATGGATTAAAAAAAATTCAAGGAAAGATGTTAAAGCTTTGACAAATTACTGTCTTCTATTGAAGAGATTATTATGATTATTAAATGCACGCTTTGACGGAAAACTCAGCGAATTAAGTATATACCTGCTCAGAGTGTTTTGGTTCATCATCTGAACCAAACTGAAAATGTGTTTTCCTGTTATCTTGTATCCGACCAACACAGTCAGCTTTTTTGTCTTTAAGCTTAACTGATACTTCGCCAATCTTAAACTCTTCAATATGTGGAATGAACTCATCCTGTAGTGATTAGAACATATAACATGATTATTTATTGTTTTATCTGACAAAACTTCAACTTAATTTGTGTTGGTTGTACACTTCTTTGTGTTGGGGTCCTGTACTTTGCAAGACAAAAGTTCAGGAAGGTATCAAAGCATTTGAGATACTGATCAGAGCTTATAGACATGGCTAAACATGCACCTTCCCATACCATATGCATGAGCACATCATGAGCCTCCATGATAACCTTGTTATGGGTAGCATCATTTAAAATAAATAAATATTGAGGACAAAAATATACAGAAGAAGTATACTTATAAAAGTGAGTTGGTTAAAAAGGTTCCATTTACCTTTGTTTCAGAGGGCTTTGGCCAGAGTGGGGATTTTAGCAGGGCCCCATTACTGTCCAGATATCGATATTTACTTCTGGGTTCTTTCTGAGGACTCAGATATGGCATGTCCTCCGGTGGATGCAGGTAGCTAGACCCTGTCACTATACAATAAACAAACAAACAGACAAACAGATAAACAATTAACAGGCTTTAAGGGCTATACTTTAAATCTTGTTACTTTCACAGACCATCAAATATTACAATAAATCCCGCTGATTCAAAGGGGCTAATTTGCCAACATCATCAGCAAATAATGTCACTTCTCAGAATCATTTGTTACTCCATTTGGTTGGTCATTATTCTAAAATCTTTACTAGATATAGGAAATGACTACTTAAAACAAACAACCTATAACTTCTAGTGCAAGTCCAATGACCTACAATGGAGGTCAAAAGTGTTGGGACCTTCCCAGTGATATTACTAAAACTAGCGACCCCTCCCCTCCCACCCCAAACAAAGTTGAATTTGGGGCAAAATGGGTGAAAATGAGTGCTTTTTTTGGCCACAACATTGCTAGGGGAAGTGGGGGGACGACGGGATGAACCTTAAGCCGAACAAAAAAGCAGGGTCCTACGTAACAATTGCTTGGAAGGGCGTTTTCACACAGTCCCAAGTTCTTTTGTCCTCCATTGTAAGTACCCTGTGTGTGCATTGCCATCCTGAGCTCCCTATTTTTGTACATTTTTGGAGATAGGGTAAGGAATTAAAGAATGGAATGGAATGGAATCCACCCACAGCAAATTGTCTTACTTGATACTTGTCTGTCTCCAGCATGATGCTGTTCATCATATGTCAGAGAAACAGCCAGAGTATTCTGGCGCTCCTGCAGGAATGCAGAAAAAAAAAATCTTTTATACTTGCTTGAGAGCTGAGCAAAACTGAGGCATTTGTTACAAAAAAAGGAAGAAATAAATGCATTGAGAATAGCTGACAGTTCTAAACAAGAGAGAATCACCACTTTATGACTTATAGTACCTAAAAACACATCTAATAAAAAAGCAAACAACAATTATTATTACTTACTCGATTTAATTTTGTTTCAGCTGCTCTTCCCTAAAATGATCAATTGGAAAAAAAAAACAAAGTGGTTTTATTCATTAAAAGATTGCAAGCTTCAAGCTTATCAGGAATAAATTAGGCAAACATGTGATTAATTCACTTGTTTCCTTGAATTAAACTGGAACCAAAAAAAATAATTTTAAGAAGTTATGTTGAACCTACCTGACTACTCTGAGTTCCATGGTCAACAAAATCTGACATATTTGTTGAGCGCCAAGGCAGGCAGTCCTCAAGATTTGGAAGAACCTACGAGCATCACAATAAAATAAATTAATAATAAATACACAACAACTCTCTTTGGGGTTCTCTGGGTCTTTATTGAATAGACCATCGCGCGATACCCTCAGGGAGGGAGGGATGGGACAACAAAAGCTTACAATCGAGTTCAACGCATTAGCTGGCTAGAATCGCATAATGACTCACACGTGGCAGCAACTCACATATATACATGGGCTTGGCGCTAAACTTCCGTCACATGTATTTAATCCTGATAAACAGGTTTATCACTCACTAAATACACAACAACTCTCTTTGGGGTTCTCTGGGTCTTTATTGAATAGACCATCGCGCGATACCCTCCAAACCCCCAAGGAGAGAAAAGGGGAGTTAGTGAGTGATACCCTGGCTCATCTGTTTAACAGCCTCTAATTTGTAGCGTAGTGAATGGTCTAAGTAACGCTCATATGCAGTCGATTTCCAATCGCCTTGTAGCTTAATATAATCGCTAGGCACGCCGCAGTGCAAGGCAAACGAAGCACCCCCTCGCCTAAAGGAGTGTCCAGAGAAACGCGAGCGATCGTAACCGCAGAGATCCAGTGTGCGTTTCAGTTTAGTTGTGAATGTGGTATAAGTCAGTGTTTTAAGGACACCGTCCTCGAGGTAAGTAAAAGCAGGTTCTAAAGCAGATTTGTTACTTTGATAAACACCGGCAAGCTTGAAAGCGCGAGTTACCGCTGACCAAGGACACAAGGAGGAGTGAGCAATCTTCGGAACTGGAACCAGGAGGGTGCGATCTCGGTATTGGATCGTTTTAGACCAACGAACAACAAGAATGATGCCCCACGGGAACAATCGAACATCGCATTTCCGCAGGTGGCGCGTGGTGTCAAATTCCGTGGTGGAAGGTGGCAGTAAGTTTGACTTACGAAAGAAGGAGAAAAATGCGACCAAACATGCCGCCCAAAAGGTGGCGTCAAGCGAGGAGTCAAGATGTAAATGGCATTGCATTTTGTGAAGGACATCGGGTGTAATAGGTAGCTTTTGCGTCACACGTTCTCCATTAATTCGCTTTATGCCTCTCATGAGGAGAGTTTTCTGATGCTTGAATAAAGGGTCTTCAAGAGGGTTAGGGTAGCCATACTGTAGGTGCAAAAGACGGACAACGTTGAGATAATTGGGAATGCTGCGAGTAGAGAGTGTTCGTGCGAGGAAGACAATGTAACGGAGGAGGTGAATAGTGCGACAGGGAACTGGGGTATAGCCGAAGAAGAGACAGAAGCGAAGGTATGCTCGTAGCTGCGACTTATAACTTGCTGCTGTGGATTTGGCAAAGGCATGGTTGCGGTACATTCTCAGTTCCTCCTGTAGTAGCTGCTCCTGAGTACGGACTGCACCTGCCAGGGGAGAGAAGAAAAGGCTGACTGTGAAACCTGAGCGCGTTGGCGGTCGAATGCTAGAAGAAGGGTGTGGAAAAGTTCCTTTAGGGTTCTGCAGAAGGCAGAGTCATGAAGGCGTGAGATGGCATCGGCAACGGTGTTAGCCTTTGAAGGGATGTAACGAGCGGTGATTCGAAAATTGTTAGTAGCAGAGAGCCAAAATATGGAGCGTAACCATTGCATAACTTGGGGGTTGCGACTTGTGCCTTTGTTTAACGCGCTGATTGTCGTGTGGTTATCAGTGTGGACAACAATCCATTTGTCACGCAAGTACCATTTCCAGCGGTGTAACGCTAGGAAAACTGTAAAGGTTTCTTTGAGGTTGATATGCGCGTCTGTTAGATCAGGATGATCAGTAGCCCAGTTAGTGTAAAACCAATCACCCTGAAAGAACCCGCCTCCTCCGATAGGACAAGCATCGGTAGAGAATTCTTCCAAAGCGGTTGGTGTTGAAGCAACAAAGAACGCTTTGCCATTAAAGACGCTTAGAAAACGCGCCCACCATAATAAATCGGCTCTTAGGGAGGTGTTAATGCGCACGTGGTGATGTGGGCGTGATAAAGTGTTCGTGACATCGATTATTCGCCGCAGGAATGTCCGGCCTCCGAAAACTACACGTGCTGCAAAGTTTAATTTTCCTACGAGGCTCTGCAATTCTCGCTTTGTGATTGATCGCTTGAGTAAGGTATCGCTTAATAACTGTCGAAGTTCGCATAGCTTGCTGTCGGGCAAACAAAGTTGCCTAAGCACTGTGTCGATCTCAATTCCTAAGAAAGTTAATCGCTGCGTGGGAGCGACTGCTTTCTCCCAGTTTATGTTAAAACCAAGTTCGGTCAAAAGTTTAATAAGTTCGTAATAGGCCAATTCGCACTCTTGCTTGGTATCGCCAATTATAAGAAAATCATCAAGATACGCGAGGATTGTCCGAAATCCCCGGCGGGCCATCATGCGCGTAACAGCTTGTGTTAATCTGTGAAACACCTCCGGTGATTTCGAGGCTCCGAAGGGTAGTTTATTATCGTACAAATACGTGACATGTTGATCTCCTTGAAACTGCCACGCTAGTCCAGTCGCGCGGTAGTTAGAAGGGTGGATTGGGACGTGGCGATAGGCACTCTTCAGGTCAATTTTTGCGAGGTAGGAGTTAGGTTTTATCTGTGATACAGCTTTTTCTACTGTTACATAAGAAAAGTATTGCGTTGTGGCATAGGAGTTTACATTGGAAAACTGCGGTCTGCTGCAATCGTGTATGAGCCGGATTTTATCAGTGTCTGGTTTTGGGATAGCCCCAAGGGCACTAACGATAGTCGGCTTCACGTGGGTTACTACGTAATTGCCTTTGCTAATTTCCTCGCGGATTTGGTTTTCTACTTTGTCTCGTACATCGCTTGCGGTCGCCGATTTGTAGTTGTTAGTTTCCGCCGTTTTCAAAACGCTATCGCTAGGAATAATTTCAAAGCCGTTTGTGAGTCCGTTAATGATAAAGTCCCTGTCACGGTCGGTTTCAAGGTGGTCTATCCAGGCCTGTCGGTTAAGTGGGGATTTTGATCATGGCTTGTGGGTCTATTAGAAGTCACGCTGTGGGCGCTGTTCGATGTTCGTGCTGTGGATGACCCTGGTTGCAATTTGGCACCAAGCAAACATGTTGAAAACGGCAGTTTGGCCAAAGGCATCCCGTTAACGAATTAAATTGGCGGCAAATTGGAGCTGTGGGTGAGGTTTGTGGTTGGCGGTTAAGGCGTGGGGGAAATCTCTGTGCGTTGGGTGAGGTTGCAGCTGGGGTCTGCGAAGGACGGCGTTTAATCAGAAATCTGGTATGAAGGTGCTGCGAGTCGCTCCCCCATCGAAAGCCATATTCGCACTGTAATTTACGATACTCGTTATCGTACGCCAAAGCCGAGGCGAGTGTATGGGACTCGAGGAGTTCAGCAAATTTTATTGTGTAAGCCAGGTAATCAGCGATGGCGGTAGTGGTTGCTGATAGTTTTCCTGTTCGAAGGAGCTCGTGCATAATTCGCGAGTTTGCGGCGACCCACATAGAAAGGGTGACATGTTCTAATTTTGGTTTTCCCCTCGCTGAGCGAATTACAATTTTTGCCCCACTAGAATTATTTCCAATTTCTTGCTCGTCGTCGCGATTGTCATAAGTTCCCAGGTTTACAAAGTCTGGTATTAACAGAGGCTTCTCACCTTGTTTTGCGCTTGTTCCCTTTTGCTGTAGGCCAAGAAACACGTGCGGGTCGTTGTCTAGTCGGGGAAGAGTTGACGTGTTTAACGCTGGCGGTTTGGCCGAGGAAAAGTCGGTCGATCCTAGGGCCAGAAGAGATTCGTCCAGCGAGCCTGCACTTTCAATTTTCTTCAGAATTTCTTCCAAACCTCCATCGCTCGCTAGTGACTTTGTAGTGATGGGGTCGCTCGCACCAGTAGCATCTCCTGGAGAGGGTTTTTCGTTGACATCCTTTCGCAACTTTTTCAGTGCCGCTTCGAGAACGCGTTTCTGCCCTATGCTCAGCCCCAATTTCTCTAAATCCGTCGGAGTGAGGAGCTGTAGGGCTTGCTCGGTATCGAGATCCTCCTTCTTGAGGATATCCACACTCGTTTCTGTAAGTTTAGTAGCCGTACACCACGTGTCAAAGTTGAAGCTCGCCATAATTATTCGCACAGACAACAAAAACAACAAAAGCTTACAATCGAGTTCAACGCATTAGCTGGCTAGAATCGCATAATGACTCACACGTGGCAGCAACTCACATATATACATGGGCTTGGCGCTAAACTTCCGTCACATGTATTTAATCCTGATAAACAGGTTTATCACTCACAGAATTAGACAACAAGTAATTGACTTAACCTATCACCATGCAATATATTACCCTGTCTGGGTAACAAAATTGATATAGGCCACTTGCACTAAGAGGTTACGTGACCATTGCTTCCTTTAAACAATGAGTTGGAATAATCTTGCTGATGCCAAAAATTGACAGAGCACATAAAAATTATCTTACACCCGCAGTTTGAAAAGAAACGCATTTAAGGGAGATATTTTATGGGACTTTGATTTTTCAGCAAAGTAGTATGATTTGTATTGGCCGCCACGTTGGAGGGCATACTCGTGCCCTCCAACATGGCGGCCAAAACTACTTTTTGCTTTTACATTGTTAAACGTTTGATATTTACGCTCAGATGTGCTGTAAATGTTACCACATCATCTTTTCAACATTTCCCTTGAAGTTTAAGTGCAAAATTTGTGTTCAGAAAGAGGTAATTCATGATTTTAAAAATCACATTTTGGTCACGTGACCAGCTATGAATTTACTCATTTTACGAAAATGGTGCGGGTTTGAAAAACCAAATCACTATTATGTTGTTTAAAATATGACTCACTAATTGTTTTTCGAAGGCAAAATCATATAACTTTCACTTTCATGAAAACGATGTCACATGACCTCTTAGTGCGAATGGCCTATTAAGTAAAAGAAAATCAAATACTTGTTTGCAAATGGATTTAGAGTGACCAAGTCAGCAGGAAAGCCATTTGACCAAAAACTGGAAAGACGTACTGCATTGCTCTGACAGCCATGACTAATACTTGCAGTGTTCCAGGTAAAAGACGGGTCTTGGGTCAATGACTCGACACAGAAGGCTTCTTGACTCAACAGATGACATATAAGTATTAAGTTAAAATTATATGACTAAAAAATTAGCAAGTGGTCTTGGTGACCCCTCAGATGGTCTACATGACCCCCCACTTGAAAAAAATTAACTGGAACACTGACTTGTTAGTCAGCTTACATGTATGTTCTTCTGATATAATAATATTTCTTGCTGTAAACTAAATTCCTTTTCCCAGTCCCCAAAGTGGATATTTTGAGAAAGTCTGAAGACAACTAAAGGTGGTTCATGATTGTCTTGACCTGTATGAGTTGAGACCACTGGGCTTTGTGCAGTCACAACAGTACACGTAATTTATCCAGGTAACCTTAGCTCATGCTGTAGACTCCCACGCAGATATTCTTAGCGGTAAGTCATGCATTCTTTCCACACGAATGTCTGCTGAAACAAAGGGTTAAAGTCCTTTCCCTTTGTTTGCAAATATCAGCTGGAGATCACTCACATATTACCAGAAAAGCAATCAGCACTAGGTAATTGTTAAATAAACCAAACCAAACACAAGTCACAAGTTCGGGGATACATGTAGCTGAGTGTGATATCTGATCTTTAAGGACAAGCAGAGGGCTCTTTGAATATTTCTCTTTATGAAGGATGGATTTGAATAAGCTATGCCATTTCCATGTTAACATGTTCTTAAGGTTAGGTAACTACAGGATAGTTAACATTGTGACAAAAATCCATTTTGCAGTAAAGCTGACTTCCGTTCAGCAAATTAAACCTCAAAGGTAATTTTTTTCTATGAGATTTTGGGGGTATAAACCACTAGCATGGAGGCATGTTATTCCCATCAAATAATTTAATTACAAGTTTATTCAGTATTTTTTACCATTTTGTACAGGTGTTACTGATTAAAATAGCAATGAACAGCTAAATTTAACAATATGCAGATGTAATGGAATGGTAGAATTAATTACGTTTCTTCCGTCTGTCAAGCATTTGAAAGACGAAAGAAACATAATTGGCAGTTAGCTTGCTGATATGTGAATCAGTATTGTTAAAAAGGGACAGACTTTATCATGGATGTTGTAATTTGTAAATAATGTATTTCGGTCATTGATTTTAATAGAAAGAGTCTTTCTCAAATCATTATATAGATCACAGCGAGATAATAATTTATGTGCATTTCATTTTCAATCGAAGTAAGGTTGCAGTGATCACAGATTCTAAGGAGTAGAATTTTAGTTTGTTCGAAGAAATCTAGGGGGCTGTTTCTTATAGGAGACCTTTTCTGATCTTTTCTGACCTTTCCTGAAGACTCACATCCCAGGTCTTGTGCTAAATTTCTCAAGGTCCAAAGTACACTTCCCAGATCTGGAAACTGTGCTCAGATTGGTCTACATTTTCAACCCCTAGTTTTAGCAGATGTTTAATAGTTGGGAAGGATTGTGTGTTGAGCGAAAAGAAAGTCTGCAGAGGAGACTATGCATACTGATGCTCCAGATTGTTCAGTAAAATCCAGTATAGTGAGGTCTAATGATTAACTTTACATTACATGTATATATGTCCATGCATGTATATATTGATAAACACTTCATTATCAAATAACAAATTACCTTGGAAGAAATTGGAGGAGGAGCTGGCAGAGGTTTTTTTAAGGACTCTCGTGTTCCAAGCATAAAATCTGCAATAGAAATAAAATCATTGAATAAATTTGAAATTAATCCTACTGCAATAATTAGCAATTAATGAATGAGGTTGAGTAGGATATGAAGAAGTAAGGAGATCGAGGGGGGTGTTATCCACCGAGGCCAAAGACTGAGGTGGATAATGCCCTCCGAGATCTGCTTAATTCTTCATATCCTATGTAAGCCAAATTCATTAATTGCTTTATGATTCATTCAAAACAATTCCTAGTTTAAAAACATAGCAAAAACATGCTTTCCCGCATTGATGTTAAGTTTATCTTCGATAGTGTAAGTTTAGCTTTGTCCAGCTATGCAAATAAATTATTCTCCAAATAGCAGATATTGTCCTCCGAGGTGTCTTCTTGCTATTTTTGCCATGTTTTTAACTATTAGTTCACCTAGCTCCAGCAGTAGTTCTTACTCTTGAAACAAGTGAAATGTCTGCCATTTTTTTTGTCACAACCAAAACAACTCAACCTCGTCCCCAGGTCTTCTCGGTAATGTGCCTTACCTGTAGCAGGCTGCATTTTTGATGTCATTTCTTCACGAAACACAAAATTCTTCCAAATTTGGTCATCAGTAACTGGTTATGGTGAATTATGCGTGTGCTTTTAGCTAATCAGAGTTGAGGAAATATTTTGAATGAATAATAATGCTTGTTAAATAATTTACCTCAAGTAAGCAAAAGTCAGCTGTGGACCTGTTTATTTTTACCTTTGTAATATAATGAGTGTCCATCATCTTTGTTGGTACCTAACTGCAATAAACAAAAACAAAAACGTTGCCATCACTTCACTAAGAGGTCTGTATATGTTTCAGATACAGCTTCAAGGAGAAATCATTACATTTTATAACATAACATGTATCGTGAAAAAGGTTCGATCCTTTTTAATAGCTAGAGCTCTGGTCTCTACTTTAAATCTACTGTCTTCTATCTGAATGCCTGGATACATCAAGGTTCCATGAAGCATCACTACCTTTGTTCTCCACATTAAATTTTAGCCTGCACGGCAGATGTAAAATGGCACAGGGGAAGAAAGTCTAAGAAGAGAGGAAGATGGGTAGAATCAGCCCTCTTTTGTTTGTTTCTGATGCTGCTGGCGGCCACAAATTCATAGCCTGCGTGCAGACATCTCTTTATTTTCTTTGTTGCACAGGGAAAAGTGACATCTGCTTATATGCCATCGCTAGTCGTGTTTCAGTTTTCCACTGTGTTGCATATTCAATTTTTCATATGACAAAATCACCACTTGTGTCTACATCTTGTTTGAATGGAGACAACTTGGGGCTTTCAAAGAGCACATTTCTTGTCTTCAAAACGTCTTTTAAGAAACAGATAATAAATATTATTGCACATGATTTTGCAAGATTGGAGTTTTCCACACAGCTGTTGTTGCCAGCATAGAATTTTCCCCAAGCTTTCCAGCTGTTCAGGCAGTGTGTTTACTTTCATGTCATTTGGTCACTGAGCCATATATAAACCCGCACGACAGTTATTTTCATTTTTTTTGGACAAAATAATCTTGAACTGGTGCATGGTGTGTTATGATTGCAGTTCTAACAGAGAAAATAATGTTTGAGATTAAGCCATTCTGTTTGGACATTTTTGACTGATGCGCGAGAAAGGAGCCAAGCCATAATCATTAAGTGAAGAAAGTGATTCATCTTACCAAATTTACTTCCTAGTGTCAAGTGCCTGTACCTTCTTCAACTCGTTTGTGTCACAGAAAATAGCTTTGCAAAAGTAATTTTGCAAGATTCTCTGATTAAGTTCTCCCCCAAATGGTGCTATTAAAAGTCACTTTAACTTTTGCTTTTGAAGACTCTGTTTCCAAATGTAAGATAATGTAGAAGGTGTTGGAAGAAAAGAATTCCCAAGTGGGACACAATTAGCAACAGTGTTACACAGACATCCCTTTTCCATGTGTAACAAAGAACAATTCCTTGTAATACTTCCTTTATTTCGATCCTTTCAATTATTGAAAGGATCGAAATACAGGAAGTATATATGAAGCAGGCTACAAATTTGTGATTGGCTGAGCCTTAATGTTCAACTGTCTGCAGCCATGATGCAATGACAGACAATGAAGGAAACATGCTCCCATGGTAAAAGCTTTTGACGACCAGAGTATATGGAGTATATGGATGGCCTGGTAGTTTAAGCCACTGGATTTTCCCAAACACCACATTTAGAAAGTCTACGATAAATTCTTGTCAGCCAGGGCTGTCTAATGTTGCAATGCTGTTTTCCACAAGGGACTTCGCTTAAATAACTATTATTTCCGTTATTTATTTGGAGAAATTTAGAAGCTAGCCTAGTTTCTATCCCAGAAATGAACTTCTGTATGGTTTGTGAAGAGAGAGCTGAAGCTTCATAACAATTTTTCCATTAAACAATGTATTGCATCCGAAGTTTTGCCTATGCTTAGAATGCACCCTGCTATAGGTAAAATTTTGGTCAAACAATGACAGTTGATGTTATTAGATTAGCTGTGAAATTAGTGGGGCTCATTTAATGCAAATACTCTGATTCTTGAGACAGGCACTTCCTGTCCCTTTCACTTTTTTCTCACCCTCCTTCCCCCCTTTTTTGCTCCTGTCATTAGCAGGCTACCTCAACACCCAAGAAATTCTGACACAGAGATCATTATGGTGTCAATGCAGAATATCATGAAGCAAAAAAATAAACAAATCTTACCACAAAATGAGTGCTTCTCTGATAGTAAGGATGGCAAGGATCATCTAAAAGTTGAAAAGAGAAAAGGCATCATTAATTTTTATATAACCACATGAAAGAAAAGAAAACTATTCTATCATTACAATCTATATACAGGCATAATTTGATCAGATTTTTGAGCAGCTTGATGTGCTTGTCTGATTTCTTTTCAACATTTAAATCATCTGTAAATG
Organism: Porites lutea; assembly: GCF_958299795.1. Classification (NCBI taxonomy): domain Eukaryota; kingdom Metazoa; phylum Cnidaria; class Anthozoa; order Scleractinia; family Poritidae; genus Porites; species Porites lutea. The sequence continues at coordinate 12,468,488 of NC_133207.1, read as the reverse complement.
TTTTATGCACGTACTAACACAGGACTTCGGCAAGAACTTTTTTTCTCTTTTGCAGTTCTTCATTTTAGTTTACATGTTATGCAGTGCAGGTTACCTTTAGGATTGATGAGAAATTTTCCTTTCTCACTTTCATTAAGTTCTCCATTCTTTTCTTTTTGTTTCTTTAAATCTTCACAATCCTCTGTAGAAAATGGTTTTATGTGGAAATCGTCACACGTGACAGAGTGTCGTACAAGGTGTGGCTCAGCTACATTCCAGTCTCCATTCCTGAACACACTTGATTTGTAAGTCTCCAAGGCTGTTTTGGAAGCCACGTTAATGAAGCCTGTATCTTTGGGATGAGTTTCGGATTTGTTCTTGAAACAGTTTTTTGTTTCAGAGCTGTATCTAAAAACAAACAAGAGAAACATAATTGATTGTAAACCAGGGTTTGTGCAGCAGTAAGCTGTATTTTAAGAAAATAAAACTCTCTAACATGATGTAACAATCATGCACAATATTTGGAGTTCTAAACGAAATCAGCTGAGCTATGCTTATGTGTAGAACTTTATATTATTTATTAGCTAATTTACAGATTACAAAAAAAGTTACTTGTTGGCATCAGTTCCAAACTGAAAATGTGTTGTGTTCAAATCACTGGTATGCTGTTTGCATTCAGCTCGGTTCTTTGCACTTGAGGCTTGCCCTTGGTTTTTCTGCCAAAAATTAGCAAAATTTAGAATACTTCACAATACTTTTAACAGTAATCTTTTCCAAGATCACCTAAAATACAAATTCTTTCAGTCCTTTGAAGTTTACTAACTTTCACTTTTTAAATTCCTAGAACAAAACCAGAACTGCTGGGACGATTTTATGTATACATCTGGATGGTCATGGGACAATTACATGAGATAAAAAAAAAAAATTTTTATCTGCACTCCCAGCCCTACAAGTATCTCCCCATTAAGGATGGCAGGCTTTTTAATAGGGAGGTTCAGAGTTTTCCTTTAAAGAAGCCAACAAAATCTGGACCCTTCAGACAATTTTTTTGAGGGTGCCACCACTCATTATTCAAAGGGCACTGAAAAAAAATTGAGCAGTCCGATTCAAGCCATCTTTGAGGGGGGAAGAGGTAGGGCTGGGGATAAAAAGGGAACATCTTCGTTAGCCTGCGAGCAAGCTCTCCTATTTGGGCGAGTGAAGCGAGTCTTGCGAGAATGCGCGAGCGAGTGAGCGGTGAAGACGCGAGGGGCAGAGGAAAGCTCCTTTCCCCAGCCCCTTGCTCGCGCATTCTCTTGAGGCTCACTTCGCTTGCCCAAATAGGAGAGCTTGCTTGCAGGCTACATCTTCGTGGCAAGACTTAAATTTATCCACCTCAACAGCTTTGTGTTAAGATAATACATTTCAAGTTCTCCTACAAGCATACCTGAGTCAAGTGTAACAATTCTTCCATAAGACTCATGGTCTTAGGGGTCTTTTCGATCAGTTACAAAAATCTTACAATCTTAAAACTTTTTAACTTTTTGAAATTCAATCGCTGAGTCCTCTTTTTTCCCAAGATCAGTGAACAACCTAATCCATAGTTGGAAGACAACGCCAAATAAGTGGGTGTGTTCCTTTCAGCAAATCCAAAACGGATTTTTGATGCGAGATTGGCAGGATTTCGTGGCCGAAAGGAACCCAAAATCCAAAATTGGATTTGTAACCTTGGTAACTACCTTTCACAAACGCATGCAATATGCATGACAACCTCTCAAGAAATGACGTGTTTTCCACTGTTTGACAAATTATGCGATTATACCATCTAGAATTTTGTGGTCGGCAGTTGGAATAGTGATGATGAAACATAAACAGATCAAGAAAAAAGTGTGTTAAAGTAAAAAATTATGTAAAGGTTGTCGGCTCAGTTTGATCCACTTTCATAGTTCAGATTTTTTATGTAACAGGATCGAGTGCCTATCGCATCTAAAAGTGAATTTGTGGAAAGATAGCAGTTCATTTGTTCCTTTTACTAGTTTGCATTTTTAAGCAACCTTTAGCAACAAATGGTTAGCAAATGGATATTTTACTGTACCAGGAACAATCTTCCAGTGTTTTCAGAGGTTTTACAGCAAATGGAAGCAAATAGGAATTAAACTTTACAGGAATACCTCAACCGGAAAAATACCACTGGATCATCTGACTAATTTTGGATCCACTGTGAATGGAACAGCATAGATCACTAATCCGTTTACAATCTGGACTCGGATTCTTCGGATTTCAAATCCAGTGAAGGCTATGTGTACGGTGTTGCTTCCCAAAAGCGTTACATAGGCCAAGTGCACCGTTTCGGTGCACTGTGCACTGCACTGAATTCGGTGCACTGGTGCACCGAATTTAGTGCAAAAGTGCACCGAACTCGGTGCACCAAGTGCACTGAATTCGGTGCACTAGTGCACCGAGTTCGGTGCACTAATTCTCAGTCTCTAGAACGCTAGTCACATCGTGTTTTGTTTTTAACTTTTGGACGATGTTGTTTAATCAGCTCTGATCAGCTTCCCAAAGACGTGATTTTACGCATTTTTAGTTTTATTTCGTTTCATCTCATTCGAAGAACCATCTCTCTTGTTTGCAAAAAGTGGAACAGGATTTCTGAAGATCCGTTGATTGTGAGAAAGGTTCCAATCGAAAATTTTGAGTCAATTCGATTGCATGAATGTCTTACCTTCACGCAGCTGAAGAATGTCGTCGAAAGTTATCTGGGTTCGCACAGCAGACATCAAACTAAAACAAACACGTTTTGCTCGCAGTTGAGTTAATACCGTATCGGCTTTAAAGTTGGGCTTCCGTTGGGATTTGATTGTTCAAACACCAGTAATTCTTCTGAAAAATATCTTTGAATTCATGTTTAATACGGCTCGATCAACTTTATACAGGTAGCACTGGCGGAAGTTGTAGGGGAAAGGGTTTAATAATATATTTTTAACAATTGTGTTAGTGTGTTCCACGTGGCCTAGTGGTAACGAAAGCAGGCCTGGCGCGCCGAAGGTACCGAGTTTGAATCTGCCGAGAACAACTTTTCCTCTTCGCTTCTTTGCCTTTTTTTTTTTCTATTTCGTTTCGTTTCGTTTTCTTTTTAGTTATTGCAGTTTTGTTATGTTTCTTTATATAGCTTAAGATTTTTAGATTTATAAATTTTCTTCTCTATTGTCTTATCTTGCCATTCCCCCGAAGTCCTTCGCGAGGTCCTGCGATTTACGTATTTCTAGTAAACAAGTCGAAAATGTGTTGTACGAAATGGTGAACCGAAGTGCACTGTTTCGGTGCACTAGTGCACTTGCTATTTAGTATTCGGTGCACTAGTGCACCGAAATACTAATGACAGTGCACTTTGGTGCACCAGTGCACCGAAAAAGTGCACTTTGGTGCACTAGTGCACCGAAAAAGTGCACCGTATTACTTCCCGGGATGGCTGCCTTGGACATGCCATTCAGAGAGAGTAAAATACACTCGTTTTGTACGGTGAGAAAAAAATTAGGTAAATGGCTTATAGAAAAATATTCTTTGGTCATTGTGCATCTTGAAAAGACATTTTCTTGCGTGACAACGAGTAAACAATATCCTGCAAGAAGGATTTTGTAGCAAACATTCGTTTCTGTGTTCGCCATGTTGGACAACGGTAAGTCATCATTTTTCATGCTAAGAACATGTCTAAAATTTTCGTAATCTGCTGGAAAAAATGGGAAGCAAGTGTTTGTTTTATGTGCAAGTCGGACTGAGTAAAAAACCGGACAAAGTTTGGCTGTAAGTTGCTCGGTGCACAACATTTTACATTTCAGCGCCGTTAATGTAACGCTTGAGAGATCAACACACAAGTGAATTTGCGTTATAATTTTGGAATTATGCCATTCCTACCTCTATAAATGCCACTAAAGTTTAGTAAACATTGCAATTATACTAGTGTTGTAATTTCATAAGAATTGGTTGGAGCGTTAATTCATAATCATGCAAAAAGTATCCTGATTCACTCGAACTTTGGTTTGTAAGCGAACACCGTACACATAGCCTGAATCCTTTTTCAAAAAGGATTCATTAGATCAAAAATCCAGATTTGCATTTGCTGAAAGGATTGCAAAATCCGTTTTAAGATCTAAAATCCGTTTTTGGATTCACCGAAGAAACATGCCCAAGGTTGTCACAGTGTTAACACTTTTTAGTCAAAAAGGCAGACCAGGACTAAAATGTTTTTTACTATACAGATCTTGGCAAAAACAGCCTGAATTTTTTGAGACTGAATTTCAAACACAAAGCAATCTGGGAAAGATGTTATTGGCTTTTTTACATTATTGCGCCAATCATTAACTTTAATCTAAAATCTCCAGGTTTTTCAGAGGATGACAAAAGTTTTGCTCAGTGGAAAACGCACGAAATATATGGTCATATATATCATGGACTGTCACTACATGTACATGTAATGTCATAAAGAAATACCCTGGCCAGTATATTACTCAAAACTTACCTTTGCAAATGAGCTGACATAAACAGATCCAGATTTGCCAAATGTCTTATCTGACATGTACTTTGGAGCAAAATCCTATTACAAGGCAGAGACATAAACAGGAATTTAAACTGAACAATTTAACACTTACAGGAATTATAAAGCTGCACTAGCAATAAATTGAAATAACAAAGATGCACATCATTCCAGAAAAAAAATTAAATATATGAAATCAACGACCTGAGTGATCATGAATAATGTGACTCTCAGAAAGCTACATATGAACACCAGGAATATTTCTGAAATGTTATTGTGACTGTGTGGTAGAGGAAAAGCTAATCAGCCATAAGAGAACTCAGCCACAACAACAATGGTTATTTGCTCATGTGTCCTGATCTATTTCATGCGTGGTTGTAACACATAAATATTCACAAAATATTTCAGGGGTTCACGGTTTTCTGAGTTTAAGGGTAAAAGACCCATGACCAACATGTATATATAGCTGATTCAATGAAAGTTTCTTCTGGCATTGGGAATTGGGCACAAGGAAACTATTGCTTGGTGATCACTCAGGCAAATAATTACATTGTCCCATATGCCCAATTGCCAATTGCCAATCCCTAAATATAACTTCCTTTTAAAGTTACTGACTAAAACACTGCAATTATTACCGATAACACAATGCTAAAAAATGCTAAACTCCTTATATTAGTGCAATAAAAAAATGCTTGGAGAACAACTTAATAAAAAATTCACGTATGGTTCTTTAGTGGAAGTGAATGCACAATATATGAAGGGGCATGCGCCCAGAATATCACTTTAATATACATGTATATTTAGTATCAAGATTCGTAACAATAAGCTAGACATGCAAAGGAGAAAGCAACCAGAGTCACCTCATGATCAGGGCATTAGAAATTACATACACCTGTACATGTACAGCTGTCTGATGCCATGGTAAATGCTTATACAGGTAAGTGGAGACAGCTGTAGAGCAAGGATTCATGTTTAAGGACCCAAACAGTGCTTTGGCTGCCTACACAAAACTGCTATATTAGATTATATTAGTCTAAACTTGAGTACTTGAGACTTATTTTCAGAGATTCAGAGTAGCTTAAAAGGGGGCAAATACTTACAGGAATACTTGTTGACTTGTTTGGAGCTGCTTTTTCAGGGGCTCCATGGAACTTGTTGTCAAAGTCTGAAGCTGTTGTGGCCAGCAAGGGACCTTCTGTTGAGCCCAGCACAAAACTAGTGATATTTGTCTAAAGAACAAAAATGATCAGAAAAATCACCATGGTCAAAAAGCTACCCAAACAAATTAAATTGCAAATGGACACAACCAAGAGCAACCCTGGGGAGGGGGGAGGGGGGATGGGACTTCAACAGGAAAAAGACAGGAAAGCCATTGTATTGCTTAGATATTTAGGTCTCACTTTGGTTTTCATGGCAGAGAGCCAAAATTTTAACCCAACCAAGTACTGCTCAGGGTCGTGTATAACAAAATATCTGACTAATATATAAGACATGCAAACTGAGTGCTGTAAACTGCATTGATATCAACAGCATTTTGATATCAACATTTTTAGCACTTGTATTAAACACACTACCAGTTGTCTAGTTTAATACATTTTATCTTTTGCAAAGATTTTCAAAACATGAAGGCTGACAGCAACACCTCATTTTAATATTTCAATTACGTTGCAAATTTATACTGTCAATAGTAGTGTACATCCAGACAGCAGGAAATACAGTCTCCATCACTACAGGCAAAAAACGAGTGAACAGTGGACAGAAACAAGACTTGTAAACTACAATCGGTCTTCTTTATTAAAGCCATAAAACTGAAGACAACAAACACAATATTAAATTTTATTCAGAGACTGCAAGAAGATATAAATAATTCTGCCACATACCTGCACTTTCTGTTTTCTAACATGCTGGTTACTTGGATCTACGCTGGGTTTCTGGAAGAATTAAGTTAAAGAAAGCGAAAACTATAATATTCCTAAATCGAGTCTTTTATCACTATTTACCAATGTTGTGAGCAGAATGGAAAGGAAACTCACATTTTGCAAAAGCAAGTAGTTTTGGAATAAAAAAAGAAGAAAAAAAGAAAAACAAGTAGAGAGTTCGGGCTCATGGGGACTTAACTCAGCACGTTGCGTTTCGTGATAAACAGCTGTGAATTAAGAACCCCGGAGCGGTAACTGTATGTGGATAGAACATAGATTACTATTTCATCAAAGAAGCTGAAAAGTTTACTCAAATTTGCCACTCTCAACGTTTCAAGGTTGGGTGAAACACTTAACAACTACAACACAAAACAGCATCAATAAACAATTTTCAACGACCCTTGAGACGCATGACCGTAACGACCTACATGGTCGCTGTTCGCGAACTGGCAAAATCAGCAAACAACTAGCTTAGATCTATTATCTTTTTGGTACGAACTTGAAAATATTTCCAAAAAAAAGAAAACAGACTTTTATCGCCCACCTCAAAAGAAATCGCGAAGGATGTAGTCCATGGTTTTTGCTTCGCAATATCAGAATACCACTCTCCTTCTTGTAAAACATGGTCGCGCAGTAGAATGTCTTTGATAGCAGTGTTTGCAGTTACACGGGAAGGACCGTATAAATCTTTGTTTAAACTTCTCGGAAACATCATCCGCAACCAAATTGATTTACAAATAACTAGCTTTTGAACGCTCTGAAAATATTTGCTTTCACGGGACACAAAACAAACAGCACTTGCTGTGCGAATGTAACAAATTAGCTGAGGCGTTGCTACGCAACAGGAATTATGGGCTCACGAGCAAGTTTGACGGGAGGCGGGGGAGAGGAGGGGGGCAGCGGTGTCGGGGGGCGGGGGGTAGAAGGGTAGAGCCGAACATAGCAATTTTTCCAAAAAATGATATGCGAGAGAAATGCTCATCGCGTTAGTAATCATATTTCATGAATGAACTTTATGACTTTAATGAAATATAAAATATGAGAAAAGTAATTGATTATCCATTTCCACCAAAAAAGGCTATTAATCTATGTATCAAATCAGGTTCTGAAGAAATGATTATATGGGCCTTTCCCCATAACAAAAAATAAGAATTGCTGTTTTATCATCCTGTATAAATGGTAAGGATGACAATAGGCTGCTAGCAGTTACTCCCTCTTATTGCACAGGTGAGCATGCTACGATGTGTGTGCGAGTGAGGAAAACACTCAAGACTAGGATGGCAGCTTTCCAAGCTATGACAGGATTCTTTTTCTAGCACCTCAATTTTCCCTATTTACCTGTAATACAATAATCCATGGCTCATTTGAGTGAGTACAAAGGTTATCCCCCAGTAAAAGAACCCATCATAGCTTTGGGATGCAACTTGGTCCACTGTTCAGACTTGTTCAGAAAAAGTCAAGATCACCGTACTTGTTATTGCAGCAGCGCTACAGATTTCGAGGGAGGACTTGGGCAAGATTTAAAATGATATGTGCATGGAGGGACCATGGAAGGTGCAACACAGCATTGAAAAATAAAATTCCAGACTTGCCAAGTCTAACAACTTTGTTGTTAGTCTCACAATTTCAGTCCCACCTCCTGCTCTCACGAGTTGGCAACTGATTTCTCATGCTTTCTCAAAAAGTTGAATTCCAAAAAAAATTTTGATAAACTAAATTGAGGTTCAGCAATAGCTGAACATGCAATCTCAAAGTCCTTCATCAGTAAGTCAAACTCAAAAACATGCCTACCAAAGGGCTGTCAACTCTCCCGGATAATCCGGGAGACTCCAGATTTTGGACCGTATCTCCCAGACTCCAGATTAGAGTCTGACAGCCCTGCCACCAGTCACATTCTTTAACACTGAACAGTAGAAATACTGCCTCAAAAATTTCATTACACTTTAACGTTTCTCCGCGATCAACCGTATTTTTGAAAGTAATCTTTCCGAAAAAGCTCTTTGATTTGAGCACTGAACAAATACTTGGCCACACTTAAAACTGCTTGATACCGTTCCAACACAGTTGTTACTAAATCTGCTAGTGGGACCTCAACCATTTGTTGAATGATAGTTAAGGTGGCTCGACTGGATTTTTTTAGGGGGATACCTCCCAAGTTTGAGCCTTAACTACGTCGGTATGAGTAACAATATGGAAAAAAGGTTACCACAACTGTATTACATAAAGATGAAAATTTCTTATGATCTGGGTTTTATTGCAATCGGAGTCGCCATGGCAACGTAATGACGCCATTACATTTTTCATTTATCTTTGTGTTTCTCTGTACCAGGAGTTTTTTAAAGAAATCGCTTAAGGGAGTATGTACCTGCCATAATTGCCTCCATTACGGCAAAGTTTGAAGAAATTCTATGAGAGCGTTTTCGAGATATTTCGAAATGCAGTTTTAAGAATCATAAAAACAGTGAAATAGCATGCTAGCCGCACAATTCACTAATATTTTAAGAAAATGATAAGCTTTGGGAATGCGGCTTCATCTCATAGTGGATTGATTCCTTTTAAAACTGCATACAAAAAAAGCGGGGAATTGTTCTGGTCGATCGCAAGTAAGAAGAATTTTATTAACTTGCATTCAGCTGCTTTTGATACAGTTTTTGGAGGTAATTTGGTCCATGCCTAAACATTTCGCATTTTTCCAAAAACCGCTCGATAAATTTTTTTATAAATTCGACAATCCCGAGATCAATCGTCAAGAAATATTCCCTGCGAGTTTTAAGAACATTGAAAACAGGGAAGGCTTTTAAATAGGGCCTTAAATGTAGCCAATTTCCCCCCCAGATTCTGTGTTTACAAGTGAGCGTCCTCATTATTCACTGGCATTGTTTTCAAGTTTCATATACACGTGCACATTTAGCAAAAAGATAGAATTTGCATCAAAAAGGACCCTTGGTTAAATCTCCGGGATATGCTTATTACCGGGCAAAGCCCAGCATATTTCTTGACGATTGATCTCAGGATTGTCGAATTTATAAAAAAATTTATAGAGCAGTTTTTGGAAAAATGAGAAATTTTTAGGCATAGACCAAATTACCCTCAAAAACTGTATCAAAAGCAGCTGAATGCAAGTTGATAAAATTCTTCTTACTAGCGATCGCCCAGAGCAATTCCCCTCTTTTTTTGTATGCAGTTTGCAATGGAATCAAACCACTATGAGATGAAGCCGCGTTCCCAAAGCTTATCATTTTCTTAAAATATTAGCGAATTGAGCGGCTAGCATGCTATTTCACTGCTTTGATGATTCTTAAAACTGAATTTCGAAATATCTCGAAAACGCTCTCATAGAATTTCTTCAAACTTTGCCATAATGGAGGCAATTATGGCAGGTACATACTCCCTTAAGCGATTTCTTCAAAAAACTCCTGGTACAGAGAAACACAAAGATAAATGAAAAACGTAATGGCGTCATTACGTTGCCATGGCGACTCCGATTGCAATAAAACCCAGATCATAAGAAATTTTCATCTTTATATAATACAGTTGTGGTAACCTTTTTTCCATATCTTTACTCATACCGACGTAGTTAATGCTCAAACTTGGGAGGTATCAACCCCAAAAAATCCAGTCGAGTCACCTTAAGTACTTACAGCACTTCAAGACTATTAATAAGAAATAACGAGATTCAAAAAGCGTATAAAGCCTAATTAAACTTTAAATATAAGCTTTTAAAAACAAGTGAAAATATCGACCCTTTCTTCTGAAAATTAATAGGTGAGAGACTATATATAAGCGGGTGCAGACGTGGAAAAATGCTTATAAACGTAACTTACCCAAGATGACAATAAAGTATGCTACCATAATTTTCCTTTTTCCTCGACAAAGTTGTTCAAGTCCTGATTCCGTGACTTTTTTGCATGGAACTAAATATAGAACTATTGAATGTTTAATCGGTGTTTAGCAAGTAACTTGCACGTTTCTAAAGAAACGAACTCAAGCGTATCCACACGTCAAGGTAAATACTGTATAAAAAACAGATAATTGAAAGGTTACAGAGAATTACACCGAGACACAGACACTACCGACTTTCGTCTTCCTTTACCTGGGATATCTGTCTTTGTCTTGGAAAGAAAACCATCTGTTCGGAAACAGTATTTTTGCATGCTCCACATGGACAGCCGCTGACTAAACATGAGCCTGAAATCGACAAGGTTTCATTTAGAGAAAGGCTTGTTTCGATTGAGTTTTTCATGTTTTTACCAGCTGTTCTCTTGATTTGAGAATAAGTGTAATTGAAAGACGATGGTGAATGAATCAGAACTTAATTCAGGAACTCCAGAGGTCGTGCATTCGAATCAGCTGCTCAAAGGTTTGAATCAACTTCGACAGAGACGGGAGCTTTGTGATGTTGAATTGTGCGCCGGAGAAAAAAGAGTTTCGGCCCATCGTGTTGTCCTATCGGCTTGTAGTCCCTATTTTAATGCCATGTTTACAGGAAATCTCCTTGAGAGCCAGAAACAGGTCATACATTTGAGAGAAGTAGACGAAAATGCGCTTCATACCCTTGTGGATTTTGCATACACTGGAAAAGCTAGAGTTACACAAGAAAACGTCCAACTTTTACTTCCAGCAGCTAACATGCTTCAGTTGAGCAGAGTTAAGGAAATCTGCTGTCATTTTCTTAGTCAACAGCTACATTCTAGTAACTGTTTAGGAATCAGCAAGTTCGCTGAAGCATACTCTTGCCACAGCTTGCAGAAGAAATCGAGAAAATTCATTCAAGACCATTTTCAAGAGGTCGTAAAACATGAAGAATTTTTGCTTCTACCAGTAGGCCAGCTAACAGAACTTCTTAAAGACGATAATTTGAACGTTGTCTCTGAACAAGTTGTGTTTGAAGCATTGCTCTTGTGGATTAAACACAAGTTCCCAGAACGAATTTCTCTTCTTGGTAAACTTCTGAAATATGTTCGTCTGCCTCTACTGACTCTTCGTTTCCTGACGTCAAACTACGAGACAAATGAACTAATTCGCGCGGACAGAACGAGCCAAATTGTACTGAACGAAGCCTTAAAATACAGACTTGTTCAAGCCAAAGGGGTTCCCTGTGAGAAAGCAATGAAACCTCGACGTGCTCCTAGGAGGATTTTTGCGCTTGGAGGAAAAAATGGCCTGTTTGCGACTTTGAGCAGCGTTGAGTATTACGAGCCAGAAAGAGATCGCTGGACTGAAGTTTCGAGCATGAAACTTCGACGATTCGAGTTTGGAGCTGCTGTTCTAGATGGTAAATGATAACTTGAGTTTAATAGGCTTCATTTAACTGTTAGCCGTACAGTTATTAGCTTTGTAATATCAACTATTTGTTTCATTTTGTTTTTCAACAACCTAGCTTCCTTTTCGCTTGCCAAAATCTTGAAAATCAATGATTTTGTGATTTTGATTGCATTCAAGCCTTAATCTATGCCAGGATTTTCTCTGTTCTGCTTAGGATTCCAATATTCGTAGATGAATTTATCAAGTAAACATTCACGCTCGAAAATTGAATATTATTTTAAGAAAATGCATTGAAAGATATTCTTAATCCCTACATTTCATGGCAATTACCTGGCATGTTTGGGTTGAGGTTAGAATGGAGAGGACTGGGTGACAATAAAGCCTCAAGTGTCACCTTTTCGCGTATTCAATACATGTATGGCTGTGTTTTAAAAGGACTGGAAACAATTTAATTCAAGAATGTGGGGAATTTGATGGCTAAAGTAAGTATTGGCTGCGGTATAGATTTTCCCATCTAGACCAGCATGTGGACCAAACATAACGTTTGAACTCAAAGGGCACGATCCATTCAACCAAAATTCCGACCTGTCCAACCGGGAAAAATGGTCCACCTCAAAAGGTAGACCTGTTTTTTCAAAACTTTTGCAGTTGGACTGAACTGATCCATTGAGTGTTGGACCGAATTTCTGGAAATTTTGGTTGAATGGATCGTGCCCAAAAAGTTAGAAAAACAAAAGTGGAAACCAAAAAAATTGCCTTATTATAAATAAAAAGAACAGTGGTTCCAGACGAGGAAACAGGTTAAGAGAATGATCAAACGTTAGTAAATTTCAGTCCAGCTAAGAAAGCTAAAAGCAAAGATGAAAATCCAGAAATATCCTGCAAGCAGGCTCACTCTTGCAAGTTCAGCCCATTCTCCTTGCAGAATGGTGGCTCCACAGCCAAAAATTTTTCCTAACTTGCACAAGTGAGACTGCTTGCAGGCTTGAATCCAAAAACACTCAATACAAGAGTCACCAAGTGCATGGAAAAAAATTGTGAGTGACTAAAAAAGTCTAGAGCAGTGGGAAATATACCTACTACTGAGCTTGATCCTCTTTTTCCAAATTTTTAATTTTTCATTGCCACTTGTCCGTTACAATAAACTTCTTATTAGGCAACCCATGAACCAATTTAGCTGAAATTTGGCCAACTTACTGTCAAATAGTTTTTCTAAAAAACTGTTCTGTGAATTTTCATTTCTGTTTTCGTTTTCGAGTTAGAGCATTTTCTCACAGGTAGTGCTAATGATTTGCTATCTCTAACTTCAACTGCCTATAACAAAAGAACAAACGCACTTGACAAAAATCTGAGGCAGTTTTTTAGTCAAACTTGTTAAGAAGCGAATGCAACCTTAATTGGCTTCTTCTGTTCATTTTTGGTTGGCCTGGACTTAAATGTACAGTGATACTCACTTTCACAAAAAGCTTCTCATTTCTGAATTGCATTAATATTTTGATTTTTTGAAAGGAATGAGCAATAATCTGGAACTATTGAGCTTTCAGAAAATTTATGGTTCATGGGGGTATTTATTAAAAGGAAAAGCGCTAGTGCTGATCAACGTGAGAAGGGTGCTTAAGGGTGGATGATACCTTAACCAAACTAGGTTGGTCTGTTTGTGAGAATCTTGACCTCTGTCGCTGGTTTAGACCTCACTGCATCCAGTGTGTACTGGGGGCCTCAGTCAAGATTCTCCCTTAACTTAGCTTGGTAGTCGAATGCTGTAGGTTATTTGAGGCTTTCTCTCCCTCACATTTTCCTAAAAAATAGACAGCTCAGACCTCAAATTAGCTGGTTTTTTAGCCAGTTGCCAGCACTACAAATTATAAGAACCCTGAATTGTTGAATAATTATTATAATTATTATAATGTTATTATAATTTTAGCATTTTTCATGACCAAAATGGAAATTAATCTCTTTTACTGCTCTTTGAAAAGATGATTAGTTTCTTCAAACACCTTCAGGTTTTCAACTCAGATATCACTGATTGGAGGTACCATTGTAAGAACCAATTCAAAATCCTTTTAACTTTTGTTTGATTTTAGTTCCTGTGTTGCAGATTAATCCCTATGATATGGTGAATTCCCCTTGACATATACTGCTAGTGATATGACTATGCTTTCCTTCACATACATGTATGGCAGCCAGTGTTTGTTGTTCCCATCCCCACTACCCCTTGAAATTCTTCTAGTTATTATTTAAGTTTCTTTTTTGTCAGATTTGACCTAAGCCACTACCAAAAAGATTTGAGCATCAACCATTCAAGACACCATAATTTCTCAATCTTTCACTGTTAATATTTGAGTGCTTTTAAATGCTTTGATGTGATATCATTGCTTTAATTGATTAATTTCAATTTCTTTTTCTTTTTTCTTACTTAATATTAAGACATGAAATGCCTAGATTAAAGTTAAGGCAAGGTGTGGGCTCATTTACATCTATTTTGTAACAATTTGTTTTCATTTGACAATTATTATGTAGTTTATTATGCAGATCATTGATCTTGAGTGGAGAAAAGTCTTTGAGTGGAAATCAAAGGTAACAAAGTAATAAAATATTACAAATAACTTTTTAATTTGTAGGTAAGCTCTATGCAGTTGGTGGTCTTGTTTGTGGTGTTGGAGTTCACAGTGGAGCACCCTTTAGGTATTGTGATAATGGCTGTGAAAGCTTTGACCCTGAGACTGGTCATTGGAGCAGAGTACTTCCTATGAATCAGTGCCGCAGTAACCACTCAGTGCAACCCTTAGGTAAGAAAGTCATCTTAAATGAATTTTCAGTTGTTGATAATACAAAAAGTTTGCTCTTTAGAGCAAAAGTAGAATGTTTTTCACAAGGTTTTTTCAAGGGATGGAATTTGCCCAGTGACATCAATCAGCAAATTTCCTAGTACAGGGTAGGGTGTTTGAGACCACAGACTCTGTTGTGAGCTTATGGATGATAACAATGTAGATATAAAAATGCACAAAGGGTTGTAATGAAAAATATTTAAAAATTAATAAAATGCATGGTGAAAAAAAGAAATTTTTATAATGTGGGCAATTCATTTTTCTGGCAAACTTTTTTTATTGCAAATGTTTATAGTTTTATGTGCTTTCACTTTGTTACGCTTATTACATCATCATTTGAAATTTCTCTCCAGGCTATAAAATAATTTGTCAAATCAACTTTATTTATACCCACAGTTAATCCTTCAGGAATTACAAAATACTATATATAGATATAATAATCTGATGATCGCTTAGTGCGTGAAACTCTGTGTTACAACTCCATTAACTTCCATCTTTTACATTTTTATTATTTTGTATTTTTAAACAAATTAATTCCTAGGTTATAACAAAAATAAGTTATTATGGTGGAACCCCTCCTTGCAGCCACCTTGGTAATCATCTCATTATTACTGCCACTGTTTTTTTGCCTGGGAAAACGGCAACATTTCCTCATAAAAAACTCGCGTGGTCACCAGTTAAATATGGCCAACAGTCACAATTTAAAACCCCAAACAATAGAATCTCTTAGAATTTCGCACCGTGAATACGGCCATTTGTTCGAAATTTAGAAAATTAAAGTGCCTTTGACATGTCAGTTTTATTGACCTAGTAATCTGAACTTGTTCTTGTACTGTTTTTGGACTACAGTACCCTTCAAATGCACTTGTGGCGATTTTATAGGCGAAGCTTAAAAGTGTTTTATCTACTGACGGAAAATTTTAAGTAGTTTTTTCAATTATTATTACTTTATACGATATCTACATTTCAGTTGTCTATTAATGAGAACAGTAATGTTCAAGAAATATGAATTCTGGCAATTTATGTTGTATTTTTTATTATGGCCCTCATGTTATGAAATTTGAGCCTGCCCAGGTTATACGGCTACCCTATTAATACTGCCATTTTTTTTTACCCATTCTTGACTGTATTAACGTGGTTCCACTGTTTTGTATAATACATCAATCTGTGATTTTTTAATACCATTTTCTCTCTGAAGGTGGATTTTTGTATTCTCTGGGTGGTTATGATGGTAATACGTACCTTAACACAATGGAATGCTACAACAGTTGCACTAAACAGTGGAGTCATGTTGCACCTATGCATTACAGTCGAAGCTGTTTTGCTGCAGCTGTATGTGATGGCTATCTCTATGCTCTTGGAGGCTATGGGCCATCTTATCTTAGAACTGTTGAACGATATGATCCCAGCTCAAATTCCTGGGAAATGATGCCTGCTATGAGCACATACAGGATCAATTTTGGCGTTGGGGTCTTGAATGGTTGTCTTTATGTAGTTGGTGAGAATACTTTTTATTATTTCTTAGCATTTTTCCTCTCCTCCTAATTGGTTTGTAGTAGCTGGGAAAGGGTCGTAAACAGGAAGATTAAAAAGGGCATCCATGCCAACTCTCAAACGAACAGTCCTAAAACTAAAATGTAAAAGAACATTTGGCAGGGTATTAAAACAGGGTTTATATGGTGAACATTAAACAAAAGTACATGTCACGGTCAAACTCAGAAAACCATGAACGGCTGAAACATTTTAGGAAGGTTTATTGTGTAGTGACCAGTCACAATAAAGTTCAGGACACGCCAGCAAACCACAAAACCACAAACTAATTACTGTTGCTGTTTGCGGTTTAGTTTTCTCCCGCTTGATTGGCTTCCTTCTCGCAAAACAATAACATTCCATAAATATTTCTGGTGTTCATGGTTTTGTGAGTTTCACAGTAGGTCATTTTCAGTGTTGTGATCCCTGATATCCTGATATTGTTTACCGTTGAATGTATCAAAAAGTTATGCAGCCCAAGCTACATAAAATCAATACACTACTTTTTCGGGGGTCACTGAATTTTTCTAACCACATTCTTGTGCTTTTTTCAAGTTCCAACCTTTTTTTTCTCCTCTTGCCCACCAACCAATGTTTTGGTAGACCGGACTAATAAGCTCTTCATCTTTCTGGTTATTTTCCTTAGGTGGTCACAATGGAGTTTCTCATTTACGAAGTGTGGAGCGGTTTGACCCTGTGTCCAGTGAATGGACCATGGTCACACCCATGAGTCGGCCTAGGACAGGACTAAGTGTGGCTGTGTTGAATGGCTTTCTATATTCAGTTGGTGGACATGATGGTTCAGGTTATCTTAGCCTGGTGCAGCGTTATGATCCGCATACAAACTCTTGGCATAGTGTAAAGAGCATGTTATCTAGTCGGTGTAGCTTTGGTATTGCAGCACTGTAATAACTACAGAACGGCTTAACATTGGTAACCCTGCACTCTCAAGAGTACAGATGAATGATTATTACTGTTATTCATGTGAATTTAATTAATATTATAATTTTTAAATTACTTTTTGCATGACTTTTATTTCCTAAAACATTTACTCCATTCAATTGTCTTAGCTCAGGAGCACCTAGCTTGCCATAAATGTGATACCAGTCACTGTGATACATGTTCCTGTCTGGTTACCTTTTAAGTCATATAATTCAAGGCTTGGTTCAGTTGACTGAACAGGCAAACTCTTATATGAACCTTCTTCTAAGGCAATCAAATTGCTTCCTTACACGTGATGTTCTTTCAGCGTTATGTAAAATTTGTTCTGTTATGGTCAAAGCAAGACAAAAACATAAAAACTCTTACAAATGATTAGATCAGAATTCTTGAGTTTTCTTTAAAATATATTCATCCTGTGGTGAAACTACATGCCACAATAATTTTGTATCTATTGATTCATAAAGCGTATGAAATAAGGCAAAAATAGTGTATTGTTCAAACATTATGAAAATAATAAGGAAAATAATATCGTCTGAATACAAGGTATAAAAAATGAGGTATATTCACACTAAGTAAATACTGGGAAAACATAATTTCTAAGAAAAAATTAGACCCATGACAGCTGTACATTTACATGGGACAATAAAAGTAAACTAAATTTCTCACTGGGTTTTCCATACAAAAAACATAATGTTATTGTTCTAATCTGTATGTTAAAAAATATTTGGCATTTGGCTTAAAATCATTGCAAATAGATTACAAGGGTTTATTGTGAGTGGTATTCCACACAGATTAAAACACCCATTATGTTCTTGTAGCATATTGAAGATAGTTTCAGAGAATATTAAGAGTTTCCATTGATGCAAACACTAGAAATGCACTCAAAGCACCATATAAGTTGATTTGGGACTGGTTTGGAGGTGTTCAGACAAGACTGATGATTAGCGTATTTCATTATTTCACTTTTTCTCTGACATTGCTGAATGACTTGTTAGATAAGATGCCTTAAACTGAATTTACATGCTCAGTTTGCTAAGTACTAGTGCCAAAGTAAGTGTTGATGACAACTTTAGTTTACTGCAAACTGTAAATTATTATACAGTTGAACCTCAAAATGTGAAGTCACAGGAAGTGGTCAGTTACAAAGTCAGACTGTTGAGGTCTTTACGAAGGGAAGTCCAGACACATCTCCTTTTTCAATAGAATGTATTGCATGTAATATTTAGCATACAATATATATAATTCCAAGTTGTTATCTTCTTCTCAATTCCTGGGTTTGTGGTGCATACAGTGAACACAAAGATCTGCAGACCACTGTATGAGGCGGTAGCTTAGTAGAGGTTAAAAACAAAACCGTCATCCCAAAGAGTGGTCACAGTCTGGTCACCGTTTCTAACATAAGCTTTTCGTTTAAGAGAGGTTCCAATTATAAGGCTTTGATTGGGAAAATTTTGGTGCATTGGAAAAGTCGTTGCTTATGGGAGGTAGCCGCTTACGAGAGGTGCCTGTTCATCAGAGGTGGTCACATATGGAGCTTCAATTGAAGTTTACATGGTATGACTTTACGGTTTGGAGTCTTGTGTTAACACGCCAAACACCCTTACCAATCTTTTCAGTGCCACCAAAACAAGTTTCCCTACTATTAAAGCAATTCAAGGTACTAGATAACAGTTGTTTATTCCTTCATCATTGTATTACGTTAGCTGCTCAGGGTTTTAGATGACAAATTTTAATAAACAATTCAAACTATCCTTTGTAACTATGTTTTATGGAGATTTCAGCATTAATTTGCATCTCAGTGGATGCCCCCATTATTCTCGATTTTTTTCCTTGCAAATTGAATAACCTGATCCTTATTAAAACATTGGCAGTTTTGGGAAGGTGCACGTGGTGTGATCAAGTGAAGAAATAAAAAAAAGGGTTGTTTAGAAACTGGACAGAATTGACAACAGTCATAGCCACAAAACACTAGCTGGATAGAATGAGAGTAATATAATGGGTGTAGCTAAAGAGCAGGGCCTGGTTCCTCAAAAGATGGTTAAGTTTAACACTGGATTAAGCCAAATTTTAAGCAAGGTTTTCTTGTCTAAGATCATGTCACTCGAGCTTACAAAATACTTTTGTCTTTACTATGAGACTCTATGATAACATAGACATAGAATGTTGCTCTAGGCAATGCATAGAAAGGTAAATACAAAAATGGAACAAAATTTTTTATCCTGGATTAACACTAATCGGCTTTTCAGGAATCTGAGCCAAAAGGCTAAATTGTTATGGCCATTGTCCATGAGACTGGAGATGATAATGATCCCAGTAATAATTTCAGCATTCTAACAGGTGTATTCAGAGCGTTTGACAATATAGATGTGGTAGTAACAAGTAGAATGTTCCTTACAGTCAACTAAAAAACAACTCATGAAGAAGACTTTTTGTGAAGCTTTATTTTTCTGAATATCATACATTTCATCATGATTTGCCCTTTTTACAGTAATCATTTATAATATTACACGTAAATAGTCTGACAACAAACAAGTCAGTAATAAGTGTACTGCCATCGTAAGACCAACAAACTATTAATACAAGGTGGCAGAAAAATCATAATTGCAATGATATACAATACTCAGTTCCCTTTGGAAATGGCTCACTGATTGTTGTTCAATACAATCATTTTGACCATTTCCATTATTATTATATCCTCCTCACAAACGTTCTTAGGGCTTCAGCAAAATGATTGTCCATAGCATAGGGCAAACTACTCAGTGTTAGCCAAGCTTTTCATTTCGGAGCTTGTTTTGTTAAAAGGTGCAGCTCTTAAATGGTGTAAATTAAAACAAAACAACAAAAAACACTTCCACTGGGGAAAATCTCTGGAAAAAAGAACTGATAGTAAAGTGTGCTACAACAGCCCTTGACACAAAAGTGGAATAGTTTTTGTTGAGATGATAGTGACTGTTTAATAGTCGTAAATACAATACAAATAAATAGACTAAAAATTAATAACTCACTAGGACTCACAAGTAATGCATCAGTCAATTCCAGCTGTGCCCAGCATTAGCATTTTTTTGCCTTGGATGGCAAATTCCCGGGGATGGGGACTCTTAAGCTGACAAATCCCCTGGGGTGGGGACAAAAAAAAGAGGGCAAATGCCCCGTCCTCTGTCAACACTGCAACATTTTTCATTGATAGCACGGTCAGGTAGTGCCATTTTAAACATTTTAATGTTCGATTTTTTCTTTCAATTAACGTCTTCCTTAATTTTAATTTATAGTGCTATTCCAAATAAGACTTCACGCAGTGACCACACTCAGTTTATGGTTTTAGTATTGTTATAAAATTATCGACTTTAGAATTAATAGTGCACTGTAAAGTTGACTGTTTGGAATAGTTTTATAAATACGAAAGGATGTTCTTCAAATAATATCAACAGAAATTTGATTCAATAACCAAAAAAACGTTGATTCTTGTCAATAGATCCCCATTTCGCTATGTAATTCTGGCTTGATAAGCAATGAAGAAATGCATGCATAAAATCGAGAACATACATTTCCAACCCTCTTCAATTTTTTTTCTGTCCTTGACAGATGAGCCAATCTGCTTGTTTTTCCAGTAAAATCCTCTGTGAAAGTTATATTTATGCTGATAGGAAACCGTGTGTGTCAAAAGTTTGGGGTTGGCCCCGGGGTTAGCCAATGCCCGGCCCCTGGGCAGCGTGCAAAATTTGCAAATGTCCCACCCCCAGGACTAAAACGGTGGGCAAATGCCCCAGAGTAGCCGGGGGGGGGGGGGGGGGGTTGGGCACAGCTGGAATTGACCGATCCATAACGACATCCACTTGTTAGAGGTGACGATGAAATTCTTCACAGAAGACAAAGTAACGAATGACTGAAATGATCCCTTAGCTTTGTTGTTAAAAGCTTACTCTGTGACCACACGGTCTCTGATCTTTCTAGAAAAGTCAAGAAAAGACTTATCAAGACCAAGCACAAGGTAAAAGTAACAGTCATGGTTAAGATACTGGCAGGACTGACAATATTTTTGGTATAATAGATGATGAACTTCAGAAGTTAAAATGGTTTTGTGTCAAATGTTGATATTTTGGCAAATAACCCTCCTTCAATACTTTTTAGGTCAACCAATTTTTAAGGATGAGGGAAATTCTAGCCTGTTTCTGATACCTACCTCAAATACAGTCAAACCTCTATTAATTTTTTATTTTTTAAACAGAGTACTACTTAAAATAAAATAATTACTTATCTCTGGATCTCATTTTACCTCCCCTCTCACATGTTAAACTGAAAAATATATTATTTGCCTTAATATACTTCCCTCTGTTCTATTTTCTAGTTTAATTAATAAATTAAAGCAATTGATACATCTGACATTATTTCCAAGACTTTACATTCCTGAATTAGGTCAAGTAAATTTGACAGTGAAGTTAATATTGATAAGACTAACAGTTTGCTTAAGGAAAATTATTCACATCAAAACTAAAAAGGCTACAACTAATAACAAAATAAAGCACAGATCAACTGTAAAATCACTTCACATTATTAACAATAAGCTGCAACACATTGATGAATACATCAATTAATGAATTCCAAACAAAAAAATAGAAGACTCGCTTTAAGCTTTTCTCTAGGACTCTATGTACCAAGCAGGTAGGCTCTCACCTGAAGAGAAACAAAAAATAACTTGAATTTATATAAAAACCTCTTCCATAGGCTATATACAGACAGCCCCTCCTCTACCACAGCCAAGTGTCTGAAGCTCATTTGCACAATACAAGTAAAGAGCTTTTACTAGCATCCTGCACTTGGCAATAATTTTGTGGCTCCAAATCAATTCTGCAGGGAGTCATTTTGAATCCAGCTTAGAGCCATAAAATGTGTAGTGGGAGAATTTTATTTTCTGCCATCCATCTCAAATTCGTCAAAACTGTTAGAAACCTTGTTAAAGGATAAAAAGTTCGACTGTCTTAAAACCTCAAAAAATCTCAGTGATTTTGTTACAAATTGCTATATGGCAACTCCTGGGACTCATACGATGAAAACTTCCAAAACCCAATGATTTTGTTGGATTGTTTTGTATGGTAGTGCTTTGTTTATTCAAAAATTGCTTTTGGACATCCTTTTGATTGCAAATGATATTGCACCCTTGATTAAGGTATTTTTTACAGATTTTAAGTCAAAAACAGGATTCTCTTCACAACAATCTTCATCTTCTTTGCTCAAATTTGATCTTTGCGTCCAACCAAATAATATGTGTTTTTTTGCATCTTAAGACATTTTTATGTGTCCAGGATGTGGAATGTGGGATATTAAAATCACTGAAAGCTATTAATTTTATCAGTAAAAATCCCATGGCAGAATGAATGTGGGCAAGAAAACTGATTGATTTCTTTAGTTAGTAACATTGAGAAATTTGATATCCATGTAGGTCATACACGTATATAGAGAGGTTTCACTTTGTTGTCAACAACAACCCCACCGCTGTTTCCTGTACTTCATTCAATAGAACATTTTACAAAGAATGTGTACCCTTGTCATGTTACTAGTCAACCTTCCTACTTTTCATGTACAAATTTTATAACTTTTATGCTAACAAGCCCTTGGATATTATTACTTATTATTAATGTGAAAAACAGGATTGGTTTGTGATGAAACAAAGTCACCCTCGCTTCTACTAAGGTGATTCGCTGGTTTTGCACGGCACATCTCTTACTGCACATGACAAGATGGCCGCTGTGAAAAAGAGCATCGAAAGTAACATTATTAAAATGAAGTTGACCGAAGTGAAATGCTATTAGAATTTCGGTTGCAGTTGTTTCTTGCCTAGATGAGACTCAAGGTGTTGGGAATGTGCATAACATAGGCAGTATGATTGTTGCTGAGTTCGACTTTCCCACGGAAAACCTCAATGATGGACATTTAACTTGTGCTATCTCACTTTGATTTTCATTTAAGAGCCATCTTTATCACATTGCGTCCTAACTGTGATATCTCAATGTAAACTCTGAAAAAATGGATTTTTTAATGCTTCTTCCCCCCTTCCAGATACATGCCATTTTGAAGCTTGCCACTTGACCCCAATTTTTTATTTTATGATTTTAATAAGAACAGTGCTTCCTTTCAATGGAAAAAAATTGGCATAAATCTATGTTCACTTCTTTGGCAATTTTACTAAATTGTAGAGATTGAGCTATAGTGGGTTGAATAGCGTGTGTCCAAATTAAGTCTACTTTGGAGCGTAAAGTAAAAACAAGGGCATAAAACAGCATTTTTCTGGTATGTAAGTGGACAAACAATACATTTAAATCAAATTCTGTGCGTTACCACACGCACCATCGAAAAAATCTCTCCTTTTTGTCCAGTTTTGGGCTGCGCCCGTTTTTTGCCAAAGAGTCCTAAATACCCGTATTTGCCAGCATAGTGATGTCAAAATGAGCACTGTGACCCCCACTTTTTATTACTTTTTTGTCATCTACTTGACTTGTTACATCAGTGTACCAAGTTTCACCTACAATCTATGTTAGGTTCTTTTCCTAAGAAATCACCTTAAGAGGCCAGAGCACTAAGAACACAGCTGCAAAATGGCCTGTTTGGTTTAACTGGGGGCAGGAATATTTGGCAAGTCAAAATTAATATATTCTTTTGAGCACAATCTAAACATCACTCACCCATAGGGTGAGTCCTCCAAGAATTATGTTTCTATCCCTGATTTCATATTTTACTATTATTACATGTATTATTATTACAGTCATGACAGATCAAGTGCAACCCCATAGATTCCATTTAAAAAAATGATAACTGACTCCGTTAGTCATTGCTGCAACCAGTATCAAATTCAAATCTGCATTCTTGCATGAAAAATGAGTGGTGAATTTTTTTATAACTTCTCTGTATTTGTTGAGATTGAAAAATCTCTGAATGGACAAAATTGCTTTGAATACATTAAATCAAATACAGGAAAATGAGTTGGTAGAATTTGACTCATTACGCATGCAGGATAAAAGAGATGAATCTGAAATCTACATCTACCCACTTATTGAACTTGTGAATAATAAATTCACTAATAGAATCTTAGTGGCAGGGGACACTTGACCTGGCTTGGCCGTAGTACTACAAGTAAACCTACCTCCATCAAATGCAGTTGAGAAAACACAATAACAAATGCTAATTCTAAAGGGCCAAAGTAGTTCAACATCTGCACCCAAACCTGAAAGATTCAGGAAAAAATAAGGCAATACAATAAAATACGTGTGACAGGTGTGTTTTGAAGTTTGCAACAGCAAGCCAAAGCTGAGCCAATGTAAGCCCCATACAGATTGGACACTGAATAGTTTATAAGTAAAGATCTGTATCAGTTAAAATTAATTACTGATACTTGTCAGCTAAGCAGCTGTTTGTATTGTATTCATACAGTCAACTCTCTCATAATGTGACCAACCTTACTGCATGACAAAGTGGTCGCTTACGGGAGTTGGTCGTCTATGGGAAAATCAAGAAACAAAAGCTTAAACTCAACTGATTAACATAATTATATAAAGTTATTACTTTACAAGCTAAATTAGGCAAATGGACAACTGGTAAATGAATAACCCTTGGAACTGACGAAACTTTGTAGATAACATTTTGCATGAATGTAACAATCCACTTTTTTACCTACAGGTCATATTACAGACATCTTTTCTGTAAGTCAGTTGCTATGGTCTGTCATATTAATCCTTTGCACTATTCAAAAAATGAACTTTTGTGATGTTCAAACAGTGGCTGTCTTACAATCATATGTGATTGTGCCAAGTAGTCGCTTATTGGAAACAGAAAACATAAAGTAGTGGTCACTTAAGAAAGAGTTTTTGAAACAGTGTTTGACTGAGAGAAAAACGGTTATTTGTAAAGTGGTCCCTTACAGGAGGTGGTCGATTATGAGAAGTGGTTGCTATGAGATAGCCTGCATGGCAGGTACTTGGAAGTTATGGGCGCAGGAAAGAACAGGGCATGTGAGAGAGACATGCAAGGGGAGAGGAAGCGCCTGCCCGAGAGGCCCATGAAAATCGTTTCTACTCACTTTCTGAGAGTGCAGAAGATTCTTATTGGTTAAGAGGCTCCTGAGGGGATAAGTGTTTGTGTTAGGCAAGAAAACTGTCAATCAAAGTAAACATGAGATTGTTTTTACACATAGTAGTACATGGACAGACAAGGCAGTGAAGGCCTTTTATCACACTACTCAATGGTATGATCGAAAGTCATTTCAATGGGACTACGTGGCAGAGGCAGCGACAGACAAAAAGTTTGTTGAATCATTGAAATGAAGATTAGAGGAAAGATTCTTTGCTCAAAAAGAACTTGGCGGCTTGCAATGTGGATGGAAGGGGTACCATCAAGTCTTGGACAGGATTGATGAAATGAAACAATTTCCACTGAGGGGCATGAATTTGAAAAACCTTTCGCTATTATTATTATTTGCTTGAAGGCAACCTGAAGTCTGCTGTATAAAAATGTCTCGGTAGAGTTTGTGTTCTGAAGTTTAAGTCCATTTAGTAAAACAAGTCTGCTCCAAAAACAGTAAAAGCAATGGCCATTTTCCACGTACTCTGCTATCTTTGGTGTCTGAACAGCAGTGATTTTGTAATATCAGATAGCAACATTCAGCTTTTTATGATACACAGCATGCATTCTTTAAACAATATCCATTTTTGACTTTGTTTTATCGTATTTTTGTTAAAAATGATTAAATGCTGTGTGTTTATCGTCGGTTTATTGCTCCATCTCTCTATAATCAGATAACCTAGCTGATCTTTATAACAGTTAGACCGAGGATATAAATGTACAATGCTTTGGCACGCTTTGTTTGTGTAAGGTCAATCAATTTCTGTAAAAAATTTTGAAAGATCACGCAGCAGCTGCCAGGTAATTGGATAGGGGGCCGGAAACAACTTTCATAGCCTATAGGGAAGGCACTCCCTCTCCCCTTGCGTGTCTCCCTCATATGCCCATTCTTTATTGCGCCCATAACTTACCAGTGCCTGCTACGCAGGCAAGCTATGAGAGAGTTGACTGTACAGGGTGTCCCAAAAGTTCGTTCCTCTACTTTATAAGTCTGTATTTCAGTACGATTGAACTTGTTAAGCAAATCATAAAAGCAAAAGTTGTGTCTTAATTTTATTCACTATTTTCATACTTGTTGTGCCATCTTTTGACTCGAATATTCGATTTGTGTACTCCCACACCAAAGCTGCCCATACGCGAGTACATTTTCCAGGCACATGTTTTTTGTATTTTATAGCCCGAATTGCTCAAACTCCTTCCTTGTATTTTGTGAATACCATGAAAGATAAAGCACTTTAATGCAAACAAGTTCAGCTAGGTGAGAGCATAAGCATACATGTACACTTCCATTTACTGGCTATTTGTTGTAGAAACTGCTAAAAGACTGGAAAAATCTGAATGTTGGGTAGTAAAATGATCATGGAGTAATGAAGGTTTTGAAGGCAAGAAACTAAGGGGAAGACCAAAAGTCCTGAAGAAAGCGGCTAAAATAGTTTTAAGGAAGCCTAGATACAAAGTAGGAGACTCTACGAGGAAGCTCTCACATAGTTAGAGAGCCAAGTCCAGAAAGGGTTATGAATAGCTGTTTAAAATACTTAAAGTTACAGGCCCCTGAGATGGCAAAAAAACCTCTGCTTAGTCTGCCAAGTAACGCCCAGCTGGTCTCAAATTTGTAAAGAAGCACAAAAGCCTTGCTGTGGGAGAAGGCCGGGATGATTATCTTTTATGGATGAATGCCCAATATGTATTTTTTTTAGCTGCCTAAAATAAAGAAATATTGTTTGGGGGTGGAGTGGCTCCTGCACACTAGGTGATAAAAAGGCTCAAAATGGATCATCTGTGGGTCTACACACTGTATCCCACTTCATGCCGCAACGGCTACAGAATGTGATAAAAAATCAAAAAGCGCATGCCAGTTACTGAAATTCTGAGTACATGTACTCGTTAAAGAAATAAACATCTCCTAGAAATTTCATATAAAAATAAAGTTTTGATTAAAAGTTATAGTGCGTGAAATGAGAGGAACGAACTTTTGGGACATCCTGTATACTGTTCAATAATATTCATCAACCTAGTGAAGTTGTACATTTTACTGGGGTATAAAGAAGTGTACACGTGACTCAAATACTACCTGCTGATTTGTCATAACTTAAAAGAATACTACATGAATTTAGAAAACAATAAAAAGCAGTTGACCATGCTACAGCTGTACTAATGCTCAATACATCAACAATAGCCATGCTGATGTATTAACATTATTCCAGCCTGTAAGTATAGTTACAATTTAAATTATTCACTCACCCATAACTTGTCAAAGAGGATTGCCAACATGGTGAACTGTAAAACGGCATCAGCACTAGATACTTTCCACAGCCACATAACTGCCCATGTGCTACGGTAACTCAGGACCTCAGCTTGTAAATCCTGTTGAAACCAAAATAAAATTCAGTTACACCACTCTGACAAAATTCACAGTCAAGCCTGCTCAAAGACAAGATAATAACAACAGTCCATCCTTGTCCAAGGCATCTTTTGTTATTATGAATAAATTTGCTTCTTCCTGTCTGGGACAGGAAATTCAGCAATCACAATGTTATATGGATTGTATTAATTTTCTACACTGGAGGAAGAGTAAGTTACGATCAGATCTACCAAATACACAGTTCTCAAATTTAGGAAGTGTCAGCTGAAAATGCTTAATATTTCCCAACATTCACACAAAAACCTATCTATTAGCACAGCTCACAAAAATGATGTCAGAATTGCTATTTTGCAATGTTTGTCTGACTTGTTATTACAATCACAAAAGTCCCAAAGCATGACATTTAAATGACAATGAACAACCAAAGTCAGGAATTTCATTAAATGTGAGGGGACTATCTAACACCGTGAAAAGGTGTGAAATATTTTGATGGCTGTAAACTAAAAAATACGCAATATTCTTTCTATGAGAGGTCCATTGCTCGAAGGACAAAGAAAAATGCTGGACTTCAGAATGGGGGTATTCAGCTATATTTAGTAGCCTCTCCACTGCTAGTGCCAGAGTGAGCATGCTCTTTAACAATACTTTTTCCTTCCACATCCTTAAAACTAACTCAGACCCAAAAGCTAGATTCATAATTGTAGACATAAAAACCGACATTAAGACCTTGATATTAGCAAATATCTACGCGCCAAATAATGACGACCCCTTCTTCTTTGAAAACGTTTTTGAATGCCTTTTTACTTTCGAATGCGAAGAAATAATTTTGGGTGGTGATTTTAATCTAGTTTTAGATGTAAAATAAGACAAAAAAGTTGGGAACGCTGTAGCACATAAAAAATCCTTGTAAAAAGGTAAGTATATCGTTGACTCCTTAGACCTAACAGACATTTGGCATCTTCTAAATGTGGATACAAAACCTTTTACTTGGAGAAAAGGAAATCCGGAGAAACAATGCCGTCTAGACTTTTTCTTAATTAGTTCTAGTTTAACATCAACAACTTCAAGGCTTCCAGGCTTTGGAATGGACCATTCACTCATAACATAATACTTAACAAATAACACAGGGGACCAGGATACTTCTTTCTTGCATTGTCAAATGGAGAGTATATAGATTTAATTACGAAGCCAATAACTAAGGAAGTAGCAAATGAACAAAAAACAATAATGAGGTGGACGCCACTCTCCTTTAGCGATGGGATACTATGAAAATGACAGTTTGATCAAGCTCACTGTACTACGCAAAAAAAAGGACCACGAAAATTGTTTAGAAAATGACATTGCATTCCTTGAAAAAAGACTAGATGAGGGCAATTTAATGGAAACAGAAAAGAATCAAATACTGGATGAGCTGGCCCCTAGAAAACTACAAAGGGAAGAAATCTCTAAACACAGAACGAAGGGCCCAATTATACGATCGGTACAACGTTGGTACAACAATGGGTAAAGTACATCCAAAGTATTCTTAATAGTTGGTCGACGAGAAGACTGACTCTCTTGGGTAAAATCCCCATAATAAAACCTCTAGCCATGTTTCAAATAGTCTATCTGTTGCCATCCCTACCATCACACCAAAAAATAGCTCAAGATATAAATTTGATATTATATGATTTCCTGTGGGATAGCAAAGGCAACAAAATTAAACGAACAGAAATCTAATGACTACGATCAGGGCAGACTAGAGATGATTGATATACAAAGTTCTAATGCATCATTGAAAATGGAATGGGTTCAAATCTACCTAAACACAGAGGACAAAGACAAAT
The DNA here is from genome assembly GCF_958299795.1 of Porites lutea. NCBI lineage: Eukaryota > Metazoa > Cnidaria > Anthozoa > Scleractinia > Poritidae > Porites > Porites lutea. Next base: position 12,439,215 of record NC_133207.1, on the reverse strand, counting down.
GGAAGGTTTTTTTTTTTCGATTACTACCAGGTACTCGGAGAGATACGGCGGGATATTATTGTTCTAGTGCGCACAATTTAAAACAAAAAGATGCATCACAACTGAAAATAAAAGACCCTTTTTTAAAAGAAATTGAAGAATACTGGTCCAACTTAAATTTTAGTGAGAAGAACCCAGTTTTTGACTCAACATGTCATAGAAATTTTTTTTTCTCTTTACAAAATCGTGATGTAAAGCAGGTGGTAATATATGTGCAATATTGATCATACTGGCAAATATAGTCTTTGCTAGTTACATTACTTTGTTATGTAAAAAAAAAATTAAAAGTTACTGTTTCTTCATGTATAAGACATAAGTGCAAAGATAATTTTAATTGTAATTTTCAGTAACTTTTTAGCTACTTTTTTCTAGTTTCTTTTACAATTTTTGTCATTTTTCCTTTTTATGTAAATGTGTAATAAAGTGTTGTTGAGGATTAAAAAAAACAAAACAAAACAAAATAAAAGTGAGGAATTTGCCGATGTTAATTCAATCTGTTTGTCTGAGTCCCAAACAATAATACAAACTAATAATCTGAATCCACCCGCTGCCTGAAATTGCAAGGTGTCTGTAAAAGTAAGGTGTCCTCAAGGCAGGAGATGAAGGCACAATATAAAGTGTATAAGTAACTAAGGCCCAGTTCAGATGCCAAATTTTCATGAGCCAAACCTAATACACTGAAGTAAGTACATGAAACGGTCCGTGTCTGAATCAATAAAATATTATTAGAAACCCTTCTAAGATTTCAATTTGGAACAGCTCAGCCGTTCTTCCCGCCTCGCCCTGCCAGGAATTTTGACTTTGGAGAGGCTTTGATTCAGATGTCGTACGTTTCATGTACCAAATCTAATGCATAAAAAAAAAGCAGACTTGCCACATCTCACAACTTTGTCGCGAGTCTCAATATTTCATGATCCATCTTACACTCTCATGAGTTGGTAACTAATTCCTCACACTTTCTTGAAAAGTCAAACTCCAAAAAATTTTGGAGATGTAGGCTTGGCGCACGCTACTGGTGTACACGGCTAAGATTTCTCTTTCCTTCCCTGCAGATTTCTCTTTCCTACATCTTAATATTCGTAGTCTTCCTCATAATTTAGTAAAGCTGACTGATTATCTATCATGCTTAAACATAAAATTTTCTGTAATCAGAATTTCTGAGACCTGGCTAAACGATTCTGCTCATTCGGTCGATATTAATGGTTTCAAATTTCTGCACAAGTATAGGCAAAATAGAACTGGAGGTGGGGTAGGGCTTTATATTTCAAACGATCTAGAGTTCAAACTTCGAGAAGATTTGTCCCTCCATAATGTTGATACTGTAGAATCACTGTTCATTGAATTAATAAGACCTCGAGAAAAAAATATAATTGTTGGTATTGTTTACAGACCGCCAAATCATAGACTCGACGATTTCTTGTCTACAAACAATGAGTTGTTAGGTAATATCTCTAGAGAAAACAAAATATACTTCCTAATGGGGGACTTTAATATTAATTTAATTAACTACCAAAATCACCACCTCACAGGCCAATTCTTAGATGGAATGTACTCTAATATGTTTTTTCCTTTGATTACGCGTCCCTCGAGAATTACTTCACATACTGCTACGTTAATAGATAATATTTTTTCGAACAACTTTTTTGAACGTTCGAGAAGCGGCTTATTATTTACTGACATTTCAGATCATCTACCCGTCTTCTCAATTCATTCAGATAACGTTAACACATCGGTAAATCGATGTCGACAAGACCCCTTCTTTATTAGAGATAAGAATCTGAATAATATTCCTACTTTTGTTGAAAAACTAGAAGTTGTTGATTGGTCTTCGATTAAAACTTGTGATGAGCCAGATATTGCGTACAAACGCTTTCATGAAATGTATACAAAGATTTATAATGATTGCTTCCCTCTCAAGAAGGCGACTAGAAAGCAGAGGCGCTTTAAAAAACCGTGGTTAACGAAAGCTCTTCTTAAATCAATTAAAACAAAGAATAAACTTTACAAAAAATATCTTCAAGTTCCAACAGTCGACAATTGTTCACTCTACAAAAGATATAAGAACAAATTGAATCACACCTTGCGCTTGGCTAAGCGTCGGTATTATGAAAAGAAATTGGAAGATGCTAAATCAAATACACATGCGACCTGGAAAATTTTAAACGAAGTTTTAAACAGAAAAAAGCCAAGGCCTCAATTAAATACAATATTTAAGTCAGACGGTCAGGAGATTTCTGATCCAGTGGAAGTAGCAAATAGGTTTTGTAGCTACTTCTCTAGTATTGGTCCCAACCTCGCAAAGAAGATACAGCCTCCTCCTTGTTCACATAAAGATTTTCTATCTGGATCATTGCGAGAGTCAATCTTTTTTAGCCCAACAACAGAGGATGAAATTATTACCATTGCTCAATCTTTTGCTTCCGGGAAAGCGGCTGGATACGATAATATTCCAATGTCTATAATTAAGGAATCCATTCAAATCATTTCGGGACCTCTGGCTCACATTATGAATTTATCGATCGCTCATGGCGTTGTACCAGATCAAATGAAAATAGCTCGTGTGGTACCACTGTTTAAAGCTGATGACCAGTCACTATTCACTATTTTTCTCTAGTCTATCCATACCTTTTTTATTGCAACTTAGTTTGGGCCTCTACTTACAGAACTAACCTTATTCGTCTTGAGATTTTACAGAAACGAGTGATCAGAACTATAGCTAAAACAACTTTCGATGCACATACTGATCCAATCTTTCAAAATCTTGGTATCTTAAAATTTCATGATATATACTTAATACAACTAGGCTTATTCATGTACTCCTATCAAAACCATACTCTACCTTTAAAATTTCATTGTAAATTTACCTTACAAAGTCAAATTCATTCGTATAATACAAGAAACTCGTGTAAATTTCGTCTGCCTTTCTGTCGTACTCGAACCAAACAATTTTCCGTTTTTTATCAAGGACCTAAATTTTACAACACCTTAAACACCAACATCATCAACGCTTCCTCACCTTTCTCCTTTAAAAGAGCACTTAAGGCATTTATTTGTAATAATTATTAGTATACTCCAACAAAAATTTTGGGAAAAAGCCTTTTAATATTCAACATTTGTAAACTTCCGTAATATTGATTAGTTTAATTTTTCACCTCATATTATGTTGTATCCGTCGCCGTAATTTTTATACTATCTTCGAAAAATTGTAATTGAGGAGGCCTAATTAACATAAGCTCTATAGTTTCTTTTAGGCCTCCTCGCCATCTCTTCCTACATTTTTTTCTTTTGGCATCTTTTTGTAATTATCGTAATCGTGTGGCAAATAAATAAAATACCTAAATGAAGAATCTCACATCGTTTGGCTCTTATGAACTTATTAAAACTCAGATCGCATCGATATTTGGCAAGAAGTTAAAGTTTATAAACAGCTTTTCATTGAATATTTTTTTTCTGGCTGTAAGACCAAAATAAAATTAAAATATGAAAAATATGGCTCAAAATGGGACCATTTTTTAACAGCTCGCGTAACATTTATAGTCTAACCATGCATATTGTGGGATTTCTCTATTTCTATTAATGGTACTTTGGAAAAATTTCTCCACAGAGGTCAGTGACTTATGAGTACTAACTGTATTAAAAATTACTGAACATAATGGCAAAACAACAAAGTTTAGGGCGTTTTCAGAAAGATGTTCTGTCTACATCCGATCTCTGTGCAGTGCGAACGTCAATTTAAAAGGTAGCTTTTGATTGACTTTCTTTTGTTGTTAAGAGAAGAAATAATAATTTTTGGAATGCTCATAAGTTAAACCTTACTTATAGACTAACTGTTAAGACTTTGGGAAACCCATTTTTATGCTAAGATCAAATATCTAAGGTTAGACAGCATTTTTTAACGTGAAAATTCATAAACTGTGCGTTGGACTGAAAATCGGATTCTAGAGTGTGCTTTGGCACAAAGGTTTTGTGCCTAAAATGTGCCTAAGATGTGCATAAAGTGTGCATTTTAGTTTTGAAAAATGGCCTAAGCCGTGCCTAAGTTGTGCCCAAACTGTGCCTAATCTATGCAAAAGTTGTGCCAAACTATTGAGTCACTCGGAAAATCATGTCCAGCCTATCGAGCTCCACAGCGAAAGAAAAGTGCCCACGGCAATTATGTCAGTTTTAAGATTTACGAAGTCTAGAAACACGGTCTGACAACCTTTTTATCCCCTAATAAGAAATAATATGACTCAGAATACGGTTAGAGACAGCAGGGAAAGCCCCTACAAACAAGAAAATGGAATCTTAAACAGGTTAGCGTATTTAAAATAAGTGCTCAGCTCAATTACGTGTTGATATGATTTCATTGATTCAAGAATTTCACTGATGTTAAAAAATTTTGAAGTGGGCTTCTTCTCCCCGTCTTAACGGAGCGTTTAGTTGGAACGAAATATTTGTTTTTTTCAGGAGGGCAGATTTGCATTCAAAAAAAGAATTTACTTGTGATATGACTTATAAAATGAAAATGAAAAAATTGATTGCACGCCGATGAGTTTTCAAGCAAAATTGGCACGTCTCATCGATTATTATACGATCAAAGCTTAATTTGCTAACAGAGCCAGAAAACAAAAACAAACAAGCAGCTCAAATTATTTTACTACTAAGTGTAAATTCTACTTTTTTAGTTAGAGAAATATTTTTAAAAAGCAGCCGCATTTTGTACCAAAAAACAACACGCATTGGCATGAAGGTTTCAAATTACCACTTTTCATGTTGTTATGCAAATTCAGGCCAATTTTACCGCGATCGCAAAAAGTATTTTCTACAACTTTTATTGGCTATTTTTGTGCCTTACTTCTTTAGCTTTGTTTTTGTTATTATGGCTTCGACTTTCTTCCACGATTTCTTTTAGAAACGAAAGAAAGCCAGTCTATAAAATTGCATGGCAATCGAAAAGGTTCAGACCGCACATATCGCGTGTGAATTTCCACTTTATCCTTGGAGTAAACATGGACTGTCGAAGAATACTTTAATTTTCCCGACTTTCGGCGCGGCTCAAAACTTACACTTCCTATACTTCTAACTGCATCGTGTTTGATCTGAATTATTTTTGTAATTCGTACCAAGTTTGTTCTTTTTTGCAAGTCGGGTTACAAAGATTTTCAAAAAAGTGCCCAGCGTTGAATATTTGTGCCTAAACCGTGCCCAAAACGGCCAAAAGTGTGCCCAAACTGTGCCTAAAATGTGCCTTAGCAATATTTAAAACATGCCTTAACTGTGCCTAATCTGTGCCTTTACATGTTTTTTTCCCGTGCTTTGGCACAAAAACCGTGCCTTTTCTTGAGCGCGAATCGTGCATAAGGCACGGTGTTACGCTCGTGTACACCAGTAGCGTGCGCCAAGCCTGTAGGGTTTGCTTCCAAGCTAGATATTGATTGATAGCCAGCTTGATCCAAAGAACACGTTTAACGGTTGCGTTTTATGGATCGACTTACTGTTTCTATTGTTTTAAGATGACCACCAACAAAACATAGAAATCACAAACCCTAAACAGCAAAAATACTGCTCCACCTTACTGCTCCAAAACCCATAGTATGAAATTTGGGACATCTCACAAATTTTTACCCATTTCTAGGTACAGAATCTCACATTTTTTGCCATTTGGGAGGTTGGCAAGTCTGGAAATGAGCATTTTTGTCGTTTGAATTTAAGTTGGCTGATATTAAGATCATAGTCTGAATCAATTCAGCCCATCTAAATTACCTGGTTCAGCTTTAATTCAAATTAGGTTTGGCTCATGAAAAGTTCAGCATCTGAGCCGGGCCTTAGAGTTTTTTTGGTTTGTTTTTATTGGGAACTAAGAATAACCAGATATGACTGATATTCTGTATGTTTAAAAATGTGGAAAAAGAGGAAAGAGGATTGTTCATACTGAGTCGGCCATGAGGACAGGGTCCAAAATTGTGCCCTCCTGGTCACCAATGCGACTAAAAATTCAGTTCTGGTGACCAGAATTTCATAGCTGGACACCAGCTGGTAACTTGTAGGGCTGGTTGTTATTGCAGACTTTCATGCTCCGAGAAAGTGATTAAGAATTGAAACCTCAAAGCTATTTGCCCACAGGTGTCTTACTTTTTGTCCTGCTATATTTTTTAATTAAAAGTGAAACAAATCTTCCTGTAAATATACCTGCACAACAACTACGATCAATAAGAGCTGAACATTTCCAAGCCACCATGTTGTTTCCAGCTGAACTATGCAAAGTATGTTATGTATGCGGAATTATACTGTACCCAAGGCTGTGCTCTAACGGCGCCCGGTCACCTGAGGCGACTAACATTTAGCTTCGGGCGACTGAAAAAACGGTCCCGGTCGCCCGGCCGGGCACTCTTGCTTCTGGTGCAGTGTTCAGTTAAGCGGGCAGAAAAATTTAACATACTAGTGTTGGCTTGTTGAGTCGGAGTTTACTAAACCCTACAGAAAATGTTTTTACTAATGTTGTACGAAAGAAACGGGCGCGCGTCGATGTTCAAAGGTCGTTCTGCATGATTTCACATGTAACATAATCCATCACTTTGAACGTGACAAGCGGCACGGATTTCGATTTGTACCGCTTCTTAAAATAGTTTTAAAATTTTTTGTTTGAGATAGAATGGTTCATTAGGTACAGTTTTTAGGAGAAACTGTCAATACTTTTCTGACAGACGTAGAGCGCGGATGGCGACGCGGAGTAATTTATTTTTATGTAAAACGGAAATTGCCGTATTGAGCAGTATGCGAATGTAATGTTTTTACGGTTTTTGGCTGCTGTGTCTGCTTGGCTAAAACATAACTTATGATTGTTTTCTTCCCTTTACACAAGATAACGAAATATAAAAAGAAAAGATATGATCGTTCTGATCGTTTTTATTGTTGTTTTAGAAACAGGGCAGTTCCACGTTGTCTTGGTATTTTACGTATCGATAACTAAATTCGCATGCAGGCATATATAGGCTAAATTTAGCGGCCAAAAAAAAAAACACGGAAAGAAGAGCTGGTTTACGCTTCGACCGTATCCACAAAAAGCTCAATTATCCTAAAAGATTCACTGATAATATAGAAAAGGAAATTAAAGATGACTTATTTTTTATTGAAACAATAGGTTTGGGGCCGCGGCGGTTTCACTGTTTCACGGAATTTTTCACAGGAACTTGAGTTCGATCTGCCCCATATAAAACTCCGTCACATTATATTTCATGCCGCATTGATTCACCTTTTGAAAATTTATTTTTTAGTTTAGTATTACTGATAAAAAGCACAGTTTTCCTTGACCCAAAGATCTTAATGAAGTTTACGTAAACCTGCTGAATTTTTTTACTTTTCCCTCTTTAAGA
>NC_133207.1:12416821-12424321 GCF_958299795.1 Porites lutea | reverse complement strand
CCACAGGGTTGTAAAAGACGCGATCGATCGTATGAGACATACTTATCAAGTATATGTGGATTATTTTGATTTGTAGCACAACAAAAATTAGAAATAGATGCCCTTTCGAGAAAAAAGTTAAAGATTTTTGACTCAAACGTCTTCTTCTTTGCTGGGAGTTCACTATCATCTCACCGACGATGAACAGGCTTTTAATAAATATCGTCCTTTGCGGAAATCGATTGCAATTCTCTGTGCAATTCTCGACAGGTCCCTTGCTTCTCGGGGAATAAATTTTAGTGCATCGATTAATAAGAATTTCCTTGTCAAACATGTATCTAGATTGCGGACTCAATTGCAGATTAGTCTGATAAAAACTTAAGCAAACGTTGTCTATCTCGGAGCTATATTTCTCGCGCTTCTTGTAAAAAACTGTATACAAATTTCTGTTGACATTCAGCTGCATTTAGTGGGCTTATCGACAAAGCGTTATGTGACGACCCAAATAAGAGCCTTGCTGTATTTTATGGATGACTTCTAATAAAGTACTGCTGAAGGCAAGCTGTTTGTCCAACAGACTTCTTGCCAAATCAACTTTTGCCCGAAAATATTAACAATTTGTTTTTTCCGTGGAGGAGACTTTCGATCATGTGCTAGGCAATGCAATAGATCATGTTTCACCAATGTTTATTTCTGAACATGAATCGATGTAAATATGGGACGCAAAATGAATATTTGCATATTTTGTTCTTCTATAACCCAAATAAGTTTTTTTGTTATTTCGGAAATTTGTTAAACTGCAAGTGTAATTCATTCGAAGTTAAACTTAATTACAAACATCGACTTTGTGGTGACTTTAGAATCCGAGGCCAAACATTTAACGTTAAACTTTGTTGTAAGTTAGTTTTTTAGAAGATCCATTTTGAAATTCGAATATCTTTTCATCATTTAATGTTAAATCAATAGTTAACTTTGAAGACATGCTGTAAATGTTGCATTTGAGATGAAACTGACGTAGACTAGACGTGTACATAGTGAAACTTAGTTACAGTGTCAGAAATCAACTTTGGGACTGGAAGCCGAAAATATTTACCGATAAACTTTGTCTGTAAAATAGATTTGTTTTGAAATGCGAAAATGTTCGTATAGTTTTATTTCAATGAATAGTTCAAAATTACTTGAAGTTATGCTGTAAATGGTTTTCTTGAGATAACATAGCCTGAAATTCATCCGATTGCTTCGAGTCGTTTTCTCCTCTCAACGTCTGAATTGACCGGCCGTTAATGCCGTCCAATGACGTCACCCACTACCCGAAAACTGGGTAGTGATTTTGATTGGTTGATTGACTAAACATTCGCATAATTATGTATAATTATGAAAAATTTTAGTGGTATTGTCCTTGATATTCAGCGGATCGCATCCCTGGCATTCTTTCGTGTAGTTCAAACATTTTGATAAGCTTAATCTTTATCTTGAACAGCAAAATTGCCCTTGTCTTCGAAACTGAAATGCTAAATTGAACTGCGGATGAAGAATCATTGCGGAGAGTCGGTAGGTTTTTCATTTAGAGCCGCTTTGTGGTTTCGGCGACCGGTGATTTTGTTTACGCGAAGTTTCCTGAGATCAATGTTATAATTCAACCTTCTTGCTATTTTACTGTCAAGTATAATAATTCTGTTAGCTTACTTTCTTGTCTTCTTGTTTTTTTTTCCTTCATCAAGGACCAAATAGCTTCTTTTCAGTTAGAGCAAATCATTGTGTTTTTGAACTAAGTGTTCCATGTGTGTGTTTATTTGATTGCGTGATTGTGACCGAGTTTGATTATAGAATTCAGTACAACCGGTTCGAAGTTGTATTGCATGCAGTTGATAGTTTGAACGTTAAACATGAATTACGATCAAAAAAAATTAAGCAGTTCTGTATCATGCAGACATTTCCAAACGATATTTCTCGGTTTGCCACTTGAAAATTGTGTTTTACTTTTTGCATGAATTAAAGCAAAGGTCAAGGAGAAGTGACATCACTGGACGGCATTAACGGCCAGTCGATTCAGACGTTACTGAGGGAGTAATTAACGACTCGAAGTAATCGGATGAAATTCAGGCTAGAGATGACATAAACTTATTAATCTCTGTTTTCGTGACTCGCGCGTTTTGCTGGACTGCTCATAGTCTATCAAGCGTGCTCTACCTGTGTAAGAGATACATATTGCCTTGTAAAAGATTACAAATAGGTCAAAGATTACAGAAAATTGTGCCTTAAGATGAGAACAGTTAATTTTTAGGCGGTACAAGGTCGATAATCTCTAAATGCGGCAAATTAAGGCCATGAAAAAGAAAATAGCAAATTCCTGGGGGGTGGGGGGTTATATATGACCCCTCTGGAACGGAAATTCTGATGGGGTGGGGGGGGTCTGATCGGAAGAACCATCCGTGGGGGGGTATGGATATTTTCTGGAAACACAATCACACAATAAAAGAAAATAATTAGGGCACGACTTTTAGTGAGCATCAATAATAATTATTGATATAGTCACCTCCCTCAAATAACCGCCTTCCCTCGAATAACTGTCCCCCTTTTGAAGCGAAAAAAGAAATAATCGCCCCCGTCTATTATTCGAGGAAATAACGGCAAACTTACATTGTGTGGTTCCAGAAAATATCCAGACCTCCACCACGAAGGGAATTGGAAATTCCAGGGGGGTGGGGGAGTCAGAGGCCCAGGAAATTCCCGAGGGGAGGGGGGTTGGACAATAAAATCACTTTCCGGGGGTAAATATCATTTCATTTTCGACCTGAGTTCGAACGTTGCTTCTTACCGAACTGTTAGATCATTTTTAGAACATAAATAACTTGAAATTTATCATTTAAGATTGTTCCTTTTGATCTTAACCAGGTTTCCTTTCTTCCAAAAGTGTTTTGGATGTAATTTCAAAGGAATTAGGCCGACTACAACTCGTTTTATCGCAAGCTCGTATATTCGGCCACCATTACTCGTTACCAGTCTCCCTTAAGACATCAACGCGTGCAACACATCACGTTGCGTCAGTCGATCGATGGAAGAACCGTAGAGTGGCAATTTTACTTCACGAAGTACAAACTATACATTGTAACCACTTTAGAATGTAGAGTTTTTATTCTCCTTTTCATTTTCCCGTAATTTTGTGGTTGAAGATGTGGCATGTTCATGATCGAATTCTCGCTCGCTGAAATGGTGTTGATTTCACCAAACATTACGGGCATCGGGCATAACGCACGTCGCATCAGTCGATCGGAAAACAGTAAATTGAACTTGGTTTCCCTTCAAGATGCAGGGGGTATTCATTGTTATGAATTCAGAAGTCAGAGTTTTTATTCTTCTCTTAGTTTTGCCTTAATTTTTGGGTTGAAAGTTTGACTTGTTCACCATATAGCATTCCTGCACGACTGGTTAACTCTACCAACATTACGCCTACCTTACGTCCATGAAGACAAATAACAAATCGTAACCTTGCCCTGATTAAGGTAAATTCATATATACAACCGACTTGTAATTTTATCTATTTCATTTAAAGTTAGGGATGAGCAAAAACTGCAGATTCGGTTACTTTGTGGTGGTGTAGTGAGTTTTAATGTTGCGAGATCACTCCAATAAATGGAAACAGAAGCATACAAGCTTCTGATGGAAACCTTTACGTACTAACAATAAAATGCCTCATTCTTTTACTTTAATAGTCTTTCTTCGTGAAAATGAACTTTTCCAGAGGGGTTGGGGAGTCTTTGTAACACTTGTGGAAATTCCGGAGGGTTGGGGGGTCATCAGTTCCCTGCAAAAATGGAAAATCCATGGGGGTGGGGGGGTCCTAAGTGAGATTCCCTCCGTGGTGGGGGTCTGGATATTTTCTGGAACTACACATTCCATAGTTCATAAATAAAACATAAAGGAACAATGCGTACAATGGAGATATATTTTTATACCGGTATGTAATCTTTCTTCCCGATATATAAAAAATTTTTATCAACGCGACTGAATAACTTCGCTATCAAGGAATGTTTGCCAATATATTAATTTCTTGTTACTGAACAATTTCTTAAATTCAACGTACAAATGTATGTTGCAGCTGTGATAACAGTAAGATTTAAAACTCACCCTTGGTATGTCAGGATTTGGTTTCTCTAATAAATCCACGTACGAATGCAAGTAATGATCCCAAAATCCACTCCTAGCTATAATCTGTACAACAACAAGCAGCATTTTGATGTTAACTGAGCGACGGTTGACGTGTACATATCGCTCCTCGTCTTCATGGTGGAAACTCAAGGCTTTTCTGCCACCAGATTCTAATTCATCGTGAAGTTTAGTTTTAATGCGCTTCCATGGCGGATATCGATTGAGAAAAACTGTACACGCACCAGCAACAAGAAGCCCTCCACACATATCAGCAAAGGCATCTACAAGATAACCCATTGAACCCCAGACGGACATAAAATTATCCTTCATGTTCTGTTGGGCGCGAAATACCACACCGTCTAAAATATCCAGCTGACAGCGAAGCTCGTAAAGCAAAGCTCCAAGTCTTCGAATACCAAGAGTTCCTGAAACAAAACATTTCGCCGCCATAATGGCCAAAAAGAGGTGGATTCCACTGATAAGATTAGGAGTTATACCAGGTACCTTGTATAGACCTGTATAGTCGTTGAAAAATTGCATCCACGGGAGGTTAACGTAATGATCCGTGTGGTCCTGCATCCGGAGTTTTATGGATTTCACCGGGAACATCATATTTTCGGCCATAGTTGAATTGTAGAATGAACCATGTTCTCCTAATTCATCAAAAAAGCTCAGATCCATCCACACGAAAAACGTAACCAATGCAAAAACAAAGTAGAAACCACAACTTTCCTCACAACCGGCCATTTTGTCGTGTCGCCAGTCGCGGTCGAGGTGGAAGTGTTTCACACGGTCTTCTTTGACAGGCGACGAATGTTGTTTTTGGTACCTTAGTGCCGTTGTTCGAGTCAAACAAAAGAATTTCTTACTCCATATTAGAAATCCACATAGAAGAAGACAAATTCTTGTCGACAAAGTACAGCTTAATGAAACCGTGAGCTTTATCAGTGTTTATATCTCTTTCACAGTTTTCTATCTCTGCTTGAGAGAACCACGTGATCAATCCAATATTACACAATGCTCGCCCTTTGCACAGCGGTTTGTTCGTTTTCGGTTTTTTTTTTTTTTTTTTAAACACAGGCTTCGGAAATACAGTATTCTTGCACTACAATGGAGATGTAAGAAATAGTTTCATAGCGATTCCCGCGAGTCCTGACTCATCATGTCGACAATATACACACAATCGGCATAGGATCAGGCCACATCCCATATATGGACTTCCGGTCTTTAAAATTCGTGAATAGCTTCAAGCAAAGAAGTTAAAGAAAAATTGTCACTCAAAAAAGTGATCTTGTGACGTTCTAGTGCTGACAAGTTATGGTTTTAGAGGGTGCCCGTTAAACAAAAGCCAAGGACAGTTTTTTTTCTCAAAGGAAAAAATGAGATCATTCATTGTGTTTATTGTCAGACCACCGGTCAAACCTGTGTTCCAAAGGTCGTAGCACACTTTGGCCCCTAGCCTGCGGAAACATCCCTTTCTCCTCGCTCTTCGCCGCTGGGGACGTTTCGCGCGGAGGAACGCGCGAAACGTTCAATCTTGGACAACAGAAAGAAGAAATGGAACAGCACCCCCCCCCCCTCCCCTCCACCCAAAAAATTTTAGGATGAAGCCGCGCGAAAGCTAAAGTTAAAGGGCACCATTTTAGAGGAGAGGTGGAATATAAATTTCCCATCTATTTTGTCCAAGATCGTAGCCTCCTCTAACATTCCTCGCTCTCTCCTCCGCAGAGGCCTCTTTGTGTCGTCGGGAGGCTGGGGAAACGAAAAACCCTGTGCGGGGAAAGTTCCTTTAGGGACTTGTCAGAAATTAGCAGGGGGGGAGGGGAGGTGGAGATTTTCAGTTAAGCGATAAAAATAAAATGACCCTCCCTAGGTATGGGATTAAAATGTTCCAACCCTCCCCTGGAAAGCATCCTAAAATTCTAGGACCCTCCCTTGAGTCCGAATTCTTATGCAGTGGTACAAGAAAAATAATTGGGTACTTTCAAAAAAGCAAACTTGTACTAAAACTGACCTATGATGGACATGCAAGTGTTTCCGCTGTTGGCAAACAGGACAAAAGAAAGTTTTGGGTTTAATGGGATTATGACAGTTCCTCTTTCACGTAGCCTGAAATTCATCCGATTGCTTCGAGTCGTTTCCTCCTCTCAACAACTGAGGGAGTAATAACTACTCGAAGTAATCGGATGAAATTCAGGCTATCTTTCACAACTATAAGAATCAAAGAAGAAGAATTTTCGCAAAAAAAAGTGAGACTTTTGAATGTTTTTTTAGTGGAGATCACTTCAAGTGATGCTCCAAACAGGGACATGTCACAAAACAGCATGTTATAGAAATGGGTACATTAAAACCTTATCAACCACAATCAAGAAGGAGAAATTGCCCTTCTACACAAGGAAAATAATGATCAGTATGTCAGGAAATCAGAATTGCATGTCATGATTTTCATATACGGTTTGTATTCTCGTAAAACATAATATTGAAGCATTCCTTCACAATCGTGGTGGCTTATTGTTTTGTGACCCTCCCTCTTTTCCTGTCATTTTTTTTCATAACCCTCCCTTTTGGAGAGCTCAAAAAACTCTGATCCTCCCCCGTTTTCCACCTCCCCTCCCCCCCTGCTAATTTCTGACAAGTCCCTTAGCAAGACCCAAGGCAAGACCTGAGGTTCGACCAACACATAGCACGTGACACATTCTCGTCCAAGTGGAAAAAAGCGTTTGAGTTGGAATTTTTGTTATTTATACACAAAAAGATATCGATAGTCTAGCTTGTGAAAGCGGGAAGATACCTCACAAGCTTTCCAATTTCTCAATTTCGCTTGTGTGATATTACTCCAGAGAAATGTTTCTTTCAAAATTTCTTCTTATTCACGTGTGTAAGCAAATTCCCCTGGAACCTTCATTAAAAAAGGTCTATTGCCAGTTTTAGGTACCACAGACAGTAACTTGCAGAAACTCACTTAAGGGTAGCAAAGAAAGCGCTGATAGTTGGGCTATCATATTTCCCTCCTGCTATCAACAAAAATGGTGAGTCTAGTATAGGGTTCTGAGCAGAATTCAACCGAACTATAGCCCGCGTTGAAAGGCGTCGAAAGGGGTAAGGAAGGGTGTAAAGGGAATTGGGAAGAGAGGAAAGCGGCTCCCTCTCCTTTTTCCCTTTTGCTCTTTTTCTCCCCGCCCCCCACCTCAGCTCCCTTTTTACGCCCGCCACTACCAGGCCGCCAGGTCCCGGTTCCTGAAAGGCCAGTAAGCGCTAATCCAGGATTACAAATTTTGTTCCAAGTTTTGTATTCACCTTCCAATGCATTGCTTAGTATAAAGTAACATTCAATGTTATCATCACTGAATCTCGGTGTAAAGACACAACAGT
>NC_133207.1:12401821-12411821 GCF_958299795.1 Porites lutea | reverse complement strand
ACTGATTATAAATGACACTAAAAGCTAACTTAAACGACATAGAAAGGGCGACCTACTTTCGCTGTTTTTCTTGAAACCTTAGTAGCACCTCACTCATTCTGCTGTCGCATCTAGTCTTCAGTAAATTACACCAGTAAACTCACATACAAATATAAAAAATATACGAATGCTTACTTGACCTTATAATGACTTTCCTAGTTGCAGTATCAAAAAGCAAGAGAGAATGAAGCAGAATATAAACTAAAGCTTCACTGCAAATACACTCTGCTTTCTGGAAGGTTACCTTGACGACATAATTACCAGTAGCCCTAATAAGTACAGTAAACACCCGCATATAAGAACAAATGGATTAAGAACACCAGGCGGAAATTTGGTCAATAAAACCCCATTTTTATAAGAACAAAAGCAGCCTGAAAATTGTTAGATGTTCTCATAAAATGGAAAAAGTGTCAATTACAAAACATGTAAGTTTATCTTTGCTGTCAGATAACTTCATTTGTCAATATAATCAAATTACAGAATAATTATTTATTTCATTTTCCTAAAATATGCTAAATATACCTCTAGCAACATGTTTTAGATAGTATTACCAAATAACAATTTAAGAACATTTTAACGCTGATTTGTCATTAAGCACCCGATAAATAAGAACTCCATCAGCCTGACCTCCGAAATCGCGTGTTCTTATATGCGGATGTTTACTGTACTACTGACTTGTCAAACGACCCGTAACCATGGAATGATCACACTATGCTTCTATTTGGCTTTCATCTCCAGACTGGAATGTTAAGGCCTTGTAATCACCTTCGAACTTTCTAAAAAAACTTCTTGGCTTTACCCGCAGCTTCAATGGAAGCTGCGAGCCCCTCACAATGGTAAGCTGAAAACATGTCGGGGGTGAAGAACTGATTTCCGGTGGTGTGATGAGGGAAACCTCCCCGCAGAAAAAATGAAGAGATATGATGACAGATGTCACCAGGGAAACAGAAACAGAAACAACTACAGCATTTACGATCACACTTACAGCCACAGCAAGCCAGTTTGCTGGCCTTGTCTTTACTGCCCTCCTTAAGTTCACCATGGCAACATCGACAGCAACACCAAGTCAGTCGATTAGCTTTGTCTTTAGTCAGTTTCCTCGGCCTCCTCCAGGGATGGTCGGGGTTTTCTTTTTCCTCCACGTCAAATTTTTCCCAATTCTTATCGTTCTGGGCCTCACCAAACTCATTGCACTCTTCTGGGTGCCTGGGTGCTAAGAAGAGTATCTCGCCTGTTTTTCCAGAGAATATGTCAACTGAGACCCCATTTACATCAATTACATCATAGTAGTGGACTTTGAACCTATAGTGCCTTGGTAACCGCCCATTCTTTTTCGTCAAGAAACGGACACGGATATCTTCTTCAATATCTCGAGTTCCATCACCTTCAGTCTCCTCATCATTGGTGAGTGGTGTAAAGGAGCAGTGGAGTTTTTCTCTTGCTTTCTTAATGGCATGGAGAAGTGCATCAGCGTACTTTTCGCCACCTGGATTACAGGAACCATCAACAACAACAATACGATCTAATTTCTTCTCCAGCAAAGGCAACAGAGCTAGATTTTCAAAGTGACCTCCATCGCTCAGCCTTAATACTGGAGGAGGCTTGGTGGACACGTGATTGATGTTCAGGAATCCACGGAGAAAGCCAGCGAAAAAAAGTCGAGGAAGCAACCATCTGCGAGAAAAACGAAACCCGCGCTTTCAATGTTAAACTTAAGTCTAAAAATGGCGATTGAAAGCATCAGTTGGAGACATGAAATAGACTCAACGTGAACCTTCGAGAAAGTGCAGTTGGTCGAGCTTACCACTGAACTTTAAGGATGCTTACCAGTACGATTAAGGCAAAAACAACAACAACAACAAAACACGGAAACTTGAGAGACGGAAGTTTATTTGTTTTTCAAAAAACAAATTGCAGCAAGGGACACCTGAGTAAGTGGAGAGCTCTATACTTTACGCTGATCATGTAGCAGATTTTATGGCGCCGCGAAAAGCTATCCGGCCGGTATAGTACAAACAGCAGAGCCTTGGAGCAGCACACGTCGTTCACGCACATCGAGCATCGTGCCATTCTCGTCCCCCAGAGCTTCCTGGAGGCCTGAGTACAAGGACTTGGAGGCTCTTGGGACACAGGATTTGTTTGAAGTCCTAGATTTTAGGACTTCCGGTCATTTCTGATTTTCAACAACGTTTCTAATAGCGTTCACTTGCTCATGCCGAAGTGTCAATGACTGTAAATTAAGGTGATTTAAAGCTTTTAAAAGAGAATTCCTCAACTTACTTTTGAATCAGAAATAACCGGATGTCCTAAAATCGTACTCAGGACTCCAGGAGGCTCCGGGGACGAGAGTGGCATCGTGCCGGCAAATTCGTACCGGCGCGGTTGGCCGAGAAGGTTCCAGTCCTCGCTCCTCAGTATTTACTTCAGTTTCAGTGGGTTCCAGTCCTCGCTCCTTCTTATATACTTCCGCGAACAGGTCGAATAGGCGTTCACACTGCACAAAGTATTGCACAAGAACTATCCGATATGTGACGCTTCGCTTTCGAGTTAGGCGAGGCGCAGCTTCGCTCCGTCACAGAAGTCGTGCCGCCATAAGGGACTTGTCAGAAATTAGCAGGGGGAGGGAGGAAGGAAACAGAAGGAGGGTCACAACTTTTTGAGACCCAGAAAAGGGAGGGGTCATGAAAAATGGGCCATTAAAAGGGGAAGGGTCATGCAAATACATGCCCGTGATCATGTAGAGGTTCACCCACAGAAGAAAAAGAAAGTTCTTTATTTCACTTGGTAAAAAAGCCTGGGAGAAATAGGAGAGTTGAGTGATCAGCTGTCAGAATCAGAGTCAGGCTCTTAATGCTGACATCTAAAATGTATGTAAATAGCATTACAAAAAACAGATTAGAAATATATTTTGAGTTTTCATAATAATGACAACCTAGTGTATTGCAAGAACTAGATTTTATCACTTATACAAGAGGGGGAGGGTCATGATATTTTAGGCCAAGCTCAAGGGGAGGGTTAGCAAATTTCACTCCCATGGGTCACCTCATTTCCGAACCCAAATTTAAAGTTCCCAACCCCCTCCCCCCCTGCTAATTTCTTGACGTGGCGGTGCAAAAGCTATCCGATATCATCCGATATAGTGTCAACACACGACGGCGACGATAACAAGAGCGTCGAAAAGCAATAAGTTGAATCGGCAAAACAACAACTTCGGACGTGTATCACGCTCTTTTGTACATTTCTTTGCCGTCACTGCAAGACTGCGACAGTGAACTTGAAATAAACCTTTTTAGGTTGTATGTTTTGTTTTTCCCAATTCAGACCACGTGATGCTCTTAAGGGAATTTGCCTTTGTCTTTTTTATGCATTATGCATATGTACGTGAACGCACGAGCATGGAACGACATTAGAAAGAAACAATTATCTGGGTAACATCACGTGGTCTGCAATGGGAAAACAAAACGTACAAGCTAAAAAGGTCTGTTACCTAGTTTCACCTTCAAACCTTGCAACAGATCAGGAGTGCGACCGCCAAGGGGAGTGAGGAAGGGATTTCAGAGTATCACAAACATTCACGTGATTTAGGGAGGCAAAAAATAGACACTAGTTCAGTCCCGGCAGAAAGCCTCTGATAGGCCAGCTTCGAATTATCAGAACTCATGCTTGACCCCTGAGGCTGAGAGGAATAAAACAAAAGAAACGAATTATTTTCCCATGAATCCCGATGCGAAACAGGCAACAGAAATTACTGCAAAACGAGTTGAAAAACACCCACGTTCAAACCTATCTTGCAACAAAGTAGGTTATTGCAGGTTGAGAAAAGTTGTTGTAGTATCTACTCTTTGCCACAAAATCTGTTCATGTTGTACATTTTACTGGCCGATGATCCGTGATTGGAGTGACTCCCACATAATTTATCAAATCAGAAGTCTGTATTCATGCATTTTCCACCAACCTAATTTGTTGCACGACAGGTTTGAACGTTGGTGGCAAAACACGTAACATTTTTCTTTGTTCCTCGTTTTATTGTACCTTTATACTGTATACCCCTCAGCCCGGAGCCAACTGTGAATTTTAACCATTCGAAACTGGTCTATGTCAAAAGAGAGAAACGTTTGATGAAAGAGGCAAATAACCCTTCTCTCTATGAGGGCCCTTGCCTGAGTCGGGTCCACGAAATTGAGAAAGCGTGAACACGAAAATAAAACAAGAAACCAGATAACGCGCTCATATTTTCGCATGCTTTACACTTAGGCTTCATGCTTACTATCTGAGAGCCTGGAACAGGCTATTTTACTCTATGGATCTAAATCGTAGCTCAATCGGACAAAGCGCCTGCCCCGGCCGGTGTTTGGAAGGTCATAGGTAACGGGAATTCTTTTCGAGAATGCAGTTATTTTCTTAGGCCCGTTTCAAACGTCGTACTACTGCCGTGCCGAACTCAATTGCTCGAATTAAATTCGCCTTTAGCACGACAGTAGTAGCACGACTTGGTTTCAGACGTCGTGCTACAGCCGTGCCGAACTCAATATTCACAAATTATAAATACATTAGAATATATTTAAAAGTCTGCTAAACCGTTTCCTTATTTTTGTGTTTTGTTTTCCGCAACAGCCGTTCTATTCGACTGAATTAAATTCTACGTCTGAAACCAAGTCGTGCTAGTGTCGTGCTGCAGTCGAGTTACAGTCGAGCCAGTTTAGCACGGCAGTAGCACGACGTTTGAAACAGGTCTTAGCCAACGTTTGTCACATGACGATACATCATAACTGAGCTTAAAATAAAACCGCTTTTCTTCATGCTCAAAGAGTTCGTTACTTACCGTACAATGCTAGACATTCCATTACAACCGCCTTTATCCTCAGGGAATCCAGTATCTTGCACGGCAATGAAAGATAACACAAAAAGAACGCCAATGTGTACAAGAATCAACCCAGTTAGTACATTGATTTTGCTTCCCAAAAGGTAGCAAAACAAAATGGCGATGAGAGGAGATAACACAAGCACCTCCAACAGGAACTTTAAAAGAAGAAAAATTAAGAAGAAATTAAAGTTAGTTTCTTGCAGACTATCTATATATATATGGAAATTTAGTCAAATTGTTTTTTAGTTTTATTTGCTAGAGATAACTTCGGAATGACAAATCGTGACAAATAAGTCTCCAACAACAGAAAACAAAAAACTTGAAAAATCTGAAAGGAAAACAGTTTCTAATCTCCTTTATTCCTTCCTCAATTTGTTCTTCCGTGCCTTGTTTGGTTCTTTAGTTGTTTTTATGTTTTTATTTTGCATTTGACTCAATTTGCAAGTACACTGAGTCAAACCCCGTTAATAAGGAAACTGAATGGGCCATAGAACTGAGTGTCTGTACTAACGAGGTGTCTGTATAAAGCGGGGCATGTCATTTAAACCAAACAACACTTTTAACTAGAACAAAAAAGTCTAAAGGAAAAGGTGATATAAACATCGACATAGATACATAGAGTAGTCAGTAATCAAAAGTGTAACAGGTATCGCCTCCATGGTTAATTATTAGCTAGGAAACTCCTTAAGATTATTAGACAAAGGCTGTATTAACAAGAATAAAAAATATCTTTTGCATAATAATATAGTGCAAAAGCAATCTTTGACGGAAATATTGTTTCCAGGGGGTACCCAAGCAAGTTGAAAATTACGGAAATTTCATAGGGGGTCCGGGGTATGACAACCACCCCCTGGAGTGGGGGGTCTAAAGCAAAAGTGCCCTCCGTGGGGGGGGGGGGAATAAGGATATTTTCTGGAACTACATAATACAAGAGAAAAGACCCATCAGAGTTGTTTTAAAAAGCGGTATACTTTCTCCACTTCGACAAAAATAGTTTTCTTTAAGAGATAAGGTCCTTTTTTTCAACTAAACGAAATGACAACATTAGTGAAAATGTTGTATGCCAAAGCGATGTTGTCAGACCGGGTGGTCTGGGAGGCAAGAAGGAGGAGCACTCCATTATTTCAGCCACAGGGCGGGGAATGTGCAGTACACAAGGGTATGGCTTTTGAGCTCTGTTTATGGCCCAGTTTGGTCGCGCACTGGGTATGGATTTTAGTAGCCTGTGAAAACAGCCGTTTTCTCCTCGCTCTTTGGCGAGGAGCGAGGAGTATCGGCTGTTTACGCAGGCTAGGATTTTAGAAGACGCAACTTTTGTGTAAGAAGCGTGCGGCTCTCAAAATGTAAAGATAATGTTGACACAAGATCTGCCGAGTTGCGGCGGGAACGTGTATCAGAGTGTGCATGCTCCGGGGTAGAGAAAATCGCATGTTTTTTTTTTTTTAAACTGAAATAGGGGGTCGGAAAAAGCATGCTACTTCACCCATATTTTTCCGAGAACACACCCTAAGGGAGAGGGGGGAGGCTCTTTTAGGTTGTCATTTCCTTTATCGCAATCTGTGCTGAAGAACAGTAAGTTAAACGGGAATCTAGGTGCCCGAAACATGCACTTTAAATCAAAAATATCTTTTTTGATCCTAAAAATTGGGACCGTTTCGGTGAGTAAAATACAGTTCTCCTTTGGGGGGCTTAATTTGGGTCCCTAAATCAGGACAATACAGTTCAATAACAATGGAACCTCATTATAACGAACAAAAACAGATGAAAAACAATCTCGATAAAACGAAACCTCGTTATTGCGAACAAATTTTGCCAGTCTCTTGCCCCTTTGTTACATCGAGGTTCCACTGTACCTAGGGCTGACTTGGACACACGGGATGAAATGAGTCCCAGTGTCTGTCTACAGCGTTGGCTGGAATAGGTATATGATGAGGCTGTTTTGGCTTAAATAAGCCATTTCCGAGTTCCCCCGAGCCTCTGTTTCAAAACGAGGGTAGGTGCTCAGCCTTTGAAATAAAACTCATTTTCACAAGAAAGGTTGTGCGCCTAGCCTCATTTTGAAAGTGAGGGTTTTTGGAACCCGGAAGTGGCCTATTGGACTCAAATGGCTCCAAGAGAGGCTTATTCAGTCTTTGGCCTGCAGGGCTGTATTACTGACACACAAAAAAATGTTTCAGCCCTAAAGTGTCAAAAATTAACAGTGTACATACCTGTTTGCAAGCTTCGCGAAATGGCTTTTCTTTGAGGTTCACCTGGTCACTAGGCAATTCTGCTCCCATTCCAAGCCCCAACAAAGACAAGAGATCCAATATCATATCTAGACTGGTTTCATAGCTCCCCATGTCAAAGCTTAATGCAGCACCTGATATGGCCATTGCCTGAGACAAAGGCATATGTTCGGGCTTAAACAGCTGTACACAATCACGATTATTCAGATCGGACAAAGATTCAGGCTTGACACTTTTCCCTTCCTCATCCACATACTTGCCAATAACTTTTACATCTTCTGTCGAAAATGCTATGAGGTGGTGACAAGGACCTTGTCTGCTGCCTATTTGCCAATCATTCACAGTGATGTTGCTGATAAATTTGGGTTGAATATTGCTTAGATCACTCAAATAAATTTCTTTTTTGTCCACGGGAGGTTCTTCTTCGTCCATGTCGTGCTGCCGAGGGCTCTTTTTAAACTTCCCAATCCAAGTACGCAAGCTTTCGCACACGACCCAGCAAAAAGGAAACACATCTTTCCACGGGAAACCTTCTGGATCTTCGAAAAAGGCTTTGGATAGTGACCACCTGCAGCAAAGAAATAAGCGGACTATTATAACTTGTGTTTATATCGATAACCACAGGCGCACGCGCAGGGTGTACGCGCGAGATGTTGTCGACAGGTGCTTGATTTTAACCTCTTAAACTTATTAACAATTCATAACGAAAATACAAAGGAAATGTTTAATGAGTGTTTGAAAATCAGATGAAAAACTGCCCAATTTTGTATCCTTCATTTATCCCTCTAAAATCATTTCAAATGATACAGTGCTTCATCACCAGATGAAACACCTCGATGTTCGTCAAAAATCACTCCGCTGCGCGTCGTATTTTCAACTCTCTTCCCGGTGTTTCATCTGGTGATGAAACACTGCGTCTCATGTTTGATATATTACACCTTGACAGCCAAAAACCTTTTTTTACATATGAGGGGCAGATTTTTTAGATGCTCCTTCAAGTAAGTGGCGACCTAAATAAACACAGCCTGAGTTTCTTGACACCAACGCTAAACGACCTAAACCCATAATAGGAAGTCGACTAGTCGTTTTACATTTAATTTAAAAACGCTAACTTAAGACAGATTTATTTGAACGGGACCGAGTACATTCAAAGAATGAGACTTTAACGCACTGCTAAAAAGAAAGGGATCAGTAAGTACCGGCTTAGTTAATTTGACTGCCCTGGGAACAAGATGAATCCCCAGGGGCGGATCTAGGGGGAGGGTGCAGGGGGTGCGCACCCCCCCCCCCCCCCCCTGAGATGACCTGCGGTTTTCTAATACAACTGGTATTCTGCAAAAAAAAAAAAACTGTGGTTTATTGGTGTTGAAATAGAGCAAGAGTCGAGTGCACCCCCTCCTAAAAAAAATCCTGGATCCGCCCCTGATCCCAATACAAATCTGGTAGACAGGACTCTACGAACGCACATGTACTTCCACCGCTTTTCTCCCCTTGAAGAGTAGGTTACTTTTCGGGTGGAGAGAAGCGACGACCAGAGATCAGGCCCGGTTCCTCGAAAGATGGTTAAGTTTAACCAAGGATTAAGCCAAATTTCAAGCATGGTTTTCTCGTCTAAGAACCTGCAACTCGAGGTTACAATATACTGTTCAGTCTTTACTACGAGATACAGTAATAATAACACAAAATGTTACCCTAAGCAATGCATAGGAATGTAGAATACAAAAACGGAACAAAATTTTCATCCTCGATTAACGCTAATCAATACTTCAGGAACCGGGCCCCGGGAGATAAGTTTGCGTTCGCAGGCTACGTGGACGAGGGTTTTTAATTTAGTTTTGACTTAAACTTCACTGAATTAATGTCTGTGTAAACGTCTATGTAATACTGAATGGGTCCAACGCTATGCAGATATCCTTAAAAGCGTCCTTTGCGGTTTGAGGTTCACGTTTATACAGCTCTAGACCATTCTCTAGAGGTAAGTGATTTTTCGCAAGGTTCTTTCGCACCCTAAAACATCACAAATCCACATGAGAGACTTTTTAGCACTCTTTTTTTTGTTATTTACAATGTGTAAAATTCTATTTCGTCGAAATGTAATTTTGAAGACGATTTCTCAGCGAAAATCAGTAGAAGCGAACAAATCAATGAAAACAAACAAGGCCGGCGCGAGCTATACTCGCGAATCTTACGTGCCAAACATGGGCAGACGGATCACATGAAAAAGATAAGATGGCCAAACCTCGATCTTAGGGTCTCAAAAGAGTCACATTTACGGCAAACAGCGAACGTGACTTTGTACCACGTGAAACTACATGACCAAGTTTTCCCTTAACATTTCGCTTATTGTTGGTTATAACTACTCGGAAATCAGTAGAGTCATGCCAATTCTATAAATTTCTGAATTTTTTT
The DNA here is from genome assembly GCF_958299795.1 of Porites lutea. NCBI lineage: Eukaryota > Metazoa > Cnidaria > Anthozoa > Scleractinia > Poritidae > Porites > Porites lutea. The sequence continues at coordinate 12,402,281 of NC_133207.1, read as the reverse complement.
CAGCTCTTTTTATCTAATCATTTTCTATCTTGAGAATTTAACAAACTATTTGTCGGTAGGTTTTACTAACCTGTAGTAAGCGTTGAACAGAGCACGGTGCATAGTGGCCAGAATTGGGAAAAGCACGATCAACGCGCAACATATAACCAACAGTAGATAGAAAAGAGCATCCGAATAAGGAAACTTGCCCAACAGCTCTATCTTAAACACCTTCCAGCTCACAATGAACACATAAACATAAAAAAAAAGGAAAAGGCCTGCATAGTTACGAATAATAGGGAAAAAGAAAGGAAGTACAAGGCAAATGAAGAATACTACAACTTGAATCCAGACTTGTATAGGCCAAAGAAAGTCATAAGTTATCCATGGGAGAAAGGTAAAGGCAAAGAACAAACCAATGACGATTGAAAACAATCTTAAGAGGCCTTTAAAACGGCGGGAGAATTTACATCTTGACCTT
>NC_133207.1:12364321-12396821 GCF_958299795.1 Porites lutea | reverse complement strand
TGCTTAGTGTGTTCTGATCTTTTATGTTTTGTGTTTTGCATTACCGAACCGTTATGTTTATGTAATGGCTGAACCATGAATCTCATAGTAGGGTCCTTAATTCACCACTTAAGATTATGAAAATAGAACTGGGTGAACTTTACTTTAGCAAAGACTTCTGGGACTGTTACGAGGGACAAGGAAAAAAAATTGGCCAATAGCAGGAAACAAAATTAATGTGGGGTGCATTTTATTTGGTTCCATTTCCCTTTTCGTATGTTGCTAAAGTGGCAAAAAGGCTTTTTCAATCCAGTCAATCCAAACCAAATTCTTGCTCAATGGATGGATATTTTTAGAATCCCACATCCCGTGCAAATTTTCAACCTCAAATCTCATCCCATATCAGGGGCGGATCCAGGATTTTTTTTAGGAGGGGGTGCACTCGTATCTTGCTCTACTTCAACACCAATAAACCACTTTTTTGGGGGGGGAGGGTAGAATACCAGTTGTATTAGAAAACCGCAGGTCATCTCAGGGGGGGGGGGGGTGCGCACCCCCTGCACCCTCCCCCTAGATCCGCCCCTGCATATTACTTTGAAATCCAAATCCCAGCTTTCAAATGGATGCACTTTAAATCGTACAACCTAGAAGATCTTGAGGACTCATGCATAGAGTAGTTCAGTTTACCCAGCTAACAAGGAGAACTTTAATAATGTTTGACTATCTCCAATGCACAAAATAATATGATCATTTTCACTGTCCCATTAAAGATTTACAAGCAATTATTTGTTTATAACACCTACATCATGAATGATAATGACTGAGACAGATTATAAGCCTCAGAACACAGCTGACATTTCCAATGCCACTAGTGGTTTCCCTCAAAATGATGTTTGAGGAAATAGTGCAGAAATTCCCTAAAGATGTCATGTCACTACACAGATCGGGGTAATGCGACTGATTGGTTAAAGCATATTTCCCTTGTGGCACCGCCAATCAGTTGTATGACCCAGATCTGGGTATAAAGTGACACATCACATGTTTGTAATTTCTAAACTTCTTCCTCAGATATTACTCTGCAGGGAAAACAGTAATGGTGTTGAGAAATGTCTGCTGCTTTCTCAGGCTATCCTAATCACACGTATTTGAAACCTCATTTCCAAAGTCCTCTCCTTCTCTTTCCCCTCTCTCTTGTTCCTGGGGATGAGTAAGAAAGGGCTCTGGGAACAAGGTTGATCCATTTATTTTAACCTATTGACCCCAGGAAATTGTGCCGAAAAAAGTGTTTTGAGGCTGGTCAAGCAGTTTTTTTCGTCACTGTCATCCCTATAAAGAGCTAACACTTTCCATAATGACAAAATGCAGGTCATACACTTTGCAGACTTCTGATCTAGATGCAAAATATTAGCTTACAAAGTTCAGGCATGCGCAGAAAGCAAAATTTCAAGATTAAAAAAAATCAACATCTGCCAATTTTTTCAGCTGATTTTACATTAAATGGCGAGATTTGATTGCTTTATGCAGAAAAGCCCGTCTGCAGAGTATGGCAAAACTTGACAAGATCTTAAGCATGCCAGAGCCATTTTAAGGCCCTTATTTCTTATATATTGTTACAGGGACCGTGGAGGGGGAAGGTCTGGTGGGGCTATAGCCCGCCTACCACTTTTTTGCTGGGATTTATTATCTAGGGCTCCAGTTGACATGGAGAAAATTCCTGAAAATTATTGGACTTTGCCCTAAAAGGTGGACGGTTAGAGCCAGTTGTTTTCAACGAATTCTTGAGAACTATGCAGTTCTTATGGAAGAGTGGGATGTTTTCTTGTCTGAACGATTACAACCCGATGTACGTTCAAGGATAATAGGATATAAGGCCTGAATGGAACGCTTTGACTTTTTCTTTAGTTTGCCTCTTGGAGAGTGGCTTTATTCCCACACTGATAATCTATCTAAAGATCTTCAGGGTGCTAAGGTTGCTGCTGTCAGTGGACAGCGCCTGGCAAATCTAACAAAGGAAACGCTCACAAAAATACCCACTAGTGATAAGAGCTTCAGCCATTTCTATGCTAATGTTTCCTGCAAGAGTGAAGGCCTTTTTGGTAAACCAACGCTTCCAAGAAAGCGATGCACTTCGGTCAGACTGGAGGTTGGCGCTGGTGCACCAAGGTACCCCCAAACTGCCAAGGATCAATTTAGAAGGGTCTGTTATGAGGCTATTGATCTTATAGTCAGTGCTATTGATCAGCACTTAAATCCGGAAAGCAAAAGCTTCTACGCCCAGATGAAGACCTTTTTGATTAAAGCTGCTAATGGTGATGACTATGAGGAACAGTTCAAGTTTCTTGAAACATCACACAGGGAAGAAGTTGACACAGGGGTACTACCTATGCATGCCACTAAGTATTTTGGAAGGTATGTTAAAGGAGAAGACATCATGTTTTGATGAAATCCTGTCGGTGGTGTCAAAGTTTCCAGAACCAGAAAAGAAGCTAATTCAGGAAGTCCAAACTATCTGTAAGCTGCCTGCTGTAAATCCTGCAACCAGTGCTGCTGGCGAGCGTTCATTCTCACCTCAGTGTGCGGCATCTGAAAGACATGGTTTCCATGCAGGATGGGTGACCTTGCGGTGTTGAATGGTCACAAGCGACGAACAGACAGTATCTCTATGGCTACACAGGAGTTTGTTTCCCGCAATGAGAACCGGGAGAGAAACTTCAGCACTGCAGGCAACTTCAAAAAGTAGCAACTTTAGGAAGGTTTTTTTAGAATACTGGGTATATTGGATAGTATAACAGCTGAGGATGTTCATGTTATATTTGTTGAGGTGGTAAATAAGATGGTACGCAAATGCAAGATAATGGCAAAACACCAACCTGAATGTTTCCTTGTATTGGCCAGAGTTTATAGCCCTGATCACTTTAAAAAGGTCTCCGCAGTCCCCGTGTTAAAAAAACCAGCACCTACACCTGCCATACTCTGCAGACTGGCTGAAAAGTGGATTTTTCTCAAAAAGCTTGGAACTTTGCTTAAATAAATCAATAATTACGGCAATTATGCACCAAGATGGATAATTGGCCTTAAGAGAGAAAAATATTATCACCGTGAATTTCACACTTCAGATCGAGCTTTTGACCTTTCAGGTATGTTGCTTTAAAGTTTAATAAAGTATATGTTCACGTTCACTTACTTGATCTAGATTAAAATGGTCAGGTGTGAATCAAGGTCACGAAAAAAAAAAAGCCATTAACATACAAGGCGTCTAGCGCATTCTTAATATTGTAATATAATATCTTCCGACCGTAAAAGAAAAAAAAGAACATGTGCGTTTGCATGAACTTAAAAAAGAACCAAGGTCACGAAAACAAAACTGACATTAACATGCGAGACGCAGAATATCAAGAAGACATGAGCGATTGCACGAACCAAATAAACAAAGCTGTTCTGCTTGTATGCCTTGTGTCGGTATACCTTTTTGCGCCTTGGCTGATGACACAGGCACAGTGAATACAGAGTTTGCACAGTTTGGTCTAACAAAGAAAGTTTATACGCTTAAACGTTAAATAAGCAAAACACCTACGTAACCAAGCAAAGCGTGACTTGTATAGAGTATAAAATACCTTTTCGTGTCGATTTCTAATAGTAGCGCCCTTGTTTTTGCTGACTATATTGTGGAACGGTCTGGCTTGGAAGTGACCCCGATGATATTAACCAAACGATCGAAAAACACTCCATTTTGAGTGTTAGCTTAAATTGATTAAAATTAAAGCTTAAGACATAGTGTATTTAAGACTTCGAAACTTGAAGGGAACTTAATCATGAGCTTAAGCTTCAAGTTTATTTCGCTGAAAACAAATACTCCATATGGAAAGCCTCTAACTATAACCTTACGATACAAGCAATCAGCTGGTGTATGTGATATGAGAGACGAAAAAAAAAAGAATAAAACTTACCTTTCAGATGTTAGTGAACAGTATGTTTTATGCTGAATGAACAGGGTCGTGCAACGCGACCACTTATTACTGACTAATCCCTGTCTGCGCTGATGTAATTAATACTCGAGCTTGGAACCCGAGCCTTGTGGCGTTCAGAGGGGGGAAGACTGAGATGGGTAGCCTTGGGTGTGGCTGCTGGTTGGGTGCTGGTATGCTAGACGGTGCCAATTCAAACTGAGGATACCGTTACACGGTACAAATCTTTTGATATCAGAGAAATATTATCTGGGTAATTACTTTCCAGTTAACTTAAAATTTTTGATAGCTTGACGAAGGTGGAGTGGGAGTAGCGTCCTACGTACTTGCCATTGTTAGCTAGCTGGGCTTCGTCACAGGTTCCCCAAAGAACGTCTGCGTGAGTTCTAGACTGAGAAAACAGCCGACATTTGGCGACGCCACCACTGGTTCATTTCGCGATGAAACCAGTGGCGGCATGGCATGTTATATCATTTTATCCGTGCAGTTATGGCGAGCTTTATTATTCATTTAAAATATTTTGCCTTTTAATCACCCGTCTCAGGGTGCTTCTTCATAACCGCTGACCCTTTTCACGTTTGGAAACGACGTTGCTCGATGGTATAATTTGCCTGAAAACGAGGCTGCTTGAGAACTTGAGAACACGGCTATCCCAAGACGAAATAACTGAATTTTGAGTAAAACTGCACTGAAGAATTACAAGAATATGCAAAACATATTGCTCGATGAATGTTATTTACTTTTTGACGGGCACCTGCAAGAAAAACATCTGTTTAGATCCTGAAACTGTGCCGAGAAATAGGCCGAAGGTTTGAAGAACGTCTACCAAGTGTTAGCTTGTTAAGACCCTGGAAATATTTTGAACAAGAAGCCGCTTACAGCGGAATTCAGTCTCGCTTGCTGGAAGATTAGATGGAGAAATGAAGAGGCGATTAATTCTGCACGAAACGAAACAGATTTACTCGCTAAATGTTTTTTACTTCCTACTTTATCGACGTCGATACTTTTTACTTGTTTCTGAGTTGATTTAGTACGCGTGTTAGCAACGACCGGAAATACGTCTGCGGTCGCAGGCTATACGCGTGTATAAATACACGAAAATTCAAAGGCCTCGATTCCAGAGAAATAACATCATTGCCAGATATCGAAAAAGTGATTTACATGGTACGTCTGTTCAATCATCGCCGAAAATAAATCATATGCTCATCACAAGTTAAGACTCATTTGCAGACAGTTTACAACACCCGACCATCGCAATTTGGCTAATTCAGATTCTTATTTTTTTTCGACCACGCAGTAGTGTTCACTTGCTCCAAAATAATCAACGCTTTCACGCGATAGAATTCGTGGACCGACACGTTTTCGAAAAGCTCTAAATTCAATCTTTCCTAAGCCTTCATGCGTGCTGCGCCACATGCGTGGCTTCGATCACGCAACGATTCTTAGTCCCAGTTTCCACGGTGTCCGCAAGGAACGCCTGGCATAATGACCCCCCATTTATGACCCAAAAACGACAAAAATGCCCGGGCGGGGGGTACTTCCAGAAAAATTGGGTGGGGATGTGCGGCACGCTTCCTGAAACTCTTACCCTATAACAGACCAAGGTCGGTGATTTTCCCTACCCCATTTCAGACCTGATCAAAAATTTGATAACCTATTTCAGACCTGAAGCCCTGGAGCCCGGCGCGTGACCGGAGCGCGTGACAAGCTGTTACGGCACGTACACGGTAGTTGGCGCAAACATTAAAAGGAAAATGGTCTTATCGCCAAATGATGAAGAAGTAGCTAATTCTTCTAAAAAAACATACCCAATTCAAGACTAGAGTGAACAAACCATACCCTATTTCAGACCAAAACGGCTGAAAAAACATACCCTTTGGCGCCGCACATACCCATATAGCCTATATAAGGGACTCCCCCCCCCCCCCCCCCGGGGCGTAAAAAGCGTTGCAGATTATGAGTCTCCCAGCTTACGCAAGCAAGACTAATAATAAAACAATTAATGATCTGGGAGGCTGTTTTCCACCAAGGCCGATAACATTCTCCTTGATCTGCATAAGTACCACGCGCGCTCCGCAAAGTGGTGTTTAGCAAATAACCTCCGTGAGAAGTGAAAACCGCTTCCTCCGCAAAATGCGGAGGAAAAGATGGAGATCAAAAAGGAAATAAGACTATTCGTAGTCTGGACTACGGATGCTCTCTGGGTAAAAACCAACAGTTTTCCATTAAATCTTGAATTTGAAATTTATTTCCACTCTCACTTTCATTAAATGTACTAGTCCAGTTACTCTGGGAACTTCAATCTTCCCATATATGGGACAATACACAAAATATATAACATCGTTCGTTACGTCTCACACAAACAGTGAAACTGTGCTACATGACTGAGATATGACAAGTGGCAAGAAAGCCTCTTATAGATGGCAATAGGACAGCAGCTTACAGCTGTTTCGGGGAAAATTGTCGAAAAAAAAAGCAAAACCCACTTAAAAGCAAGACCGCACGGTAATATGGGATTTTTTACGACGCCGCGACCACATGGCGAAGAGCCGCGTGTGACATGGATAAAAGAGGTGTTATAGGGTGTGAAGACAATGAGGTACTTGCCTTCATCAGGAACCGTGTGGAGCGTTATGCAACAAAATTTCCAGGTGATGGCAGAGTTTAATGCTAGCATTTCATCGAGCATCTTAGTGGGAACTCCACAGAATTCTTTTTACCGTGAAAATGGAAATTAAAACAGTGTTAAAACATTTTTCAAGAAAAAATGAACTTATTAAGTCCAAATTAAAAACTTCAAATGCCATCCTTAAACACGCCGTTTCGAGGATTATATGTTGCTGTATTAAAACAATAAACTTGTTATCTATATTGTTGTTATACTACATATTAACAAAAAAAGCCTCTGTATGATGAGTGTTTTCGAGCACTGAAGTGACTTTGGGCGGGAGAAGATAGAACATTCTAGTAGAAAAAATGAAGCATTAAAAAGAAAAAGAACATTTAAGTGGGGAACCAAAAGCATAAAGTACAAAAGCCTACCGAGGTAGCTGAAAGGCCTTAAAAAGTGCGGCCATACATGACCTGCATCCGCACAAACTGAACAAACTGACTCCCGAAATAACGCTGTCACTAAAAGCAGCTTATGACTTGTATGGTCAACCAGGAAATAAAGATACTTGTGTCCGAAAGTTCAATTAATAGATCAAAGGCTCAACTTATTAAAGTTTACGTACGCGATTTTGTCTTAACGAAGTTTTAGCTTGCACTAATCCATTTGATGACCGTCGAGAGATTTTAGAATGGCACTGAGTGGAAAGGGATTTGAAAATACCCATACTACTTTGCGATCTTGGCCTAAAGGGCTTTTGCTTGTTTTCCAACGTTTATAAAAATAGCTGTATTTCACAAGCAATCTAGTTTCTCACAGCCTGTGCGCCGCTACCAACAACACAAATAGTGCTGACCACTCTGCAAACGAAACTCAGACTCAAACTAATAAATAAATTGAGCTACACTCAAATTACACCCTAACAAATGCTGTACAAATAAAAATCTGCAACCTTACAAAAATAATCTGGTTAACTATAATTTTAGCTTTTTCCCACAGTCAGGGAAAAGAATGTCCAAAACCAATGTCCAAATTTTCCCTCGACGAGAAATGAAAATGTCTTTAAAACCTTTAGATTAAGTGTAAATTATCAAGACGCTAGTTCTCTTGACTCCTTTCCAAGTGCAATAAATGCCTTTGGAGAATTTCGCCTTTGGTCAACTCATGTTTATTCTAACTAACATATGATACGTTTCTTTCATAACCCTTAATTTACGTCCTCAATAAATAAATTTAACTTACGCACAACGCTACTATCTTATAGCTACACGAACAATATTTTGCTAGTGTAAAATTGCTACTGTAAACTTCAAAGTAAGGCTGTTGCGAGACAAGACGCGATAAAACTGCTCCATCCCTTCCTTGACTTGTCACCCTACGTAAGCAAAGTACCCAGTCTTCATCGTTTTACAAATTGCTAAGCAATCAGATGGTTTTTATTACGAAAATAAAATGCTATCGTTAAAAAGAGAGGTGCCAGTGTTTGTAAGATCAACCGTCCCTTCTGAGTTGCTGCTGCCATATTGTCTTTAAAAATTACGTGGCATGGCAAAACCTATTTCTGTCATAAATAAACTGCACTAAATAATTTACAAAAACTGCCTATCACATTTCTTTTCTCCCCTAACTGCCTCCAGTGGTTATAACTACCACAGTTAGGAGATGCTTAGTCCATGTGAAAGTTTTTTTTTTTGTAAATTTAGCTAATAATAATATTGGAAAAAAAAACCTCACTGCAGTTTCGAAAAACTTTTTCTCAAAGATCACCCCATATTTTCAGCCCCAAATGTCCATATTTTTCTGTCATGATCCAATCATATCGTGAATTTTTTCCTGTACTCTTGGTAATTGCGTGGATGCTTGCTCTATAAAAAGACTTCCCATGATGGAGTACAGTGTTGTTGTTAATTTACCAACCGAAGCCCGTATAGATGTGTTATTGCCTCCTGCACTTCCGTTACTTGACAAGCTAAGGAGATTCCACAACAAGGGCAGAACATGTCGTGTTATAACCTGAGGCTTCCGGCTGTACACAGTAGGACAAATACCTAACAGATAAAAACACGATGAAGTGGGGAGCGATCATTTTTTTCAAAACAAATCATCAGTAATTCACAAGATGAAGGAAATCGCTTTAGCCTGCGTCTCTTGTCGCTGCCCTGAGCTAGGGACAACCTAGTGGCGAGAAAACAGAAGAGAGTGCAAGCTAAAATCACTTCGCATATCGGATCTTAATCATCATAAAACTTTGAGAACTTAAGTTTTGATTTTCTTCAAGAATTATTGCCATTTTAGAAGCTACATACCATCCAACACTCTACCCAGTGTTTCATCAGACATCCAGACACCTCGAAGTCAGTTTAAGCCCGGTTTCCACATGATCGCTAAGATCGCTGCGATCGCTGAGAAAAAAAAGGTTCAGCGATCGCAGCGATCGTAGCAATCAAATGGAAACCGGGCTTTAAACGGCTGGTCAGAAAATTGGATGAAACACTGCGTGTCGTATTTGATTTTTTTACGAGAAAAGGCCTTCAGGGTTGAACTGAACTGTTTTACAACCCTCAGATTTCTTGTAACATGGTTGCTGCAAGACGTGTATGTGACATGCTCCTTGCGCTCTCTTATTTGTCTCGTCTCTTCCAGTTTATGTTAGATAAAAGGTCAGTCTGGGACAGCACAGTATACTCTGACATTTTCTTCAGACCAGGAATAGTACGTTTCTAAGGCGGAGGTCCTATTTTTTTTCTTGTTTAGCACTTTAGCTATGTAAGAAGAAACATTTCATTATAGTTAGATTTCGCAAGTGCAACGGTTATGAAGCCCTTTAGACTCGTTTGTTGTATGTTTTTGTTATCATTTTTGGACCTGACCGTGTACAACGTTCAATAGCATTTTCCTATCATTCTGAACTTACTGACCAATAGAAACATCGCATTAATTTATTCAGTCACAATTTGTGAGCCAAAGGATTGTGCACGGTCAAGGAGCATCTGCAGCAGCAACTGCAGCATCGTTGTTTTTATCTTTGATGTTTGCTGGCTTTTAAAGCAAGTTTTCTCCACTAAATATGGTTTACATCAATAAAGACAAACAGCCAAGGGAACAATAACCATTTTGCAAGTGTGTCAGAAATTTTGGTCCATCCTTTCACACAAAATTAATTTGTGTTTTTAATACCTTTACAAAAAAAAACATCAACAAGAAAAAGTTTTCATACCTGCTAACTTCTCGATCATGATAGGTTTGACTCTGCCACTTCCGTATTGCGTTGTTGTGCAAAATGGTTGAACGAGGAGGCTGTTGTCTATAAACGAGAGCAACGTCAATCAAAACAAACGTAGCAACTGTTTATGGACGAACAAGACCGTGCATATGATTTGTTGGTAAAAGATGTACAAAGAAAAACATAAAATTGAACATTGGATTTGAATGTTAAGTGCTGACTAGCTTCTATCGTCAGATGTTTGAGTTCTAGCCACAATCGAAAGTTTAGGGTATACAATACAATACACAGTACCAAAGTAAGTGCTGCCCGACAGCTGAGCATTCACTCAAAGGAGTTCACCCGCACTCAGAAATATGATTTATGACGCCCTGCATCAGTGATTATGGAAATCAAAGCGGGAAGTTTTAGGCGAGAAATAAGAGCAAAAACACTGTTACCTATATTTTTAATCAGAGCATCTAGGGCTCCCACTGCAGTGGAAAAAATATTTGAGTTCTTGGATGCAAGATTAGACGTCAAGGCGCTCACCAACGGAGGAACAAGGGCCCCTGATTGGTTAGCAAGACAGGGGAGGATCTTGGGAAGGCACTGCAGGGCGTGTAGATTCACCTGAGAAGGAAAACATTCAAACCTGAATTTTAACGAGCTATGGCGTCACGCCATTTGCTATTTTTTTAAAAGCTTCATTGTGTCTTCGCATTAATTGATTTCTATTAAAATAATGGTCTGGTTTTGTTATTATTTAACACTATCTTTAGGCACTGAAACTGTTTGCTGTTTTCTGTTGCTACGGATGGCAAGGATGGGCATGAATTGAAACTTGCAACAATGCTATGCCTGTAAAAATCACCCAAAAAACTAATATGGTTAAGGCCCCCGACGACATTTGTTTGATAACTGTAAGGGAATGTTTTGTGCAGTCTGAGTAAAGGCACTAAGTAATAACTTCAGCACAGAATTGACCTCAAACAGTGATATCCTCGTGACGTCGCTTTTTAACGTGATTTCCTTTGTTTCATTCTTCTCAGCCTCGGAGCCAAGTGTGAATTTTAATTCGAAACCTTGACCATCGTTCCAGTTATGAATATATGTACGGACGTACCTTGCTGTTAGAATCTTGAAGTCGAGGAACGAATGCATCAAAAACCTGAAAAAATAAAGTTTACAAGTTTCTATACGATGAACATTGCGTTTACTTAGAAACTGAGGTGAGTTCCCAGATCACAACCCAACCCAAGTTGGTCCACGCTAAACCTACACAGCATAGATATTTCGTGCAACAATTTGTTGTCTGAATTTATGAATAGGGCAAACAAACAAACCTAAAAAAAAAAAAATATATATATATATATATATATATATATATATATATATATATATATATATATATATATATATATATATATTAAATAAATAATAAGGAGGAACGAAAGCATTTACCTCAATTTTTACCTTTACGGTTTTTTTAGAAAACGTATGGCAATTCCTTTAATTTAAGGTATACATATGTATGTACCTTGGTAAATTTAGGTCCCAGTCCATCTGGGTTGAGCTGTAGCAGATCAACAAACTGATCAACAGCGTGCTGCCTTTCCTTCCAGTCGTTCGCTTGTAAAGAGTTGATAATGTTTGGAATCACCTCTTCACCCTAAAAGCAAAAATATCGAGACAACTGTTGGCAAAAACTGAAAATATCAATCGCGTGATTTCTCTGCACAGGCCACTCACCTGAATCAGACCGTCACGGGCCACAGATTTACCACTCCGAGACGACTCTCTAGAGCTAAGGAAAAAATACGATATGTCAGGAAATCACAAAGACTAACAAGGAGTTTAACTTAACTGCTATTCAGAGTACCTGGAGTTTGATGACGGAGACATGGCCACAGATCCTCGCATTCCACCACTGCGCGAACCTCCGCCGCCGGATGCGGGCTTCCGCTGCCGGGCGGAAGATGAAAGGTCCGAGGGTGGATCACCAAGACCCTAAGTGGGTAAGAAAGACATGCAATTAGTTTGAGAACTAAAAAGCAATCATGAGAAGCATTACAGACAACTGCCTTTTACAGTGGTGGCCTTGAGAGTCACTGAAAGACTAATAGTAATCAGGAAGGAGATAACATTGAGAGATAATGAGACTACATTGGGTATAGGTTAAAGAAGGGATGATGTCGCAAAAACTAAACTTGTGAAATTATTGGATTGGCTAGCATATCCAGAAAAAAACAAGAAAACGCCCTCTTCCTAAAAATTTCCCTATTAGTGCAAGTTGGTGGGGTTACTATCCAAGCCCGTTTTACAGAGGGATTTGTATAGAGTCATCAGAGCATAATGGTGCTTATATCTCCTACCAATTCGCACTACATGTAACAGGCTGACGTTTGGCAAGAGAGCGCTTTTCATCTTGCTCTTTCTGGATATGCCAACCAATCCTATAACTCCACAAATTCGAATGTTTGTGGCGTCACATTTCCTCTACTCTATTGTATGACAAACGTTACCTTAGTCCTGAGATTTTCGACAGTATCACGCACATTCTTCTGTAGGTTGGACGGAACATATTTGGTCACGTTTTTGTCAAACTCTGGATGATCGTACATAATGTGAAGAATCTTACGTCCATAGTACCTGAAAAAAGAACAACATACTGTTACTTAACGCAAACAATTGTAAAAACTTGTTTTATATTTTAAGAATTGCCTTTGTTTGGTCCGAGGCCAATCTGTGTTACACAACAAAGAGTTTGAAAAGACTTTGTCTTGTAATGTAGCTGGAGAAGTTCCTCAACTATTGGCTCGTTCGATATCAAATGAAATATAATAATGAAATACCCTCCCAAACAAACGTTCTTAGGGCTTCGTCACGAGTGAGAAGAAGCGCGTTACAAAGCCCTAAGAACATCTTAGGATGATAGTCCACTGTTTCCAGCAAATGCTTACCGACAAATGCCGGTTTCACTCCGGACAGAGAGATAGAACATTTACTTTAAGTGTGAAGGTATTTCGCCCAAAGGGGACTAATTGGAGACACTAAATAAACCATGCTACTAAAATGCTAAAAACCAAAGTCACTATTTACAAAGCTAAAATACTTAATAAAAATTTAAACTGTTGTCTATTCGATACAAAGTTTGCAGCAGTTACTGTTATTGAAAAGATATTCTGAAAAGTTGCGTTTTCGTTCCAAAACTAGCTGCAACGGGATTCTCTTTGATTTTTACTCAGTTTGAACCATAAGAAAGGTCCTATGTTAGCGTGTGGCATTAAAACGGATGTGGATCTACAAACGTGTTGTGTAAGAAATCAATTCAATGGAGATTAACAGTACAATGGCTTATATACTGTACCTTGTTTCCGGTCCTCCGTCAGTAACAAACTGAGCAGCAGTTGGTAATATTCTCTCAGTAACATCCTTTGCACCACTCATAAGGCGACTTGTTCCCATGCGTTCTGCCAGAGAGCTCAAGAACTGGGCAGTGGTTTTACGAACAGCAACATTGCGATGACTATAAGACAACAACATGGAAAGAAGTAGGTAGATGTAGTTTAAGGTATAAAGGACCACTAATGTGGAACAGTCACCCCAATGATCTAAACGAACTTGAAAATGCACAGACCTTCAAGCTTAGCCTGCAAAAAGACCTGGAACATTATTAATAAAATCAACTTCCAGAAAGAGGATGCTGTCACTATCAACAAAAAGGAAAGATTTTTATACTTTGTGGCTGTACCCTATTATGTTCTAATCATGTATTTAATTATTCACTTATTTATCATAGAATTATAAAATCTACATAGGACCGTTTATATAGGAAGTATTTGTATTTGTAAGCAGGGTTTTATTGTATTTTATTGTATTATTTGTATTTGTAAGTAGGATTTTCTGGGTTTTTTTTGGCAAGTCCACATCAGATTTCTAGCTGTCAAACTCTTAACCTGCTTAAAAATAAATCATGTATAAAAGTATGTATGTATGTGCCGAGGGGGGAGGGGCGTGGATTCTCTTGTTCTCTGAAGTTACCCTATTTGAGAACAATGTCTCGACAATTTGTCGCCAATTGTAGCTTCAACTGGTCAGCCAAGGAAGATCAACCAGTCAAGAACCCGAAACAAATATAATGTGGTCCACGCCGGTAAAGCGCGGGAAACACGCGCCACAAATTATCCTTGGTTTCGGTCTACTTTTGATTGGGTCAAAAAGGCGCGTAATTTATTTCAGCCAATCACAAAGCTGTTCGAACCACAACCAAATAAGCTACAAAACTGTTCTTGACGTTCCACTGAAAAGAACAGTTTTTGTATTATAACTTGATAGCATAATGCCCAACTAAGACTCACAAAATCACAAGGAATTTTAGTTCAAGAACAAACCTTGCTCCTCCGGAAATAAGCGCGACCATCACACGTGTGGGAGTAAGTGAGCTGACCATAGCTGTAAGGGACTTTTCAACATCGTCTCTGATAAATCCACTTGATTCACCGCCTTTTGCTAAAAGAATTTTGGCAGTGACTTCCAGTTCCTGGAAAAAAGGCATCAAACAATTTGAAAGTCATAACGCTATTTCTACGCTATAGCGAAGAAATTATCAATGATCTTGTAGTGGTGATGACGTCATATACGTTGCGAGGTCTAATAACGATGAAAATAAGCTGGAGATCAAATTACACTGTCTCCACAAGCCTATAGCCCGAACACTTATTCTTCTCTAAACCCAGTTTAAACTGATCTTAGAAAGTTTTTACAAAGACTGGCAACAAAAGATAATACCACGCAAACATACTGCTGATGAAGTGCCATTTGAATGGAAACAACATTGGAATTTCAAGTTTCATTTCCAGTCAACTATTAGAACTGCAGTTTTTTGTGGCCATAATTAATAATGAGTATGGGAGAGTTAAAAAGACTCATACAAATGCAAATAGGATAGCTCACTTACATTGTCCATGTTTTTTCCGAGTGTCGTGTACATGTCACCAAGGCAGCAAATACCAGAACGAGAAACTTGTGATCGAAGATTCTTCACCTGTTAATCAACAACCAATAATAAAATTTTTGACTAAAAACAGAGAATTGAGGGTTGAATAGAGACAAAGCTGCAACATCTAATATGGACCCAGAGAGCATACTATAATGGGGCACATCACGGTTATTACATGGCGTACCTCTGCAATGACTGCTAGGGTTACAGCGTGTAGTTGGGAAATCAATACTTCAGGATGATGTTTACAAAGACGACGAATTCCTTGAATCCCTTCACATTTCATCTCCCTGGTGGTAGCAGAAGAAAAATGTTATATTCTCTTCAATTCGTATCGTACCGCAATCCTTTCATTATTCTTTTGCATTTAAATCTGGTAATCTCAGTGACGTTTTATTATCAAAAGCCGTAATTTTCACTAAAAGTAGTACTCACCAATCTTCGGTATTTGCCAAATATTTGAGCGAATCTCGTAACGCATTTTCAGGATTATTAAAAGGTTGTAGCTCATCCAAACTAACTTCCCAGCACTGTGCTGCTGTACTACTACTTCCTGCTGAAGCTACGTAATGTCGCCGGAGCTCTGATGGGTCGTCTGTTACCGCATAACTGGAATCACGTTCAGACTGAGCTCTGAAAAACGAGGAAGTTAAAGATGATAAGCTGACTTTATCTTAAGAAGGTTGCACATGTAAAGCACTCCTAACGGACTAATAACCCTATGGTCCCCAAATTACTGATCAAATTGGAATTTGAAAACCCTGGTTTTCACTCCAAAAATAAACTTAACAAAAGCTGTACTCACGAAGAGACAGGCATTTTCTTCTTAGGCGTTCCACCAGCGGGCGGTTTCCTGTTTGACTTAAGCGAGGAACTGGATCCAGTTACAGACAGGCCTAGAGAAAATAGTTAAAACAATACAGAAGGTATCTTACATACCTGAAATAACTTGACAACTTAAACCGTCATTAACGTTTTTTTTTTCAAAAACAACTGTAACAACATATATCAAAGAGAATTATAGTTGGCTGTACCAATATAGTGTTGAGTATTCTTCAGACCATTAACTCAAAATAGGTTAACTTACCATTCGCTTCTGATTCAGATTTTTGATTCTGTTTCCTCTTCAATTCAGCTTCCTTCTCAGCAAGTTTTCTCTTGATTTCCTCCTCTTGTTCTCTTTCCCTCAGTTCTGCCTCTGCCTTTAGACGCTCAGCTTCTTTCTCTTTTTGCTTCTGCCGCATTCTCTCCTTCATACGTTCCTTCTGACGTTCCTTTTCTCGCTGCTTTTCTTGTTCAATCTCCTCTAGTTCTTGTTGTTGTTTCATGAGCCGATCCCTCAGTGCTTTCTCCTGTTTCTGTAGCTCTTCTTGTAGTTGCTGTTGTTTCTTCCGCTCTGCTTCCCGCTCCTTCTCTTTCTTGTTAAGCATCTTGCCGAGCTCCAACTTTTCCTTCATTATCTTGTGCCTAAGTCGTTCTTCCTCCTCACGCTGAAGCTGCCATTGTTTAGAGCGATCCCTCTCCAGTTCTACTATCCTTTAATATTAATAAAAATACACAGCATCAACATAAAATAAATACCACTGACCCACACCACAATCTCAAATAGTCATAAAGTTGCACCGACGACTGAAGAACACCACAAAACTTTAAAAATTCTTACATTTTAGATACATTCGAAGTTTAGGGACAATAATACAATACATTAATCAAAGGGAATAACAACAGATGATTTAATGCAAGGAAAAATTGCTCGCCTTCCATAAAGACTGCAAAAAGTACCAAATAGTTTGCGTACATTCCAAAGCACTTAATGACCCTCGCATCTGGAGATCCAATTTGTTTTAGGGTAGGACCCCTTTAACCCCGACAACAGTCACACTCTCCCTTATATTTCATTAGTAACAGATTTCATTAGTAACAGTTAATATTTCTCTGAATTAGCTTTGGCCTAATATGCACCTTACTTATATTCAAAACCAACCACTTCTCGTATAAATAGCAAATGTTTTCCTGACTTAGCTAAGATGAACCTTTAAGTTTCATGCTTTTTGTGTCTTATTTAAAAGGCGTCCTGTTTTCCCCACCCACCTTATCTACACGCGAGGCTCTAGTATAAGCCTAACTGGCCCTAAACCTTGAACTGCTTTTCTACAGATCAGCTAACAGGCAGCTCTACCTCAATACAAATCACAAAAGAAATAACACAAATAAAACAAAGTTCTTCTTACCTTTCTTGTTCTCGCTGCATCCTGTCTTCCTCTTCTTGTCTCATTCTTTCCATCCTCTCTCGTGTTGATTTAGACAAGCTTTTTCTTGTTGTTTTTGGCGTCATATCACGTTGGTTTGCCATGTGATCTCTGACTTCAGAATCACTGTCTTCGTCGCTGTCTTCCAAACTATCCGAACTGTCATCTTCACTTTTAATTGTTGATGTTTCTGTTTCAGTAGCTGTCACTGTGGTAGTTGTTGTTTGTGAGGCGTCACTTTCTACCGAGTCTGACAGTGTTGGGTAAGCCTCCTCTTCACTCTCTGTCCCACTATCACCTTGTTCTGTTTCCTCTTCCTCATCTTCTTCTCTGTCTTGTTTTTCCTCCTCATCACTACTATCTTTTTCCTCTGCATCATCCTCTCCCTCTTCCTCCTCCGCTTCCTTCTCTTTATTATGGTCGTCATCATCATCATCCTCATCATCGTCCTCATCTGTGCTATCATCCAAACCTTCATCTGATTCCTCTGTTTCATACTGCAAATGACTGTTCTCAATACCTGCCCCCTTAAAAAATTAAACAAAAATAAGACCCCCTTAAGTAACATACACTCTTAATGACCAAGGTTTTTGAGGATATTTCATGTGTGCGGTGTCTAAATACTGGCAAGGACAACAGTTTTACTCATCCAAAGTGACTGACAATATTTCCCCAACTTATGTTGCTAATTTTTGTTGGTTGAGTATAGTACTGAGTGTTCCAGTATACCCTCTTATTGGTCGATTATGACACCTTCTGTCAACACTCGATCACTAGCGACGTTGATGAGGAATGCGATATAGCTGTTGCGAGACATATGTCATCGAGTCACGCGGACTTCGATAGTATTATAAACAACGCCATCGAACATCTCCCGTACGTCAAATCTCTTCGCGACGAGCAGAAAATTTGTTTAAAGAATCTTGTTGAAGGCAAAGATGTTTTCGCGATTCTTCCGACAGGCTTTGGAAAGAGTTTGATCTTTCAACTCTTTCCACGCATAATGAGCATCGTCAAAGAAACAGTTGGTGTGTCTGTTCAAACGATCATAGTTGTTACGCCGCTCGTAGCAATAATGAAAGACCAAGTCGAACAGCTCAAGCGAATTGCGATAAAAGCGACAGCCATAGGATTCGGAACGGAGGAAGGCATGGACGAACACGCTGCAAAGTGTGGAGAGTGTGAGATCGTTTATGGAAGTCCGGAAAGCTGGCTGTCAAAAGAATGGAGGACGGAGCTGCAAAGCGGTCAGCTTGGAAAGAATGTTGTCGCAATCGCTATTGACAAGGTTCATTCCATCACAGAATGGTAAGAGTTTGCTTAAAAATTTTCTGTTATTCCATGATCGTGCCAATTTTGTCACATTTTAGACCTGAACAATAATGATCGATTATTTAAACAAAGTCTAACTTTGACTGCTGTTTAGGACATTTGACAATTTTTTTCACAGAACCTACAAGACGCTGAAGGATGGATTTGCAATTCCTCTGCAGAAGGACAACCGGCCATTGAGACTCGAGCGAACATGAAAGAAATTGCGAGAGTGAAAGTGTCGTATTTCCCCGGGAAATTTACTTCCATTATGATTGACAAGTAAAACCACATTCCCGTCAAAATGTAGTTCATGTTACAGTTACGGGTTCGGCGGTATATTTGTGGGCGGATAGAGTCCCGTGAGAAAATGTATACAGGCATTCCCTTCCTTTTCCCGCCCTATTTTTTCCCTCGTCAATTTTTCACCGGCGCCCTAATTTTTTGCCCGCTCCCCACCATCCGAACGCCTGGAACAGGATACATTTAGTCTTAAGCTTATTTATGAACATTTCAGCTAAATGAAGTAACGCAAGACTTAATTTGCATTTGTAAACAAGAAACTTTTCACTGGTTTCATTGATAAATTCAAGTCAAACAGACAAAGATTTACCTGTTAAAGCTTTCGAACCGAATTTCATCACCTTCTTCGTGTATTTCAGCAAACGCTTGTTTGATTAATTGTGTTATACTACTACATGAGAAATTTCTGCAATTTGATTGGCTTAGAGCAGTGGTATTTCAGCCTAATTTGAAATATATACATGTGAAAATTACAAAACTATTGCGGGTAGTAGTATAAACAAATAATAGCATGATTTGTACGTGTTATTTGGCGTAAATACCACTCGTGATATTTCAAAATTGTCTCAAATTTCACTTGTCTAACGGCTCGTGAAATTATGTATAACAAATTCGAAATATCACTCATGGTATTTATGCCAAATATCCCTACAAATCATGCTATTACCTATACAAATTTTTTCGTTTGTAACGGCAGCAAACCAGGAAACTAGTTTCATGTCGCTTGCTAAGAGGAGCTGGAGGTGAATCAGTGAATAGCACTGGATATTGTGACTTTACGTAGACAATCAGAGCACACAAAAAAAACTGTCCACTGTTTTAGTATATACTAAATATAATTAGCTAACAAAAATGTCATACCTCAAGCTGTTTATCCAGTCTTAGCAATCCTTGGCCGACCACCTCAACCCCCAGCATGTCTTCATCATTTCCTGAAGGGCTGCTACCCACTCTTGAAGTTTTACTTTGTTTGTTGTCATCATCATGAACACCATTCTCCAGTGGAGAAACCTTTACAGCTTTCTGTCCCCCGGCAGGCAAGAGCCCATGTCCTGTAACACCAAGTCCTGGGTTCTCCATGTCTGAAAACTTATTAGTTAAAGGTGTTGGGCTTCGAAGTTGTACTGGAGTTTCTGCTGATCGACGCCTATGGATTGGTGTTCTTGCAATGCGTGGTCTATTGTCAAATGGAGATTCTGGCTTTGGTGGTGGTTTTGTTGTCCTAAAAATAAAACATAACATTGAGGAATACTGTTGCCTTGTGCAAAGCCATCTGTGCAGTATGTTGCTGTTAAGAGTAGAGCAGAAGTATCATAGTAACAATAGGAACCTTAAGATATAAGGACAGCGACGGCAGGGAAAACGTCACTTCATGTTGTTTCAATCTTCACTGTGATTATTCCAACTCACTTACTTTATTAAATCTATACAAACGCTCCTGGAACTGAATTTCTAAGAGCCTTATCTAAGTCTAGAAAGAGAAAGTCAATACTTGTTTACATCCTTCATAAAACATGAAACTAGACATTTTCACGTTGTAGTTGTGCAGTGACGGTAAAGAAGTATACCAAAAAGCATGATGCATGTGCAAAGTTGTTGTTTTCCTTACTAAACCTATTGCTTTTTTTGACATTCTTGTTGCCACCAATGTATCTTAGGGTCCCTAATGTCTCTTCTATATGGGAAAGAAGCACCCACTGAAGCAGAGGCTTGACACTTACTTTTGACACAACTTGCCATTGTGGAAAGTACAATGTAGATTTACAAATTTACTTTCCAAAGCAGATTTTTCTTTTCCAGAATCAAAGGAAGCATATTTGTTACTTGCCATAACCATAAGTAAATTTTCCAAACAGAGCAATAGTGTTTTGCCTTGAGTGATTCACTTTTCATTGAAATTGGGGCGCCTTGCTCTTCAGCCATTGTTCCACCAATTTTTCAGTGCAGGGTGTGAATCAAAATCAGAGGGAGAGAAAGACCTTTATTTATTCATATCAGGGTATCATTTGGGGCCCTGATAAAAATTAAAATGATAAAACTGATAAAAACTATACAATTATCCTAAAATTCTCTTAAAAATTAATAAATGTATACTAAAATTTAATCTTAAAATATTGACTTTTTACAGTTACAGTAAACATGAATAAAATCTTAAAACATTAAAAATTCAGCCTATTAAAAATTCCAGAACCATTCTAATAAAAGAGTTTTTTGCTAAGTCAGTTCCAATCCTTGGCAGGTGTAACATGTTCATTTGCCTTGTAATTTGATTGTGGACAGAACTGTTGAAAGTAAAATAGTTTTTTTTTAAATTGCAGGCATTGTCCTTTAATACACCTTTTGATGAGTTCATTAATATGGCTGACTCTTGTCTATTTACCAGAGATGGCCACTTAAGATAATCTAAAGCTCTGTCACTGTTGCTCATTTTTGAAACAATTTTAGCGGCACGTCTTTGAAGCCTCTCTAGTGACAAACTGTTGCCAATTCCGTAGCAGTTCCACACAGTGTCACAATAATCTATGATACAACGAATATAAGCTGTGTAAATGGAATTAGCATAGCCTGATGTAAGCCCTAGCATTCCCTATCATTTACCAGTTTGGGATAATACATACTTAACATGAGAATTCCAAGAAATATGTTCATCAAACACAAGTCCTAAATTCTTGAATTCAAAAACATGTTTAATGGGTCAGCCCTTAAACATTATACCAAAAACAGAAGGACCTTCTGTGGTAACTCTCAATAAACAGTCCAATACACATGTATGCCCACAACTTCAACTTCAACTTCATTTTTTAAAAAAAAACTCCAGAATGTGGCAGACCCTGTCACCCTAGTTTGCATTGGTGAACACTCTCTTCTACAAAGCTTTTGCATTAAGATCAAGAAAGTTACCACCATTCTTTATCATTATCCAACTACGCAAACTCTGACCGCCACTCTCTTTGAAATCGATGTCCAGTCTGCATCTTCCTTTTCTGTTCATATTTTTGTCATGACTTTTGCTGTTCTTTTTTTTCATAGCTACTGCAGAAAAAACCAATTGATGGACAACTCCTCTGTAAACGTGAAAGCAAACTACTCAAAATGGCAGCGATGTTTCTCATCCCCAGTGCTACTTGACCCTCCATTGCATCATCCATTTTGTGCCTAGTCTTTCTATGCCAGGTAGGACGCATGCAGATTTTGTGGTTATTCTTGGCATTCCAAAAGGAAGTTCTTTTTAATAAGCCTTTTATATTATTAATCTATTTCTAAATGAATTAATTTTTTTTAGCTGGCTGTTTGAACCCCAAAAACTACTTTCCACACTGCAAAAAACCAGTTGCCTGATTGGGCAAGTATTCTTGGTCAACTGAATTTTTTTACTTTCCACTAAAGGTATCTTACTGACCCATGGTGAATGGTGAGTGTTGGTGTCTAGCTAGCCCTGACTGAAGTTTAGACTGTATTAAGTCATTAAGTGTAACAAACCTTGCAACATTTTCTATAATTCCTGAATTAAATGGCTCTCTATTATGATCTGAGGGTGATGGAGTTCGACTTCTTCCATCTTCGCCATCACTGATCACAGAATACATTTTCAAGGCTCGTTTGGTTTCTGCTTGTTTGTGAACTTGTTTAAGTAAATCCTGGGGAGGCAGATTTCCAGCCTACAAAAAATGTTAAATACACTCCTTCAGTTTCTTTGCCAACTAATGATCAGCTGCTGAAAAGTATGTTATTGAGTACATTCCTATAATGGTGTTAAATACATGAGTACCTCCCTGAAAATAAGTCAAACCTGTCTAAAAGTCAACCTTCCTTTTTCACTAGATTATTTTAATTTCTCAGTGTCTGTTTCAAAGTGTGGCTTTGTGAGATTTTATGATCTGAAAAGTTAATAACACAACAGGAAATTTATGCAAGTGCGGCAAATGTGGTGAGGCATAATAATTATGAAATAAAGATTGCAGTAATTATTATCAGTAGTTAGGTTGACTTAAGTGAGATACCAAGAGTCAGGTGTGGCGACATCTTTAAAGCTTACCCTGTGTTTAATACACACCTTATTTTCATGAAAACTTGTTTTAAAATTTGAGGTCCGTATTATACATGGAATCCTTTTTATCTTGAGAAGTTGATGGTCATGTGCTTTACTGTATTTTTATTTGACCATAAACCATAACCTAATTTCAAACCTCGTGGGACTGGTTATGAGTGCCTGTATTATGGGACTATGAACATAAGGTCAACTTAGTCAGAAAGAGTTTTACAAAATCCTCAAGTTCTGTGTTTACTGTGCCAGTATCAAACGAGAAACAGCCATTCAAAAACTCCAGAATGCAGTTACAAATATATAGATGTCTGAACAAACTATGTGTCTGGCAGTTAAATAAAACAGCCATATCTCCTTCAATATTGGCCCCAACAACAAGTTGTACATTTCTTAAATCTCAGTGTAACTAAAAAGGGGTGCACATTATAATATTATATGGGTGAATATGGTACACACCAATAAAGATAACAGCACTTTTCAAGTACTTTGTCATTTTCTACACAAGCCTACTGGTTCTTCCTCCACCAACCTACAATTTGCCCAAATACTTTTAGTAACAGCTATCCACTGGCTTATCATAGGTTAAAACAGTTCTTTTAAGGTGGCTCCCTAGAGTATTTACTAATAACCCTAGCTATCTAGCATACATTACAGAACGAACTCTAGTTACTTTGTCTTTGCCATTTTGTTCATGAGATTCACCGCTAAGAATACCCATATAAGAAGGCTCCTTTATCATGTTTCATTTTCTGGATAAGGGCCGTTGCCATGGCAACATCGCATCCTTACACAGGCAGTAATTTTGTCATTTTTGATCATTTTTTCTTAATATTTCTTATTTCCCTCGGTGAAATGTCTTAAAACTTTGCCACTTTATATTAACGATATTGCTTAACATTTTAAAATGGAAAAAACATGAGGTCGTTAAGAGGGTTTTGCCAATATTTTGAAATTTGAAATTTTTCTTAATGGAGGAGTTTAGCTCTTACAGATTTTAACAGAAATAGGAGAGTGCAAAGGTACTGCAACTGTTAAGAAATGAGGCCATTTTTAAAAAAATTTACCCAAGGAAACGCGAGAAATTCACGGTTAATTAACTACGTTGACGTCACAAAAATCCGAAAAACACGCGTGGTTCGGGGTCGTACGAGCAAAATACACGCGCCAGCCATCATGCCCCCATGCGCATAATGCACAAAGCTACTGAAAACATGTGGTTTCTTTGAAGAGTACCAAAGCCATTGTTTTGAAGCCGTTTATTAGTATTATTACGGTGATATCTCACCAGGTGATAAAGGAGAGATAGCGGATTCAATTTTATACCTAACACAGGATGTTTTCTTCGAAGCACTTGACTATTGTAGCTAAAATCCGAACCGTGGTGGTCACTCGTGAGGATGGCAATCGTCGGAAATGAAGACGGTGGTTGTGCAAGGATCGCAATAAGCCCTTCATTTCCTAATCTGCTTTACGCTGTTTGCAGATCTTCAAATGTCAGCCCACTCCCGGATACTTTTTTAACCTTGTTTTTCTTTAGGAATAATTTTGACAGCAAAGTTTTTCTTTAAAAGTCTGCTGTAAAAGATGGTGCCGATCTATAAATCGTGCATCATGTCCTCAGCTACACGCACAAGACCGTAGGTCTCGACGGACAACTATTGCTTTCATCAAGGGTTAATCGGTGAGTAAAAATTATTTCTCGCTGTTCAAAAACATTGTCCACTTTGACTATTTAACGTTTGTCTACTTTTGAAGCGAAAGAATTGATGTCTTTGGAAAATTTCTGCTTTGTTTTTACATACAATTTACTGTGATGGAGATCGATAGTGACTTGTAGCCGGTGTAACGTTGTCTCCTCTCATAAATGTTTGACCTACACTAATCAAACTTTTTGCACAATGAGCTTCAATAGAAAGTTAATGAAGTTTTTTGGGGGGAATATTTCGAAACCGAGAGGCCATGTTTGTTTTAATTTGTGCGTGGACGTCGCGCTGATTTTAAAGCTCACGCCATACTAGTGCTCAGGCTGTGCACAGCCAATTTACTCTAGGGAGCCACCTTAAGTGCCATCAAAACATGTTAAACATATCCTTGCTACCTTGGAGCCTAGCAAACATCTGCCACAAATGAACCCTCTGTTTGAAATGATAGCGTTTTGCTATCAAGAAAATGTTGATAAGCATAGTACCTTGACAGGGGCCAACTGTGGAGGACGTGATGGAGTCAGTTCAAGGAAATCAATCCCACTTGACTGGATATCTGTCTTCTTGATTTCTCCCAGGTCTGTGGCTCGTAAGCCACGACTTTTGGATGCTGAACGAACAAGCTGGGGTTTTACATGAATTGGAGTCTGGGGAACATCTAGTAGAAAAGTAGAAACTTATAAGTATTCTGAATTACTGTATAAAAAGTTAAACTTTACCCAAAGTGTAAAAGAAAACTTGCAAAAATAATGCAATGATTACATGAACCGACACCTAGATTTAGTCCCTCCCATTCTTTAGTTATTTTTGTTTAAGTAATGGTCCGTGTAAGAGGCAGGCAGGGGAACGGCAAAAGCAATTAAAAGGTGCTAATTTTTAATCATTTATTTCCATTAAATCAAGTGTTCTGATTGGCGGAAATCCAAAAATTGCCAAAAAAAACAGTGAGAAACGTGACAAAATAACTTTTTTTAGCTTTATTTTCCCCATTCCCTTGCCATATGCCTCATAGCCAAGTTTCAGCATTGTTCCACGTTGTCATGCCGGATCAGGAGGAGATCGGAATAATTGTAGCATTAGAAATTGGAGTACAGCTAGGCATAAAAGGAGAAAGTGAAAGGTTTGTTGTTTTTACAAGGATGAATTTATTTCTCGAAGAGATTTAGAACACTTGAGCTTGAGATAAGCTTTTGCACCTCGTGCGCATTATGTGTTATTCATTTGTGTTTGCTATTTTTCGCAACTTCCACATTCCTTGTATCTTTACCCATCTCTCATTCGATTTCTTTTCCTCTCTAGACTACTTCATCAAGCGAAATGGAAGTTCACCACGCACCTGAAATTAAAATGACCAAACTGAAACTTGTGACAGAAGTTTGCATTTTGTACCCTTGAATTCTGCGACGGAAGCCGCTTAGGTATAATAAATAGCTGTCACTGGTGTTTGACTTTCTATTGGTACAGAAGATCAAGCGAGCATGACTGTAGCTTGCCTTTATGTTTAACAAGGACGAGAGAGATTGTAAGAAGGATTTTTATGGGGTAAATATCAAAACCTTGTAAGATCAGTAGCACACTACACATGTACAGATGCGTAACATGTTAAGAAAATATGAAAAATTCTAAAAAACTTCAAAATTCATTTAAAATCCTTTATTTGCAAAGAAACTGAACCTCTTTAACCAAATTACAACATTTTAGACCGTTTTAGCTCATTTTGACTTAATCGGAACAATTTCTGTAATACCCAGGATGCATTGCGGCTCTGCCCATTTCATGTTTGTTAACATTATTAGGTCTGTTTTCTTAATTTTTTCTCACAAAAATGTTCTTTTGAAAATAAAAGGAACGTAAGGACATAAATTTTCGTTTTGGCTTTGTTTTTATCATGTAAATAAAGTAAATTATGCAGACAATTGTAGCCCTAGAGTGTCACTAGAACCGCACGTGTACTGAACGTTTTATCACGTGTTTTCGATTTGTTGCATAACAATAAACTTATGGAAAGTTCTTGGGTGGTTACCAAGGTCATGGTGAAGCCTTCCTTCAAGTTAAAGCAAGTGAGATGGCGGAGAAAGTTTGCGAGGTTGATGCGTTTCTTTGAGATCGATGTTGCTGAATGTAACCTGAAACCTTCCATAAAACGTTTCAAAACACTTGGTATTCAGAAATTGCTTCTAGAGCACACAATTTCTTATATTTTTCCATGAAAATTGCTATTTACAAGTTGAGAATGAGTTGAGAATGACACATGAAAAAAAATTAGTGAGGTCAGTTTCATGCTTCGCGCGTGGAGACTGCTTGCATTTTGCCTTCCTTGCGAAAATCAGGTGCAAACATGGCACGTTTCAAAGTGTTTGGTAATCAGAAATTTGCTTCATTCTCTGGATGGTAAAGAGGAATTAGGCCAAAATTTTCAGGATTGACTGTTGAAAAGGTGAGCATTCCAGTTACTGAGGCCATTTTATCTTTGAAGCAATCTATATTTTGAAATGTTGGACGCATTGCTGATTTTGTGGAATTAAACGTACAGCGTGATGCTGGTACACTGGTTCAAGAAAGCTCATTTTTCTCAAAAACCACTTTTTCTGACAAAGTTTGACCTATACAGCTGAAATCTATAAATAATTTTGATTTATAAGGATACTAGTTCTGCTCAAATCTATTATGGTTAAAACATGAAATGTTACCAAAATGATAATTTGCTGCGTGTGAATGTTACGCATGACGGCCCGAATTATGTACATTTTTCTAAAAATAAATTTCTAGAAAATGTAAAATTCAATAAATATCCATGATTTTTGGCGGATCTGTAGTACAACATGTTGTTATTGTTTGCGCCAAGGGACAGCTTTGTAGCTGTAAACGTTGAGGATATAAATTATTGTAATTTATATATGCCAAATTTCGTTTGTACACGTGAACCGTGCTCCTGATCTAAACAGATAAACTGTAAGAGAGCTTTTTCTGAAACTTGATTTGCCGAACATGCAGGAATTTTTTCTACCTGGGTAACATCATCTTTTTTTCCAAATGCAGAACATTTAGATTTGATTTTGTGTACTTGTTGTTGTTCTGTATGGTCTATGCGTGACATTGGCGTGTTCACCAGATTCGCCACGTGAGAGTAAATTGCTGCCATTTATGATCATGGTTTTGACATTTCTTTCGTGAGAAAAAAGTTGGAATGTTGGAATGAGTCTTAAGCTATCTTAATTCAACTCTAAAATTCAAATTTTGCGCTTTTCGCTGCATTGACCAATCAGATTTAATTTGATTAGAGAAATTAGCGCCTGGAAAATATCTGACGCTATCGCTACGGGCTATTGTTTTTCTGCCTGCTTCTTAGCTGGACCATTACTTAATCTCTATTATTATTCATTCAAAATACTTCCCCAATTCTGATTGGCTAAAAGCACATGCATAATTTGCCATAACCATTTACAGAAGACCAAATTTGGAAGAATTTTGTGTTTAATGAGGAAATAACATCAAAAATGCAGCCTTCTACAGGTTAATGCACTGTTAACCGAGAAGAACTGGAGACGAGGTTGAGTTGTTTTCGTTATGAAAACTAAAATGGCGGACACTTCACTCGTTTCAAGAGTAAGAACTACAGTTGGAACTAGGCAAAATAATGGCTAAAAACATAGCAAAAACAGAAAGAAGACAACTCGGAGAGCGACATCTGCTATTTGGAGAATATTTACGGAGCTGGACAAGACTAAATGTACAGTATCGAAGATAAACTGAACATTGATCCAGGTAAGCATGTTTTAGCTATGCTTTCAAAGTGCCCCTAACCCTTCAATTTGTTTTCTTTTGGTAGATTTCCATATCTTTCAGGAACTACTTTTCGAAAATGAAGGCACTCTTGGCGATATTTTCACCTGTCGCTTGCATTAGTCCCCCACTACGCTAAATGTGTCCAAATATGGAACGTGACGTAAGAAAAGGACATCGTGCTACTTTTGTCAACTCTTTGCTTCTTGTGTCGGAAAACTCTTCAGAGGAGGACATGTTTTCATACAAATTGTAAGCTTAACAAATAATCTGTGATTGCACTATACTTTCAGTGTCCTTTTCTTACGTCACAGCTAAAAAAGTGTCAAATATCAGATGCTTCTCATTGGCCCGTTCCTAATGAGCCCACGAGACAAAAATTTGCCCAGCGGGGCTTATAGCACACAAAAGTTTAAAAATTTCGGTCACTTTCAGTGCTCTTAAAAAAAAAGGATTCAATTTTTCTGAAAAAATTTTTTGATAATGAGTTCTTGAAAGATATGGAAATCTACCAAAAGAAAAAAAATTGAAGGGTTGGGGTACTTTAAATTAGGCATTATTATGAATGAATAATAAAGTAATTAATGAATTCGGCTTTCGTAGGATATGAAGAATTAAGCAGATTTTGGAGGGTGTTATGCACCTCGGCCTTCGGCCTCTTTAGATAACACCCTCCTCGATCTGCTTAATTATTCATATCCTACTCAGCCTCATTCATTAATTGCTAATTAGGTTGAGACCTCTCTAAGCTTCAATAGTTTCAATGGAGTCCATCTAAGAAAGTGTGAAACAGCAATGGCATACCAGATTTCCTTGCTTCACCATCAGCCTGATCCAGTGATGAGTCTGTTTCAGCAGGAACAGCTGGTAAGAGACAGAACAGCTTGTTAACATGAGTCAAGCATTTAAGTATGTTTAATTCAATCAGATTGTGCTTGAAGCCAAAGAAAGCAGCAAACATCTGGTGCCGCCACAAATGGTTTTCAAACAAAATGGTATTTAAGGAAAGAGCGCAGGATTCCATACTGATGTTGTGTCACTACCCTGAACTGGGTTGAAAATTTCTTCAACCTATCAAAAGCACTATCCAGATTTAAGTAGTGACACATTGAGTTCAGAACCTGAAAAGTGTCAGCTTTTTTCTCCTGGTACACTTTTAGAACAAAGTCTACTGTTTTACTTCACCAATATTTTGTGCAGTGTGTTTATGTACTTACTGTGGGAGACTGGAGACAATCTACCAAAAGGCTTCATTTCTGACCAATCAGGCCAGGAGCTGGACAGTGACATTGGAAAAGATTTCCTCTGAGAGGAAGAAAATGGGTCTTCATCACCAGGTGAGAATGAACTTTGAAGTGTATACGGAGTAGGTGTGACAGACTGTGCAGAACGTAAAACAGCTTCTTTAGGTGTCTGTTCCCCAACTGCAGGTTCTGCACTGCTGGTAGCCTTTGATTTAGTGGTAATGGTTCCACGCTTGTAAAGTAAAGCATAACTGTTTGGAGCAGTTTGACTTAAGTGTGCCACAGGACTACCAATCTTGGATCTATCTTTCTTCACCTTAGCCCTGTGCATTTCAGCATAAGAGCTTGATGGTATATTTTCTGTAGACTTTGGGGTGTGGCGATCAGCCACTTGGTTGGCCCTTTGTACACTCATGGCATGGTATTTTTCTGCATAGGAGGAGGTTGTCAGCTTAGACTTGGGCATTGATGCTGCTCGTGGTTGTGTATTGGACTTCACAGGACGATCACTCACTATCTCAGTAGGGGCCCAAGAATGAAGCTTCACTGGTGGCCGCACTGGATCAATATTGTCAGCGATTGGCTAAAAAAATAAAATCAACACAGTTAACCTGAAATGTACCACATCCCTTTCATGCTTCCCACACACTCTTCTCGTTCCCAACAAAACAATACTGCCTTCAAAAGTGAACACTTTTGAGGGCACTTTAACAAGAGGATGTGATATTGAATTTTTAAATTTGTTCTTGAAAAATATTGCAAACTGCCAAACTTAAATTTATATATCTCAATAAAACACCCTCTTAATAGTGAAGAGCGCAAATTTTGCTCAAACCAGGGAAATTACTTTACTTAGAATAAATATGAGAATTCCAGTACACAAGCAGAGTAAAACCCAAAACAAGACCGAGCCAGATTTTTACTGTTGCTTGGCAAAAGCAGTTATGGTGGCCATCAAATATTTTAACTTCCTTTTCTCAACATTTCCTTAATCAGGCTGATATCCTAAACAACAGCAACAATAATAAATCTCCCTAGCTTATAAAGTGATTCTTTTGGGCACAGGAATTCTCTTTTTTGACTGAGCTTCACAAAAAATACAATACTTGCAATGTATCAAATTTTTCTTTTAAATTTTCACAACTCTACTTAACAGTTACATTTACTTTTCTATCTTACATAGAATGAAGGAAAATTAAGAGAAAAAATTGAAATATTAAGTAACTGTGGAATCACCCCATACAGAGCTGATAAACATTCATGCAAATAATGTTCACAAGTTTAAATGAAAACAAACCCAAGATTTAAAAAGCTGTAAACAAACCATATTGAGGGGAAATAAGTTTAAAAGTTAAAGTTTCAGCTTTTTTAAAATCTTAAAACCTGAAATCAAAATCAGAGAAAAAGCTTTTAAAAGAAGCAATGTAAAGTTCAAGTTTGTATGGAGCCTAGAAAGATATAGATCGATGCAGTTTATGTTCCACTGTATAGCCAATGACAGCGATAACCAACAAAAAATGTATGAAAATTTTTTACAGTTATCAGTGTAAAATAATCAACAAATCAGTCATCTTGGCAAAAAAGATATTTGTTACAGTTCGTGATTTGATGGATAAAATTATTTATCATTAACCATGTACTTTTTGCTGATTTTAAATAAAAGTAGCTTTGATGTAATACTAATTTTAGAGACAAGTAATTTCACAGAAAAGAAAGGTTTTTTGCCAGTTATTTACTCGTCCCACACAACACTAATTAATATTAGGGACATTATTCAAGAAATAACAATGGAAAGGGAAAATCAGCAGGGAAATGCTCCCACCGAGATATACAGTATACACAGCAATCAGCTTTGTCCAAAAGTCCATTTTCTTTGGCCCCTGGAGAAAATAAAATTTTCTGCTTTTTATTTTTTTCACTAATTCACATCTTCATGCCAATTAACAATCTAATTTAGGACTTGTACTGAAAAAAATGAAGACATACAAATTAAAGTGTCACGAAACCTAATCTTGAATATCTGGTTTACACTGTATTTACTAAATTATTGTCTCTCACAAAAGAACTCTAGATACAGTGTATACATGTATTTGACATTTCAGATTTTACATGCATGATGAACTACTCATTTCTACAACCACACTTTATTTTTGCTACTGTGTTAAAACTTCAATTTAAGCAACAATAATGCCACACAGTGAACAATAATACATAATAAATTATAATAAATTACTATTGTTTAGAAAGAAGAAAAAGGTGGTAAGTGCAACCAGGAAACAATGGTTCTGGAGCTGAAAACACTTTGTTGTTTGGTTAACTTATAATACCTGGTTTCCATCTCGACCCTGGTCACCTTCCCATGGTAATCGATTCTTTCCTGCACTAAAGAACCTTCGGGGGCTTGGTCCTGACATATTCCAAGAATCATTAAGTCCTGGAGTAGAGCGAGCTGTCCCAGAGGGATCTGCAGAACCTGTACCAGCTGTACCAGCTAATATCCAGTCAATATCAGCTCCACGTGGTGTATTGTTCTGGCCTCTTATTGTCCCAGATGAAGGCATAGGAACAGCATACTCCACCAAACCATCTCTATTTAAGCGGGGGAGTTGCCTCCGAGCCAATCTTGCTGTTATGGCACCCATAACACCCTCACCCCCCATATTAAGTTCAACACTA
Source organism: Porites lutea (assembly GCF_958299795.1). Classification (NCBI taxonomy): domain Eukaryota; kingdom Metazoa; phylum Cnidaria; class Anthozoa; order Scleractinia; family Poritidae; genus Porites; species Porites lutea. The sequence goes on along the minus strand of NC_133207.1, from coordinate 12,364,748 downwards.
TCAACTGCAGCAATAATAGGTTGAATACGTCCAGGTCCCATTGCCTGGGCTATAACTGCAAATGCTTCTAATGCTGCCTGTCTCACTCTCCTCTTACTGTCCACCAAGGCAGGGGCAATTGAGTTTGTCGTATCTGGAAGACTGAAATCCGAACTGGGGAAAGTAAGCAACGCTGCGATAAAAACATTGACAGTTTCTTCTCGCACTCTGGAGTTGCGATGTTGTAGATTAGTTGTCAACACAGACAGCACTGCTTTTGGAGAAAGGATTTGCATAAGTTGCATCAAAACTTTCATGTTTTCCTGCCTGATCACTATCTTATTGTCTCCCAATCTGTTTGAGAGTGCTAACAGAAGAGGCTTTAAAACTGGCCGCACACCCACCCCAAGTTTGGCTACAAGTAGCCCAATAATTTGGAGGCTGGTGA
>NC_133207.1:12251821-12359321 GCF_958299795.1 Porites lutea | reverse complement strand
ATCAACACGTAAATATGACGTCAACATGTTATGAAATGACGTAACATGCAACCTGACACCCCATGTCCCAAATTCAAAAAACTACAAATTTGCTTTTATGCATGGTTCGCTTAGTTTCCTTGCTGTTTAGTTTAATAAGCTGGAGTTTAAATACCCCTAAAGTTTGACCATATATGGTTAATTCCATACATTTGGTGGGAAATTTGAATTTCTTTAATTAGCTTTAACTTTGCAACAATTTAACGGATTTAAGTGGGGTTTTCACCAGAAAGCTCCGTTTTCTTTATAGATTTTATTTATAAAGTTATTTAGGTCAAATAATTAATTCCAAATTTTAGTGTCATGTTTCAACGTCACTTATGACGTCATGCTGTCAATCAAAAGTATAAAACTACCATCAATACATGTGGACTTTCTTTTACTATGTTCCTGCCAAGTTTCGTCTCATTCGGAATACTTCATAATCATCTGTGTGTCTCTAATGAGCCATGTGGGAGGAAAAACACCCAAATCTGACCATCGTGACACCGTTCCTTTCCCCCTCCCAAGCTTGGACCGCCCCTTTTTAAAAAGAAGAAGCAAAATAGGACAAATATAACTTAGTCACATTTACATATTGAGGTGGCTGGAAATGGTTTAGTTAACGACAGCGTGGACGAGTGGTCAGCGCGGGCACGTTAAGCGGGCACGCGTGCAAAACGTCTGCGCATGCGCAAGGTCTCTATTTTCAATAATTAAAATTTGCAAAATCTTCCCCATTTAAATTGAAAAACATTTAGGAATGTTTGATATGTTTAATGGTTTGCAGCCGGTTCTAGTATTAAGCACAACAAAAAATTACTTAAACTAACTTAACTAACTAACTGGTAAAGTCGTCCAGTACAAGGTTTTTCCGTCCTTGTTTTTCCACTTAGCATGCATTGGTCGTTTTCGTTGTTCGCATTGACCGAGCTCATCGACATGATGACCAAAACAGCAACAATGGCTACGGCGAAGTGCTGCGAGAGCGAGCGTGGACTTTCAAACATGATTTTCGCCTTTGGTGCAAGGAGGAAAGTATGTGGTGCAAAAGAGAGAAACTAAAGCAATTAATAAACTTTGTGTTCGTGAAATTCTACGCTTATCTTTTGTGTGTGGAGCTTACTTTTTTGAATTTCGCGGCCGGAATCTAGTTTGTTTTGGTATCGCGTATAATTTTGAACGCATGCGCACTACGTTTTTCACGCGTGTCGGACTCGCAATCCGGCGGTCCCGGGTTCGAGTCCCACTGTGGCCACTTGCTGGATTTGTTCTCGGTCGTACCGAGTTCAAATTCTCGGCCATGCTTGTAAATAGCCAACTGGTTGCCTCCTTCCAGTTGGGGTTTTTAGTTCCGTTATGTTATATTTAAAATTATTTGTTTCTAAGTATTTGAATTGAGTGCCTGTAAACTAGCTGGATAAGCTATGTGCACTTTCCATTATAAACAAGCCTTTTCATTTGCGGTTACTTAAGCAATAGACCACACCTTCTATGGGTTTACCGGCGTGATAACCCACTTGGGATGTTGGGAGAACACGAGAAAAGCTTGTAAAACACGAGCCGAAGGCCCCACGGTTCTCCAAATGCTGACCCGATGTCAGACCATAAAATTTAATTTCCCCCACCCGTTTTCACACCAGACCGCTAAATCCATACCCGTTTTTAGACCTGGCCATTAGGCAGAAATTATGTTATCATTACTTAGATTAGAGCGCAAAAAAAAAATTCTTCAAATCCATTTCGAATTCGCATATTTTTCTTTCTTTCTTACTCTTTGGAATTGAAACGATAAAGATATCTTACAATCCCGTAGTTCCCTCAAAAACCATACCCGATTCCAGACCAAAATGGGGAAAGCGTATACACGTATACCCGTTTTCAGACCAAAACCGCACAAAACCCTACCCGATGGGGCGGCACGTACCTATATGGCTTATATAAGGGAGTACCCCCTCCCCCCCCCCCCCCCCTCACTGGGGCAAATCCTGATTAACAAGTAAAGTGTTAAAAGTTGTTCTGCTGCTAAACCTTGTCAATTTTTCTGGCATAACCATGAATGCTGATTTGCATTACTTTTTTTAAAATAACGACTGCTATGCCATGACCAGCAATAAACATTCTTTCTCTTTTCGGCTCCTTTCTAGGCTCGATCGAGGCCTCTCTGCAGCCATATTGTAGCGCACAGATCGTGAGACAATACACCCGTGAAATCTATGGGTGGGCAAAGGTTTAAGGTTAAGGTGGGGAGGGGTTTGAAGGGGAGGTATTTCCTATAAAAACTTCTTTTGATAACCCATGTACAGGTCCCTCCTTTCAAGATGTTGCAGTGGGAACTCCAGGCGTCCGGTTTGCAATTGTAGTCCGGTGGCTTAGTGCAAAATTTTAGCGAGATCTATACAGAGTGGACAAAAGCACCAAACTTTGCATGGTTGTAGCTTAGTGCATGTTAGTCAATATTAGGATCGGTGCCCACAGCTACCTCTTCAGGATTTGCAGCAACCGCTCGCTGAAGTTCTTCAACAATCTTTCATGATGGGTGCCCTGTGCTGAAAATTGCAATCCCTTATTTTTTGCCATTTTTTGATGAAAATCACATATAAAGAGGCAAGTAGATGGAAAAAGAAACTGTATTAATACTATTATTATTGAAACCGATGACTAAAATAAGTCAACTTAATGATATAGCAATAATGATATACTATGGTGGGTTCCCTGTGCTAAGAATATCAATTCCTTGTTTTTTGCCACTATATTAATGAAACATGAAAATGAGAAAAAGAAATTGTATTATCTTATTATTAAAACCAATGATAAAAAGAAGTCAACTAAATGGAAAATCCAAAGAAGATGTTTTCAGACGCGTACTCAGTCCCAAATGGCATTTCAAGATGGTGGCTTGAAGGTGTCTTTTCATGGACTGTAAGTATCCTTTAGAATATATTGCCGTTTTGGAGGGGAATTGTGTACAATTTGAATCACTTTCTATAGCGCTCATATCCTAAGCTCATGGTGGTTTACAATGTTAAAGAGGAAAAATATATATCTCTCGAGCATGAAATAACATATATTAAAATCTATTTGCAATTCACAAAGAACAAGAGAAGGGAACAAAAATTAAAATGTTTTAAAAATATTTTGCCATTAAAGTTTGTATATGATGATAATAAGTCAAAAAAAAAACTGAATATACATTCTATAAGTTTAGTTATATGATCTGCAGATATTAAAGACGTTTTGACTTACTCTCTAAAAATTGCGTAAAAAGATATGTTCTCAGTCCTTTCTTTAAACTAGCTAAAGATGGTAACTTGCGCAAATCTAGCTAATGGTAGTGAGTTCCACAGTTTAGGGGCGCACTCCGAAAAAGCCTTGTCCCCGTGAGTTTTCGAGGTTGTTCTAACAGCTGCTGAGATGCAGACCACATGTTCCTGGAGCGCCTTTGATAACTAAGTCTGTCTGCTAGATAGCTAGGTGGAAGGTTATTAAGTGATTTGAAAACTGACTAAAGAAGTTTAAAAAGAACATGATAACTAACAGGAAGCCGGTGAAGGTCAAATGAATAATGTGTCCAAAAAGCCTTTACAAGTCCGACCTGGGGGTAGTGAATTGCAATTAATAGTCTATTTTGGAAGTACTAAAAGCATGTACAGAAATTTCGCTAGACTCCTGTGTGATACACTTTCTTATCTTTGATAAGTTCCTGAGCTGGTACAACGATAATCTGGCGGTGGTTCTTAGCCCAGCATTGCCCATAATGAAGTCGCTAAAGAATGGACGAGTACGGTTCATCGACAAGATAAGCACGATTTCAGTCTTATCGTGATTGAGTTTCAGCTCGTTTCTACACACCACGATGGAAATTAGTTGGGATCGTTGTCATATTTATCATATTTACCAAGGGTGAGAATCGAAAAGAGAGAATCTGAGAAACCAACTGGTTTAACGGCACAATTATTTATAGAACGCTCCTTGACAATTCAAGTTACTAGAATTCAAGAAAGAGGACTGTACGTGTTCTTGTTGCAATTACGTTTGATATTGAAATCACTACAGTAGTAAAAAAATGTAAAGTGGCATCAATCCTGTCTCCTTGCGTCCAAGTTAGAAAAAGTAAAGTAAAAAACGAGAAACAAGCATGTTGAAGCAGACCAGAAACAGCAAGTTGTAGATTGTGGCACCAAACAAGCTTTGAAGACTAACACTAGTGGCGCTGCAAAGTGTGTGCCTTTGTATGTAACGAATACAGCTTATGAAGTTCGGCCAGTAGAAAGAAATGTGTATCATTCTCCACTGCATTTGCTATGTACTCAGTGAGTTCAATAAATGCTCTAGATTTACTTAATTCCTCGTCTTCCTCGGCCTTCCAAGGTGCTTCTCTTTTCTTCTTGCGTTCCTCAGACATGTATTCTTATTTCGCAAGTCAGTTAAACAGCGCGTATTATATTTTGAATCTATGGCAATCACACCACCGCCAAATATTCTTGGAGGGCCATAGTCCAGTAAATCGTTGGCAATACGTCTTAGGTTTCTGTCGGCTTTCAATGTAGAGAAACTGTATAGGTGGTTGCCATCATCTTCGTTTCATGTCACACACTTTGCGGTCTCACTGGTGTCAACCTTCCGAGCTCGTTTGGTACCACAATCTACAACCTCCTGTCTTTCTGTTTCTGGTCTGCTTCAACATTCTTGCTTTTCCTTTCTCTTGCTTTTTCTAACTTGGACTTACTAAACTTGAGGTGACAGGATTGCTTCTTTCCATTTTTACTACTGTAGTGATTTCAATATCAAACTTAATTGCAACAGGAAAACAGTCCTCTTTCCTGAATTCTAGTACATTTGCAAGGAGCGTTCTATAAATGCTTGTACGGTTAAACCAATGGGCTTCTCAGATCTTCTTCTGTTGATTCTTGACAAATATGACAACGATGCCAGTTGATATCCATCCTGGTGTGTAGAAAACATCTCGGCTTCAGAAACCTTTAACTAACCAGTAAGAAAACAAATTCAGAATAGTCATTCATAATCGGCACAAAATATGAAGCGAAAATGTGGCTTTCGATAACACATTTATCGCCAAGGAGAGCTTAAAACTTCACTTAAACCAGTAGTGATTCAAATTGTACACAATTTCCCTTAAAAAACGACAATTTATTCTAGCGGATTATTACAGTCCATGAAAAGACACCTTCAAGCCGCCATCTTGAAAGACCATTCACGATGGTCAGAAATAGGTGTTTTTCCTCCCACATAGGTCACAGAGACGTGAAGAATTTTCCAAATGGCATGAAACTTGGCAGGATTGTTGCTTGAGAGATTCTACATTTCTTAATGGCAGTTTGACAGTCTTGATGGACATTGTTACGTCACAAATAGTTTCCAAATTTGGTGCCAAAATTTAGAATTAAGAAAATCGCCAGAAAAACCACATAGAGGTATTCTGTGATCAGAGTGAAGCTTTCCAATGAAAAGCCCGTTAAAATCCATTAAAACGGGACAAAGTTACAAGCTATTTTGTGACTGACAATAAAAGAAGGAATTTAAAGAATTTAATTGTTTTATTACCTTATATGGTGAAACTTTAGGGGGGTTTCCAGTTCAAGACAATAAGTGGACGTTAAAAGAAAAATAGCGGATAACACACTGGAGAACATTTGTAGTTTTTTGAATTTGGGACACTGTAGGTATTTTCACTTGTGACGTCATCAACACGTAAATATGACGTCAACATGGTATGAAATGACGTAACATGCAACCTGACACCCCATGTCCCAAATTCAAAAAACTACAAATTTGCTTTTATGCATGGTTCGCTTAGTTTCCTTACTGTTTCGTTTAATAAGCTGGAGTTTAAATACCCCTAAAGTTTGACCATATATGGTTAATTCCATACATTTGGCGGGAAATTTAAACTTTTTAAATTAGCTATAACTTTGCAACAATTTAACGGATTTAAGTGAGGTTTTCACCAGAAAGCTCAGTTTTTTTATAAATTTTATTTATGAAGTTATTTAAGTCAAATAATTAATTCCAAATTTTAGCGCCATGTTTCAACGTCACTTATGACGTCATGCTGTCAGTCAAAACTATAGAACTACCATCAATACATGTGTACTTTTGTTTACTATGTTCCTGCCAAGTTTCGTCTCATTCGGAATATTTCATAATCATCTATGTGTCTCTAATGAGCCATGTGGGAGGAAAAACACTCATATCTGACCATCGTGATTTGGGACAGAGTACGCATATGAAAAAGTCTTCTTTGGATCTTCCATTTAGTTGACTTGCTTTTTGTCGTTGGTTTCAATAATAATACAATTTCTTTTTGATTTTCAAGTTTCATCAAAATAATGGCAAAAAAACAAGGAACTCATATTCTTAGCACAGGGTACCCACCATGGCATATCATTATTGCTATATCATTAAGTTGACTTGTTTTAGTCATCGGTTTTAATGATAATAGTATTAATACAGTTTCTTTTTCCATCTACTTGCCTTTTTATGTGATTTTCATCAAAAAATGGCAAAAAACAAGGGATTGCAATTTTCAGCACAGGCCACCCATCATGGAAGGTTGTTGAAGAACTTCAGCGAGCAGTTGCTGCAAATCCTGAAGAGGTAGCTGTGGGCACCGATCCTAATATTGACTAACATGTCCTAAGCTACAACCATGCAAAGTTTGGTGCTTTTGTCCGCTCTGTATAGATCTGAGCCTTTAGCCACCTGACTATTGAGGGGACGGTGCAACGGACGCCCGCGGTGCCCTTCAGGGTTATCCTTGTGTCCCGCATTAATGTCCCGCCTTTCCCGCCTTGTCCCGCCATGTTGGTTGCAAAGACTCGTTCGGTTCCAGACCTCCCTCCATGTACATGCTTGAAAATGTCGGACGTGCCGGGCCTCATGTCACCTCAACTTGAATACTTTATATGCATGACCGAGGGTCAACCAGTTTGTCAATCCTGTCCAATCGATCGTTTAACACTGGTCTATCGTGATGTCACGTTTTTGTCTTGAAATGCAGCCGAGTTTCCGTACCAGGTACCGAAAGTTTCGTGTGTGAAGTCGCCATATTTGATCCACTTGATAATCCACAGTAACTTAAGCTCATACTTATTAAAAGACCAGAGAAAGGATATTAATATCATAATCGAGGTAAGATTCTGATTAGACACTCTTCAATCCTGCCCTTTAAAGTGAAGAGTTCAGCTTCAGCTAAAGGTTGTTTCAATTTAAAATAAGATAGTGATCATGTGGATTTAGATACCATGTGGCTTTGCATTGGAGTGGATGTCGGAGGAACTAATACTGATGCTGTGATACTGAGAAAGAAGGAGGTATTATGCTCTGCAAAAGTACCAACAACTGCAGATGTAACATCAGGGGTCACCAGTGCCATCCGATCAGCATTAAGGGAACTCCCAAATGAATATCAACCAAATCCTGCTCAGTACGTTATTAGAGTTAACATTGGTACAACCCATTTTGTGAATGCAGTTGTCCAAAGAAAAAAACTGACTAAGGTTGCTGTACTGAGGCTGTGTGGACCAGCAACTCAAAGTGTACCACCTTTGTGTGATTTTCCTACTGATTTAAAGAATGTAATTACTGGGAAGTATTTTTTCCTCAATGGTGGTTACCAGTACAACTGCTCCTGTATAACTGATGTTGACAAGGAAGAAGTTTGTAGGATTGCAAAAGAAGTTCATGATGAAGGTTAGCTAGTGCTCTTTACAAATAGGGCTATTTTTAGTCACAAGACACAAGTAGCTCCTAAAGTTGTATGTTTTCTGTCATTGATGTCAATCATAATTATGTCATTATTACTTTCACACCATATATGGCATTGTCATGGCTGGTTTACATAACTTTCTCACAGTGACAACAGGAGGGCATTTTGCATGTGCATGCGTGCATCCGCTGAAGGACAATAGTGTGGGCACATCAAAAACTCGCATAAAGGTACCGTCCTTTTAAAAGCCATTTCGTTGGTGCTTTGAATACCGTACTTTCCTACAAAAATATTCTCCATGACAAAAATCGGACATTTTCTATGTGGGTTTTCACTAGTAGGTTTTTCAGCAGTAGGTGTTCTTGGCCTTTTAATGACTTTCAAGACTCAACGCCAAAAAGTCGTGTTCCTGTATAAGTCTGATTTTCACTGGCTAAGCAATGCATTTCTATAGTTTGATTTCCAAACTTGTGGTTTCACTTAGCAAGGAGGAAATGCATCGTAGCAATGTTCAGCTGCCTTAAGACTAAAAGCAAAAAAAAATTTACCACGTGAGGTTTATTTATTAGCGCATGGTCTCATGTTAAACTGGCCGCGGAGACACGCGTTTATACATGCCACAAAACATGAAATCTATGGGTTTTTTACAGTCTTTCGAAAGTTTTCATGGAAAATTTATAAAAGTATTCTACAGGAAATGAAGAATGGATTGAGCTCAAGAGAGCAACAATTACAAGTGATTTTGGAGTACATAATCACATGAGCATTTCATAAGCTCAGTTGCAGACAAAACAAATGCACATACCCCGAAAAAAGGAACAATACTTTTATTTTTCTTTAACTCTAAAAGATACAGAGATTTTTCCCAAGCTATTATTTTGAAGCGACTCTTGAGTAACAGCTCCTGTGTTCCACAATCGATTTCTTGTTATTAATTTATATTTGATGACAGTACTGATCTATTCAAAACGGAGAATGGCCATCACTCCATAAATCTAAATGATGATGTTGTTCACCTTGAAAGCCTGTTTAAAGATAAGACAGGAAGTTTGGTAAAGGAGTGCACAGGGCTCGACTTTCAGAAAAAAATCTTGGGGCCAACTGGCCCCCAAGTTTTCATTTTTGGTCGCCAGAACAAGTATTCTAGTTGCCAAAAATTATATTTAAGAACTAATGAAATACAATAAACTTAACATCTTTAACTTAGCCTTAACAGAAAATGAATGTTTTAGACTTCCTTTGAACTTTCTTTCCAATGGTTTTCCCTGAGGCTCGATTACCAGCTGGTGTTCTGGAAAAGGAACCTGCACTCAAGCGTAAATCTCCTCAAGGTATTCAAGCTTAAGATTCAGGAAATGGAATACACATTAAGAAAAACAAACTTTAGGAATCACAAAAAAACTTATTTGGGTTTTTAAAGAACAAAATCTGCAAAATTTGTGTTGCGTCCTATGTATTTGCATGTTCAGAAATGAACACCAGTGAACTTCATCTATTTCGCGGTTGCCTAACACATGACCAAAAGTCTCCAGAAAGAGGAAACGTCGCTAATGTTTTCGGGCAAAGAAGTTGATTTCATGAGAAGTCTGTTAGACAAACAGCAGGAGTTCAACGGTACTTCTTTAGAAGTCAGTAAAATACAGTAGAGCTTTTACTTGGGTCATCACGCTCAACAGAAATTTGCGTAAAGTTGTTTACAAGAATTGCGAAGCTCAAGAAGTAAGCGCCGTTCGTTCTCGATTAGCTTCGATTAGCTTAAGCTTTTATCAGACTAATCTGCTTTCGAGTCCGCAATCGAGATACATGTTCAACATAAAGAAATAATATTGTTTAACGAAAAATTATCATACTGACCTTTTCCTCCTGCTCAAAAAATGTGTGCAAAATGTAAGGTCATGAAGAACATTCAGCCGCCATCTTGTCTTCGATGTACTGTTTTACAAAAGGGAAAGACTGTCCTCTCAAGGGTGACAGCGAGGCTACAATAAACTCACTTTCATCATAGAAATACCTAGATACCCTAAAGAACATGTTTGTTGAACGTAGCATCCAATACACATCATTCAGCTCCAGAATACAGCCTGCAAATGCTGGTACTGAACGTAAACAATTCACAGAAAATGCTTTTGTGGCACTTCAACAGCCCATATTGATGCATGCGCATACAAAATGCCCTCCTGTTCACAGTGACCACTTCTTGTAAGCGACCATCTCCTGTATGCAACCACTTTGCAAATAACCATTTTGTTCAAACTCAGTAATTTTACTGTATCAAAAATGTGTCTGTGACTGCAAGCAGTTCTTAAGTGAATGCGACCAATTTTTGGGCCAAAAATTTGTCATATTTACTGCATCTAGTTTTCTGTTTCCAGTAAGCGACCACTTTGCTTGATCATGAATGATCATATACCTGCCAACACTCAGACATTATGCATGAGTCTTATGCCTGCAGACTAAAGACATTGATCTTGCGCATTATCTGTTTCAAAGTGTCAAGTACAAAGTTTCTACAGCACACCGTATGGAGGGGGACTTTGGCGGGGTATCCAATACCGCAATACCGTAAGAAAAATTGGCAAATACCCAAATGCTGTGTCAAAAATCAACGAAATACCGATACTGCATTTATGATCGCTCACGTTTAAAGCTTTATCCGTCCGTCCGTCTTTACCGCTGTATGCACCAGAAATCAACCTCAGACATTGCGAGAAAACGTGAGAAGACCTTGATCGGTAGAATTATAGAAAAGCCCAGTCATTGGACACCCTTCCATTTTCATCATAGATTGTGTAATCAGTAGTGGGGGAGGGACCGGTTACTCCGGTGTTTTGTGAATTTAATTAACTTTTGACTGGTATAAATTAACGCAGATGATGTCATGCATCTCATTAAGATGGGATGATGTCATAGTTTGAATTAATGCCGGTGACGTCATGCATGTCATATAGATAGAATGATGTCATAGTTTATTTGTAGCTGGCAAGGAGCAAGTGACGTCAGAATTTCCTAAAGTTGACATCATCAAAAAATGTTGAGATCATAATCTATAAACAAGATTTTTATATAATTAGCTATTTGCTATAGTCTTCTGTTTAGATATTGTTTGCTGTATTCTTCTGATTGGATTTTGTAGAAATTGTCATGTGTTCAAAATAAAAGCGGGCAAATTTTGAACGTGTCATCTTTACAGATTATACTAAATGAAAAATCTTTAATCATTAACTTATTTTCACTAAAAATCAGTTATAAACAAAACCATGACATCATCCTATCTATATGACATGCATGATGTCACCGGCATTAATTTAAACTGTGACATCATCCTATCTTAATGGAATGAATGATGTCACTGACATTAATTTAAACTATGACATCATCCCATCTTAATTAGATGCATGACATCATCTGCGTTAATTTATACCACTCAAAAAGTTAATTAAATCCACAAAAAACCGGAGTAACCGGTCCCTCCCCCACTACTGTAATCATTTACCATTAAGTCTAAAGCCTTAAAATATTAACTTTTATTAACCTGTTTAGTTTACTGTTGTTCCCTTTGCACATTGTATTGGCCTGTATTAGACAGGAGAGCGCAAATAAATGGTACCGCAATACAGTGAAGGATCTAAGTTCTTTTACCGAAAACCGCTAACCAAGAGAATAAAAAACCGTATACTTCAGGTCTAGATGACAGCGCAATACTGCACATTAAAATCAAAATTACCAAAATACTGCTTGAAAAAAAGCTCAATACTGCAATACCGTAAACCCCCATGTCTCCCTCTGAGTATGATAACATTTGCCTAATTTCAGCTTATTATAAGATATTATAAAATGGAATGTAATTACATTAATCAACTGAGTTTGAGCTTTATTTTGTCAGTCTTTGCAATCTGTAGATGTCCACCTACTGTAAATGACTACTTTGTCATGCCCCAAGGGTAGTTGCATGCTCACAAGAGAGTCTAATGTACTCTTTAATATTAATTAGGCATAACGAATATTGTCATCGCTGGAGTGTTTTCTCCAGCTTCTGGAAGACAAGAACTACAAGTTTCTGAGATCATCAAATCCACTTACCCAGAAATGAGCATGACCCTTTCTCATGAGGTGGGACTTATAGGACTTCTGGAACGTGAGAATGCATCTGTTCTAAATGAGAGTCTAAAGCGCCTTTGTCAGCAGACAGTGGAGGCATTCTGTGAGGCTTTAAAGACATTAGGCTTGAAATGTCCATTTTATCTCACACAGAATGATGGCACCATAATAAGGTAATTAGTGCCAGAAACATTAATTTTTATTTTCTGTAATGAGTTTATAGGACGGATCTGTTCCTTATAGTGACTGTGGGTGTGTTTTTGTGGGAAAATCCAATCTGGTTTTTATCCAAAGAAGGATTTTGCATTTGTTTGGGCAAATCCAGAAATGGATCATGAATCCTTAAAATCCACACTCTGGGTGGATTCTTCAGATCAAACCCAAATCCAGATTTTTGAGATTCACAATCTGAGTGTTCTTTTGGGAAAGGATTTGAAAAAAGTATTTCTGACAAGCAATTTTCGAACAAAAATGGTACACAACAGATGCCATTCATGTATGACATTCTAACTGAACCTAAGGTGGTTGCACCTGAACTTGGAGCCATCAGTTACATATATTATTCCATGTTTGTTATCTATTTATATTTGTATACTGTTTTTAATCCCTTACTTGTCCTGTTTTTTGAACGTATGTAGTGTCTACTTACACTGGTTTATTTTCCGAGTATTTTAAAAAAAGACAATTCATCAGTTTCAGTTTTAAATTGTTATAATAATTATAATAATTAAAATTATTAATTATTAATTAGGAGATTAAAATTATTTTAATCTCCTAAGGTGTATTCTATTCGAGATTTGTGTTTTCAACTGCATATCTACAATTTGTATTTTCATACGTAGCCTTCTTGTATTTGCCGCAAAGATCAGTTTAATGTTTTTTCCCCTCCATTTTTCTCATCACGAGAAGCACTAGTACATGCTGTTGTCATTGTAAATGATCCTTTTTTGGATCTTCCATTTTTTGGTAGTGAAAAACCCATATGATCTTAGATCACAAATCCATTTTTGGATTCTCCCAATAAAAACGCCCCCCTGCAAGTTATCAGTATTTACACTATTATACACAATTTTCAGTTCAATGGGCAGTTAGCTGTGTGACCAGGAACTGTTACCATTTATCCACAAATTTGGGTAAAAATAACACACACACACACTAAAGAAATAAGATAATAGCTGCAATAGCAGAAATTTAAGAAGACCAGAGAGAAAGTAACAGCTAAAAATGTGGTAATGTTATTTTTTTGCAAATAAATTTTGGTCCTTACACCTCTTTCTAATCAGTTTAGCTTAACATTAATGAAATAGGGAAAGATATGGTGAAAGCAGACAAACCACAGAAACATATTTTTGTTACTTGAGTAATCTAGTGCTGAACAAACAAGGCATCTTCCAGTTTTCACATTTGCCTCTGGTCCAACAAACTCCATGCGTGGGGCAGCTTTTTTGTCTGGAGTCCAGGATGCAATTGTGATCGATATTGGAGGAACAACAACTGATGTTGGAGTTCTTAAAGGTGGATTTCCAAGGCAGGCAGCTACACGTGTTAAGGTGAATGTATTTCACTCTTTCTTAACAGGCAAATATATTAACATTAGATACAAACTGCTCCAAAATAGACACTTACATGTATAAGTGTTTCTTGGTGTTCTTGTCACTTTGATTGACTCTCTTTATATGACAGACTCTTTTCTAAGACAGACATTTTAAGTGTCAGTCCAGACATTGTCTGTCTGAGAGAGAGAGAGAACTGTGTGTTGTTCAAAAGCTTTCAAATCTTTGCACATGTCACAAACTATGTTGACTAGTTCACAATATTATTTAACTGCTCTTGTTAATCTGATGAATGTAAATCAGCAGTATGAACATCAACCAACTTCCCAATGCCTGTATGTTTGTGAAGAGTGTTTAAATCCTTCCAGATGTTACTGCCTTAGTAGAGTAATTCACAATCAGTTAAGTATAATATTTTTGTTTAACTGACGACTGTAGATTGGCGGCGTGAACACCAACTTCCGAATGCCTGATGTTCTGAGTGTTGGACTTGGTGGTGGATCTATAGTGCAACAGTCAGATGTTAGTATACCATGATACTGGTCAATTTCTTTCCTAGTAGAAAGGATTGGTTCAGGTTTTTTGGCAAAGAAATACATTATCCATCTAGTCACAGTCTAGTAATAGGGGGCCTCAGTTCTAGGTCTGACTTGACCACTGGCTGGATTTGTTCTTGGTAACCTTGTGTTCAAACCCTCTGCCATGCTTGTGTAAATAGCCAATACTAGTCTGCCTCCAGCCAGCTGGGATTCCAATCCTACCCTTATGGGTTATAAATACTTCTAGGGGTAAATAAGGGAATTGTTATTTTTATCAATTTGGAGGATGCACAATATGTGGACATTTTTATGCTAGAAATGAGACAGAGATCCATTGGTCACCAGTTGTCCACATTCAACCCACTTTAATAGATCTCTAGGCAAGTATAAACACAGCAAATGCTTTAAAAGACCTTAACATAGCTTGAAATCAAGGGCTGTCCAGTTTGTGTTCTGACTCACCCAAAAAGTTCAATGGCAATGATTTGGTTTTAAAATTTAGAATGAACAGTTGGTCCCCTCAAAGGAAATCATAACAGTTCTGTTTTTAGGTGACAAGTTAAGGCAACAGACTAATTAGAGTTTTGTTTTAATTATTTGGATATTTAAGGTTTTATCAGGACGACCTAATTTGTGGCTTTGATATAAGTTACAACGTTTTTGTGATTTAAAAAACTGCCCTAAGTTCCTGGAGTAATCGCTCCCCCTACAGACAATAAACACCAAGTTAACTATTCACACTGTTGCTACATTAACCCATTCGCCCCTGAACCGCCCGTAACCGCCTGTGCGGATCCAGGTCCTTTCTACCCATTGTGACGTCATCAGTTTTAACGGTCAAGGACAACTTTCTTCACTAACTTGTGCAGAGTGCAGAGATCTTTCAAACCATACCAGAATGAGCACAATTCAGTCAAGGACACCGGAGAAACAAGCAAAATACCACGTGACATTGACCTGAAAATCTCCATGAAAATCTTGTCCCATTACCCACCTACCTTTCCTTTCGCCTAATCCTAAGATCCTAAAAGCTTTCCTAAAAACTCTTCCCACCAAAATCAAGCCTACTAAATGCCCAGCAAGAGAAAAAAAAAATGAGGCAAGAAAAGCAAAAAAAGAAGGGAAGAGAGAAAGCGAAAAGTAAAAGTCAAGACTGCTGTGTCACTTTTAAACCCAAATTTTGCTTTCTGCGCATGCCCGAACTTCGCAAGCTGATATTTTGCATCTGGATCGGAAGACCGCGAAGTGTTCGACCTGTAAACCAGTTTGTGGTAAGTTTTAGCTCTTTATAGCACGACAGTGACCAGAAAACCACTTGACTAGCTTCAAAACGCGTTTTTCGGCAAAATCTCTAGGAGCGAATGGGTTAATCCATACTGTTACCACATTGACCCATACTGTTGCTACATTGACCCATACTGTTGCTTCATCAACCCATACTGTATAGGAAGGAGTAACAGTTGGGCCCACCAGTGTTGGCTATAAGTTGACTTCTGATGCTCTGGTATTTGGAGGAAATACCATGACATCTACAGATGTAGCTGTAGCTTCTGGGTTATCTGATGATGTTGGAGACAAAGAAAAAGTGAAGCAAATTTCTGAAGGCGTTAGGATTGAAGCAATGGAAGAAATAAAGAGGAAAATTGAAAGTGCTTTAGATCGGGTCAAGGTATTGTGCAAAATTTCTACCGCATTAAATTTATGATTTTCATCCGAGTATTGTGATATTCTCAGAATATGCTCCAAAAAAGTTGTTTAAAAAATTGCCACCTGAATTGAGCCAAAATGAAATCTCTCTCAGATCCTGTATATTAGAATGACTTGGAATAGTACGGCTTGTGGAAGTTTTCGCTACCTATATCTCTCTGTGCCAGGCTCTCAGTCAGTGCAGATGAGCAAAAGACAGGCCTGCCGTAGCAAAAAAATGACTGATGAGCAAGGGAAAAACGGCGAGAAGAGAGAATGGAAGAGCTAGTCTGTTCCACATCCGTTCTTTGTGTCATTGTGTGACGACACAAAGAACGGCTGTGTAGCAGACCAGGGAAGAGCTTGCAAGCATCAATATGAACACCTCACTTCACCTACTATATCAAAATGTTAAATGTACAAATGTGTAGGGCTGGGAAAGTTTCACACATTTTTCATATTTGTTTGACTCTGCATGTGCGAAGCCAAGTGAGTGACAAAAGTGTTGACGTAAACTGCAAAAATTGACTTGGTCAACCACAGGGTGTACCAGGAGCTGGTATACTGAAATGAGGTATTGAAAACGATTCTTACAAGCTTCACTTTTCCATCTCTCTCCAACCAATGCAGTTTTCGCGTAAAGTTTTCTCGATCTGCTTTCCCTAAAATCTTGAAGCCTGAAACAGGCAGTAGAAATGATATACTTTGTGGACCATCCCACGTGGATGAACCCTCCTGAAGCATAGGGTTCTGCTTACGTAACTCTAGCTAGCAATTGGGTGGTCATTGCTCAATACAATCACGCCACATTATAAAAATAACCTTAAAATTCACCCGAGGCACTTTAAAATATTTTTGCTAAACACTAAAGGGAAACCTTTCTGTTAAACAGATCAGTGGTGAGGAACAGCCTGTTATCCTTGTCGGTGGAGGCAGCATTCTTGTAGATGTGACTCCTACTGACAGGACCAAGATTCTGAAAGGAGCCTCAGATGTGCTGTGTCCTAAGCATTATCAGGTACCATAGAATGGTGAAATATGATATTATAGGATACAGGATTTTGCGGAGCAAATCCGAACAAGTATATATGTGAATTATAATTTCCCATGAATATAACCCCCGGCTACTTCCATAGGAAAATAGAAGAAAAATAGAACCAAAAGAAATCCCTAACTGCTTAATTCCCCGCGCACTTGTTGTATTTACCTAGCAACTTGAAATCTCAGTGACAGCCCTGCGGCCTGGGTGTTGTCAAAAATTACTGGAAAACGGCTGCGCTTCATAAGAGGTTAGCCTCCTCTTGTCTCCGTCTTGTGAAAGCCTTTGAGCCTGGACCTCAGCCCGGACACTACAGAAAACGCGTATGATGCTGACTTGATTGAGAAAGTAAAATAGCTCATGAGCTAGTCTGATATTCCTTTGTAGGTTGCAAATGCAGTTGGTGCTGCTTTAAGCAAAGTCAGTGGAACGTTTGATCAGGTCGTTCCAATGGACAACACAACACGTGAGAAGGCACGTGAAAACGCCGAGAATGAGGCACGTAGGAAAGCAGTGGAGGCTGGGGCTGACGAAAAGACCTTGGAAGTGATTGATGTGATGGAGGTTCCTCTGGCATATCTCCCTGGAAATGCCGTGCGTTACTTTTTAAAAGTTGTAGGAGACTTAGCAGAGTCTGAGGCACAAAACCTGGAGCAATTAACGGATCAAGGTACAAAGGTCAAGTCAATTTTGAGACTTTTGTTCTCTGTTTTCTAATTGACTGCTCAATCTCCTTCGTT
This sequence comes from Porites lutea, assembly GCF_958299795.1. Lineage (NCBI taxonomy): Eukaryota > Metazoa > Cnidaria > Anthozoa > Scleractinia > Poritidae > Porites > Porites lutea. The sequence goes on along the minus strand of NC_133207.1, from coordinate 12,341,919 downwards.
ATGGAATGATATAGGTGGTTGGGAACAGTCTAGAGAGTGAAGTGGACAAATGAAAATAAAAACGAAGGTTGGATGAAACAATAACCAATTGAAAACGTGAAACACCTAACCAAACAATGTAAAACGAAAGAGCAAGCTATGCACGGTTGTTTTCCTAACACAAATTTCTCTTTGTTCTGTTTTTGGACCAGAAAGTAAGGGTTTATTGTTGGCACTCAGTCTTAAAAACAATTTTGGAAAGCTATTTGTTTTGTTTTGTTTGTTTCTTTGTGTCCTTATGTTGGATTCGATTCTAGTTTCTTGCCTGTAAAAGTAGAAGTGGTCATTGGTCTTATCAACCGTAAATTTCTTTTCAGGGACGAAACCAAGGGAAAGTGAATCGGTGGAGCTTTCTGCATCGATCCGGCGGCCAGAATCCCCTGCTGCTCCTACAGAGCAAATGAACGTAAAAGAAGAAGATGAGGCCAATTTGTTTAGAGATCCTTATATAGACCCTGAAACTGGAGACTGGCTTCTAAATGAGTTTGATATTGAGTGCATCGCTATTGGTGCAGGAATCATGGGATGTGGGGGAGGGGGGAGCCCCTACCTTGGTAGATTAAAAGCCTTGGAACTTCTTAAGGGAGGCAAGGAAATCCGTGTTATTCATCCTAACAGGTGAGAATACAGACGTAATCATACAACGGTGGACGCGTTTGTCTGTTTATAGATGTGGAAAGTTGGTGGAAATAAACTTATCTAACTTATCTAAAATACCCACATCACTGTCCCTGCTCAAATGTCATCACCTATTCCACGTTTGAATGTAACTTCTTACCAGCCATACTGTCATGAACCTTGTTGGTTTGTTTTACGATCATATCCCATAACTGTGTAATCGTTATATTTCAGAGCCCCTGAAAAAAATTGATTTTTCAAACCGTGATATCGAGTACGAAGCCTCAGTTTTTTTCTCCGCTGTAAGAATCAGTTTTGTATTTTATATTTTTTTTAGGAGAGTTAACGTTATATATCTTGCAGGTTAGGATCAAACCCACAACTGACAGGGAAAGTGGGAGTTCCATGTTTTATGGGTGCGCCAGTGATCATCATTGAAAGAATGTTCAGCGGTCGTGAATGCATTTCAGCGCTTGAGGCAGCGGCAGTGATTGCATTCAACAAAAACCAGGTCAAGGAGAAGACTGGAGATGGGATACATGAAGCAGAGGACGTCCAAGACCTCATAAAAACAGAGGTAAATTTAGTTCTCCAGTATTCGCTCTTGTTATTCTAAAACTCTCGCGTGAACGAAATTCTGCAATGTACTATAATCAACTGAACAAAACACAGGCGGCCCAAGCTCGGTGCATAAATTACCGCGAGTTTCGATACTGTTTTGCATGTTACGAACGATTAAAAGACTTTGTATGAGAAATTCAATATAGTTGTTAAAACGGAGAAACATAGGCACAAATATAGAAATAAATTGTACTTACGTAAACTTACGCGGACGTTTTATTTACGCTCATCCAATAAGATAATTCCAAACACCGCTCACGCGCAATCAGTAGGCTATCAGAGGGTAGGAAGATCCATGTATGGTCATGCAACGTTGATTACCCGGTTCCCCTGAGTCCATGTTCGCGTTCACTACGAAACACGAAGTCATTTCCCACGAATAACACATCGCAATACCCATAACGAGGGGAAGAGATAAGAGACTGACGTGGCCTAAGGATTCGGCGCTTTCGTGGTGAATCGGTGCGCGGTTCTTTGATGCGGGAGAGATTTGTAAGCTGAGACTGCACACAGTCACCTGCCTTGCTTCGCTTTATGTAGGAAAACAACACCGAACAAACAACGAGCCGCAAAACCGTATAAAATAACAATGAATAATTGAGCCCAGGTTAGAAGGAAAAGCAACAACAGGCCCAAGTTTACGAAAGTATAATTTATTTCTATATTTATGTCTATATTTCTGCGTTTTAACGACTATATTGAATTTCTCATACAAAGTCTTTAAATCGTTCATAATACGCAAAACAGTATCGAAACTCGCGGTAATTTATGCTTGGGCCGTCTGTGAACGAAATGGCTTATAAACAGAAACAACATTGTTTAGTTGCGCTCTTTACCATAGACTCTACTCACCAGATGGTTTGCAAAAAGACAGTTCTAGAGAGTTGACCGTAGGTAACAGCTCCCGGCTCCGGAGGGCACGCGCTGTACTTAGAAAAAACGGCATAGCCTATGAAAATCGGTCACCCCACGGTCGGCTGAAGAATTGGATATCTGGGTAACGAGCGTAGATATTCCATACTGATGACGTATCACCACTTAGTTCTGGGTAGTGTTTCTGTTTGGGCGTGCCGCGAGGGAAGTTTGCTTTAACCAATCATAAGCGCTACCCAGATCTGGGTAGTGACACGTCATCAGTATGGAATTTCTGCGCTCGTTTCTCAGACGTCATTTGGCGGGGAAACCAGTGGTAGTGTCGAAAATTGTCGGCTCTCAGGCTAAGAAAAGCAGAATTCAAGATTTTTACAGCTCAGACTGAGATAATCGAAATGTCGAAATTTTAAAGATTTAACAGCATCAATTTCACTTTATATCCTTTTAGCTTCCATCCACAAAGAAACTAGTTGCGTTAGTGTGTGCTGAAATAGGCGGTGCCAACTCCATTGAACCTTTAACAGTAGGTGCAGAGCTCAATATCCCTATTGTGGACGCGGATGGCATGGGCCGAGCCTTTCCTGAGCTACAGATGTTTTTGCCGTTTGTTTATGGCTGCCCGCCGTACCCTGCGGCCGTTGCTAACGAAACTGGTCATGTGGCCGCTGTCACGTTTGCTGATGGTGCTAAGCGATTGGAGGATTTCCTCAGAATGAAAACACTGGAAATGGGGTAGGTATTATAATCATACAAGACCTTGGCCCCCCAAAACATTTGGACCGGGCTTTTCGAAGCTGGATTGATAACGTAGGATTAGTTAAAAATTTGAATTTTGACTGAAAGTGTTAAAAAGCAAATTGTGTGTAATTACTTTTTGTCTACAATTTGATGCGCGAAAAAGAATTGAAAAAATCATCCGTGAAAATGCTTTTGACAAGAGGTAAACCCCAGGTTAGCGCTAATCGACCTTCGAATAACTGGACCCTGGGAGGTTAACCACTATATCGCGGCTACCATTGGCCTCAGAATTTTGTTTTACTGAGTGTAACTGATATATCTGAATCTCATATTCTTTATCTTAGGTGTATGGCTGGGTTATCGTTCATTGTTAACTGGACAGATATAAAGGATAAGTTTGCCCTGTACTCTCTGAGCCGAACCCGGCGCTTAGGCAATGCAGTATTACGTGCAAGACACAATAAAGAGTCCCCTGTAGAGAGCATTCTACAACATGAGAATGGCAAACTTTTGATCACTGGAAAGGTTTGACAAATGTTCTTGTTTGTAATTTTGTTTAAAGAATGTTTCGTCGTCCTCTTGAAACAAGGTTGCGTTGCTTTTACTGCCCAGCTCATACTATGGAAAGTAATGGTAATAATAGATCCCCATAACTGAAAAAAATAATAGTAAGTAACTATACTTGAAGGTCAATGACTTAACGGATCTCATAAAGAAATGAAAACAGCCAGAGAGCTGATAACCAAGCAAAAAAAGCATGATAGATGTCCGGCATTTCTGATAGTTGTGAGTTAAAACCGTTTACCAGTACTGTATATTTTATTTTGTTTTTAGATTGCTGACGTGAGCCGTGTTACGGAGGGTGCCTTCAACAAGGGCAGGTTGACAATTGAAGGTTCCTCACGTTTTAGTGGCGTTAACCTTGAAATTGAATTTCAAAATGAGAACTACGTTGCCTTTACATCAAACCCTGATGGCTCTAAGAATATCCTGGCTACTGTACCAGACCTCATTTCTTTAGTAGAAGAAGACACAGGGGAACCAGTCACCACTGAGGAAGTCCGTTATGGTTTGCGAGTCGCTGCAATATTTATGCCTTGCTTTCCACTATGGACTAAACCGCAAGGGTTGGCCACAGGCGGACCAGCCGCATTTGGTTATCAAGATGTGACGTACGTTTCTGTGAATACCTATAAAGAATACCCACCCTTCCCTAGATACTGATAGTTTTGTCACTCTTTTGCGAGACCAAAATGTAGTAGTTCCTTTTCAGCTCAATTCGTTGTTAGCCATTCCACGGTGACAGACTTTGGTCCTTATAGCAGGTGGTATTAAATTCAATAATAAACATCACAGTTTCCGTACTTTCAGGTTGTAATCAGCTATTTGTTTTACTTCACATTATGTCACACCCATTAGCAGGTTCTGTAAGTACTAGCGAAGTATGTTATTCATCCGAAACATGTCTAGAAAACTTAAACAGTCGTAACTCTTGCCGCTTAAAATTATAGATATACCATTTATGACATAGCTAGATGTGTATGACACTATGTAAATTAAGATTTCATGTTAATTTCGATGCAAACGAAAATATTCAAAGATGATCAAATTAAGTGTGATAACCTTATTTAATAAGTGTGGCCTCTTCAGTTTTTCTCTCCGGAATAGTTTATCCCACGCGCTTCTTTTGTGGGCGGGTCTCACTTAAGCTTCTACACACCTGTGGCGTCTGCCAACCCCCCTTGTACCCTGCCCTCCCTCCTCCCCTCCCCCATTAATCCTGAGCAAATGAAAGGCTGCTCTTTGTTTTCTTCTCCAGAAAAATCGAGACTCTCCGGAGAACGAAAAACCTAGAAAGTATTCTCCTGACCTTAGAGGTACATTTTTCACCTCCAGCTTTTTAGCAATCCGACCTGTCTGTTAAGGGATACTTAGTAAAACTAATTCTTTTCCTCGGGTCTATGAGGCCAGGAGGTCAAGTTCCAGGTGCCAGTAGACCAGTTTGTATCACTGGAATTAGCTTCCAGTCGAGACCACCAGCGGGAATTCTTACTATATAGCCTCGACTGGTAGCTATAGTTCCAGTTCGCTACCAGCGACGCCACTATGCAGGGGCACCCAACGAGGATATATATAGTTCAAAACCACTTAACATAGCATTGTTGAACGTAGTTAAGTATTCAAACAGTAGATATAGGGATATTTTTATCCCCTAAAAACTTTTCATCTGTTCGGATTTCCTAGCTGAAAGTCTAGTGATCCGAAAATTATAGGGATAAAAACTTACCTTCTCGAAAACTTCAGCCAGGAAAAGGCTCCCGAAAATTCTAGGTGGCCTTTTTTAGGGTCAAAATCCGTTAAAAATGGGTAATTATACCATTTTGTAGATGTTCGAAAATCCTAGGAGAGGCAGGCAAGCAAGAAATTTTACAACAAATGCTCCGAAAATTCTAGATCTCAAATCGTCTTCCGAACAGATATTTTCCCGAAAATTGTCGTTGGGTGCCCCTGACTATGGTCTATTTGCTTTGTTTGCATTCCCATTCGTTTCCTGTTCGAGATTACTTGGTGCAAAAATGTAACATAAGATAACCTTCACGATGCTAGCTCCCTTCAGCGGCATGGGGGTGTACTTATATTGGGAGACACTAGACCTGTGCGATAAAACACCCGATAAATTTAACACCTCACACACGTTATTGACACTGGGCAATCTTAGATTAAGGAGAAATTTTTTTATTCACGCAAGGAATTAACTCGTTTTATAAAAGGAAGGTTTACCCCACTAGTCCTTGCATTGATAAAGAGGCTTACAGAAACCCGGGATGGGTTTTCAAAAGTCAGGTATACCATTTTGGAACCAGGTACGATGGTAATACGTCCAATAGCTACATTTTAAAATTAACTTGCAGAAGTTTTGTAAAATTTATCCCAGGTTCCTTCATTGGCAGGCGTGTTAAGCGCAAGTCTTCATTAGTTTTTTTGCCTAACTTAACAACAAGGTAGAGAGTCTTATACCCGGGTCAAACTTCACACGCAACGAACCTAATTCTAAATGAGCGAGAACAATGGATTTTGCTCAGTAGCATTAGGTTCGTTACATGTGAAGTTCGAGATTTGACCGACCCTGAAAATCACGTTTATTGCAAATAGCAAACGTGGATTTGTGCCACGTGTCCAATTTCTCCCCATATTTAATATATTAACACAAATAAAAGTAGTACCATGCCAGCAGTTTTGTCCTTGAAAATAACTTTGCACGGCTTTTATCTGCTCATTTCCTAGCTTATCTGGGAATTTGTCAATTTGAATTTGACGTTTCTTTTTTTCAGTCAAGGTGATGATTCAAGTTTCCTTATTCTCACAAACCAAACAACTACTTGACAGTTGTGTCTCTGCTACAATAACGTTTCCAAAGAACATCGTAGTGAAGTCTTCAGATGATTTCGTATAACCTTATTATAAAGTTATAGTTGTAGCTAATGCGCTACCTCCTTTTATCTTTCGACAGTTATATATACCATTTGAACCATTATTAAATCCCCATTCCACTGAAGAGGGAACTTCATTTGAGAAGTTAACTTGCTTTTTCTGGGTTTTCTTCAAATGCCATGCCCTTATCATCATACATACACCAATAACAAAGCCAAAGCAAGGCCAGAAGAACACATGAAAAGCTACCGTCTCGTGAACGTTTATATCAACAAGAACCTCGTCGGGTTTGCTTGGATTAAAGTAACATTCCAGAACTGAACCATTCCGTCCCCTCTTACGTTCATACTCCTGCACGGACGCAATGTTTTGCTTTTCGTCAGTCTTGCAAGGCGGTCCGTAAGTACACTGGAAGTCAGTACAGGAAATGAAACCAATTTAGAAATAATCAATATAATAATCAATAATCCTTTATTGTCGCAATTACAATTTTGAAATCTTGGTTTTGGGGTAACAAAAGTTAGCAGAGTAAGGGTCATCTTATGCAAATAAATTCAAAACCCACATCAAAAACGAGATGCATAATAAGGAGCAAAACTTTGAACGAGACCAATATGTTCTTGATCTGAACTTTATTAAGTCGGTTTTTTTCTATCCTGGCGGAGATTGCTTCATTTTACATTGCTTGTACGCATCACCAAAAGATCTCATCAAACAAAAGCACAACTACCAAACCATACTAAATGTCATTCTGTATGTTCACACAGGATCCTATGCTCATGATTCACACTAAACCGGAGAATAACTGAGAATCTGTCCGGTTTTCTCTGTTTTCACATGACCTCACCAAAAATTCAAACGAAGGAATTATCGATTCTTCTGAGTTTCTACTTTCATGAGGAAGTACAGCACCTAAACACCTTTATTTATACAAATTTTCGGTTTGCGAAAGGATTCTTCGTTTTGCGAAAGAGGATGCTTGAATTTCCAGGCTTTTGCCTGACGCGGCATTTAGCTGGCGGTCGGAAAAGCTATGTGGGTTAAAAACGTTACTGATTTTTGAGATTTTGCTATCGAAACATTCCTTGTCTTAGAATAAATATGACTCTAATATTTATGAGTTCCTCAAGCGATGAATACACACATTTGTAGGAAAAGTCAAGACAGATGTTTCGGTTGGCTTTCAGCGGCCATTTGTGCCCCTCAAATGGACACCAACATGGCGTCTCCAAAGTGTATATATATTCCGAATATCTCGCATATGAAATATCGCACAGACCTGATTCTTGGCGAGGATTTTCATTTCCAAGATTCTGGGCTTTCTGTATTGAATGGTTTGCTTTTTTATTTTGATGGCGTGACAGTAAAAAATAAAAGAGAATAGCCTAACGGCACAGAAATGGAACAAGGCGTTCACACGCATCTTGCAGGGACCAGAGCGGTTGGCCGAGAGGGCTTAATGCACTAAAGAATATTTACCGATTACCGAATCACGCTTTTGTCTCTGTGGGTTTCAGTCCTCGCTCCTAGGCATAAGGGTTCCAAGCCACTGCACTAAAGTATGGCATAGAACCGCTCCACTTTCGAGATTGGCGAGGCGCAGTTTCGGCTCGTTACAGAAATCGCGCCTAAATCACCGTTAGTCTTATAACTGAACAGAAACTATCCGGTATAGTGTGAATATAGCCTGAGTTAAATTTGGTTCTCGTACAACAGAAAAAAGACACCTGCTTTGCACGGTTGAGTGTCTCAGTTCAAATGATCTTGTTAATTTGACAGGTGGCGTTGAGCCGTTGACTTTGGCCTGTTAATTTCCTTGTGTTTATAAATAGCCCGGTTATGATTAAAACCCCATGTAGTCCGGCTTTATTAAAAATTGGACCAGGATACAGTAGGGTGCATTCTGTTCGATGAGCACGCTATCCATTCTCTGTGAGCGAAGTTGCCGAGTACCTGTCAGGTTTTCGAACAGAAATTTTGAAACCTGACTTCACGGGTTCGTGGGCAAACGTTGACTGGGAGAAAAATTATACCGTGTAAGATGCTGACGTGGCATTATATCGACCTTCAGCGGCAACCTTTTTCGTTATAACGAATGTATATATGATTAGCATGTTATGCTAGTTTTATGGCTTGCTATCAATGATACTACCATACTAAAGAAAAAGATGTATAAATAAACTTCATTAAAATCATTCTAGGTAGCCAAAATGATTATAAATAAAGTAGATGCCTATTTCATCATCATCACGCTATTCAGCGAACTAGGAGAAACTAAATATCTCAGTAGCTCGATCACTACAGTGCCAGTGTAAGTAATTACAACGCAAAAAAAAAACGCAGAGTAATAACTAACCTTTGTAGCTCTTTGTGCAAACAAGCGCAATAATAATATGCACATTGAAGTGTGACGCGAACAGATGGACAGTGTTTATTTATCTAAGAAGACCTTCAAAAAACTGATGTCCTTTTTTTTCTCGCTTCAATTTACTAATCTGCAAGTTTTGCGTGACAATAAATAAATTTTAAACTTTCCTTCTCCCTATAAGAGAATGGTATCCTTAACTGTTTTTGGTCATTCTTTTTTCATAAAAATTTGCATTTTCCGATTAACTTTGCATTGTTTAATTAAAACACGATGATTTGTTGACCGAATGCTTGAGTTGCCATCTTAGCACAAAACATTTCTTATCATGTTGGCATCATCCTGAAAAATAAGTGATGATTTTAACATGTTTTAAGCTTTGTATTTTCCATAGGATGTGGTTGTTAACACTAGCAGTTTCTTAAACGTGTTTGAAATCGCACAAGTGTGAGTAAATAATGGCATCATAGGGTACTTACGTTAGATCCTAGATCGTAGATGTTGTTGTATAATAGAACAAGCTTGGATGATTCGCTTTTCTTCGCCCTATTATCGATAACTCTGACCATTACTTGCAAGCATGGATACTGGCTAATGCAGGGGTGCATTCCACAAGTACAGCTCTCACTTTTGTCTGTAATAACAGAACCTTCCACTACACAATTTGCGCCCTTATAACTGAAGCCTTTTGCTATTTTTCGAACGACATCCAAACCCAGAAATACCACAAAAAATCCAGCTACGAAAATAAACGCTGCCGCTCCAGATAAGCACTTTAACTGGAGTACTTTTCGTTTCTCTTGTTTCAGAAGTTCTTCATATACTCTTCTAATCCTCATCGGAAAGGCGATCAGATATCGACAAGATAATCACAATCTTAATTCCGCTGAGAGCATTGTGCTGTAGTTCACCACTGACTGCTTAGATTTGAAATGCATATTTCTTTTACACACACAGTAGTCGGAATCTCTGCTCTTTTGTTCAGCTGGCAGCATGGCGTATTCAAGTGCTGTTTTTTATCTTCAAGAATAACCAGCTCTATCTAAAACTATAATGAATATTCATCAAGTCAAGCGGAGTACTTTCAGAAATAAGCGCCTTAGCCAATAGAGTGTAACATGCACAAGAAGGCGATTGAAAGTTATACATTTGTATTCGGCTCTCGCTCACTGAGTTATTCCGTACAGGCAATAATTGTGGATTAAATCGGCTTAACAAAGTACCGGATAACGAGTGAAAATGACGCCACCCTCAAACAGACTATAACAGACTTGCGGTATACCAGCCGTCTTTCGTTATTTACCACCGAAAAGCTATATAGGCCGCTTGCATAGGGATTGCTTATTTTACGGTTTACAAGACCCATGCAAAATACCAAAGTTCATTGTGAGTCTTGCGGCAAAAATTTAGTCTGTGCCTGTTCCGCTGTCCATTTGGTGACCTCAGCATTTTCGAAGGTCTGTTAACAGTGCTAGTCCTTTGTAACACAGCATCCTTCTCTTCTAATCCTTAGGATTAGGAGACAGGGTTGGAGAGAATTAGAAGATTAGAAGAGGAGGACACCTTAAACGCCCAAATACATAGCGCACCATATACTTTGCTAAATTTTTATCGACTCTTTCCCGCCATTATTCAGACTGTTGTTATAGCCTGAACTGCCGGGCCACTTGTAGTTTTTCTTACAGCATTTTTAAATCGAGGTTAAGCAGTGTAACAAAAAGTGGCTTTCTACTTAGTAGTTTCAAAAAGTGATGTAATTCAGCACGAAAAACGGAACAATTTTGTGACAAACTAGAAGCATAGGCAGACAGTAAATCGACTGAATAAGAATAGGTATAATCCCCATAAATTAAGAAAACTACCTGAAAAGCTAATCACGAATGCGTCAATGTTGTTTCTCTTTAAAAATTGAAAATGAAGCCCGTTTTCTTTAAATTGTTAGCAGATTACAATAAATGAAACCTGAATATATACATCAGTTATGCCCCCGGTCCTTCCCCGTAAAATATTTTTTTTCAGCAAAATATAGATTGTCTTATTGTGGGTCTTTTCTATGAACAAAACTGGGTCAGTTTGAGTACGAAGCTCTACATATGAAAAACCTTTTAATACAAGTATAAAATTTCCCATTATTGCAAATTATCAGCCCCATTTTCATAATTAGGAAAAATTGTGTATTCTACTTTTGTTACAGTAATTGCCTGATACATTTACTCGTAATACTTTATAGCAAGTGAGAAACGGCTTAGCGTGTACCATTGATCCAGTTATGGTTGCACGCGGGAGATTTCCAAGGCTGCATTCAATATGTATACTGCTGCAGAAGGGGCAGAGGATATTTTTTTAAAGGGGCAATTTTTTTAAATATCCCTGGACCCCCCACATCATACAGAATTTTTTGACAACCCCCTCTTGACCAAAAGAAAAATGGCAACCCCTCCCCCCCCCCCCCCCCCCCACCACCCAGTATGACGAGGAACTGTAACTGATATGGACACACTCACTCACTCATGCCCATGAATGCCTTCAGGCATGTAGGGCAGGAACAAAGGATCACCACTCCTGTCTGTTTTAGGCCAGCTTCTGAATGGTGTGCTGTAGGGTCCTGAGCTCCCCTTCCACAGTCTGACGCCAGGAAAAATATGGACAATATGATGAAATGGTACAGAGATTAATGTTTAAGATAGAAAAACTAAAAACAAAAGGTAACCAAAGGTTCACAGATTTTTGTATTTCTAGTGTAAAGAAAGTTGTAAGAGATTATGATTATTAAAGCTAGCTGTGCCTCCGACTAAGAAATTGCATACCGGGGCCATGTGGCAGCTTCGATTCAATAATAAAATGCAATCATCCCTAGATAGGATAAATTTGGGACCTGGACTAGCAAAGAACAAGACCAAGTGAAAAGAGGTCAAACGAGAAAAAAAAAAGCCAACAAAAAGGGAGATGAAAGCTATAAAACTGGTGCTTAAAGATATTGAATGGCCGGATCAGTTAAGTATATATGAAAAGAATAGGGAACTGCAAGTCAGCCTACCTCTAAAGAAAGGCCCACGTACTTTACATTCAGTGAAATACAAATCTCTCCAAAAGAGGAGATGGAAGTTAATTCACTATTTTTAATAAGGCTACATTATTGCATCGCCAAGACAAAAAAAAATGAATATAAAATTTTTTATGCATCGGGTAAAAATTTACCTTTGTTCAAGTTTATTTTCCTTTTACCCGGGAATGGTTATGCGGTGAATTATTTTTGAGGTTATTTTCAGTTTATTTTATGTTTGCACTTGACGTTTCACTTGTGTCTAGAGTTTTGTTATGATCAGTTCGTAGATCAAGGTTAATCCGTATTTGTATCGACAGGTTTTCAAATTTTATTACCTTTTTAGTAGCTTTTCAACGTAAATGTAATTTTTTATATTTGAGTGTCAGTATTTTGGCGCGCACACACGAAAAAAAAAAAGAAACGCTTGCATTTTTAGAGTCTCGCTGCTCAACTTGTATCCACATAACATTTAGATGTGGGAGAATACGTCCCGCGGCACCTTTAGTCGCCTTTACTCCTGGAGCTAAGGGCACAGCTGCCCGTTCTGCTGTACAAGGGAAGAGATTGGCGATAAGGACAATTGGAGATTTTTAAATTGCAGCATTACCTGAAGAAACAGTTGGATCGTTTCAAGACAAAGCATATTGTGGATCATCAGTCAGTGTCTTACACAAACCTGGTTAAATTCACAATGAAAACAAGTTTGATGGGATATTTCAAATTAACGGATTGTTCCAGTTTAGTTTGCGCCTCCGCCGTTTTCAAATAGACAGTATTCTCCAAGAACTTTTACGGCTACAGGCCGCTAATTCCACCAGCGACGCAGACTAATTACTGATGAATTTTTACCGTGTTAAAATAAAGATTTGAGGTTTGAGATTTGAGATGCGATTCTAGTTTCAGTTCACTTCTTAATTTATTCTGATACGTACACACGCACACACTAAAAAACTAACTTCAAATTCCAAGTCTCACCGCCCAAAAAAATGAAAAATGCTATGCTCTGACTTGTTTTACCAAAAACAGGGAGCTCTTACAGCGCAAACAATGCTTTGCTTCCTTTTCCAACTTTTCTAAAGCTTTTCTTTAAAGAATCAAGATTCTTCTTTGTAAAATAAGATCTTCTCTTTGCCAGGATTTCCTCTTCTAGAGCACGGAACAGTGATTCTACTGGGACACCTGCATTAGAGAAACACCAAGCAGACTCGCAAATACCCTCGCGATTTAACTTGTGTAAGTCATCCGTGGAAAAGGAGTTAACTAAACTTTCGTAGAATTCTGTAGTTCCTCTCTTGGCCTCGATAAAACCTCGCATTAACATACATTTTTGTTTTAAGGAAAACACTGTAACTCCCCGGTGAAGTGACTCCACTTCAATGGCATCAAACATCTTACTCCCATAGTTCCTTGCTCTTCCAAGAGACCATGCAATTTGACATAATTGACCAGTGTCATACTGTTTAACATTCTTCAAACACAGTTCTCTTTCAATTTCTGCAACCAACCTGTCATCGTGTCTCTGGGCAGAAACAAACGCTCGTAGAATATGAACAAGCTCATGATTCTGAAACACATGAGCACCACGTTTTAAAACCTCTTTCTTGACAAAGTCAAACACTTTTGCTTTTGTAGCATTCCTTTTTGCAAAACACCAAACGATTTCTAACAAAGCAGCATTGTCTAATTTTCCAACACCTCTTGAGGTAAGTCCCATGTCCAGCAAATTCAACAGTTCTCTACTTCCCTTTTCTGCCGTTCCGAACGCCCAAAGGATCTGAATGATTTCCTCGTGTTTCATATCAGCTGTTCCTCTTCTCAAAATTTCCTTCTCTACTTGGTGAAATAACTCTTTAGGAAAGAACGTCTTTTTTGCAAACGACCACACAAATGCAGCTAAGCTACCACTGTCAATGCTCACAAAGTCTTTTGAGAGGATTTTATCCAAGAAAATATTCAACAGTTATACCGGACAATTTTCTACCTTGGCATAAGACATCAGAATTCCTGAGAAACCACGATTATCAAAATGTTGAATCTTAACTTGCCCGTTTAAAATTGCATCAAGAATGTTCGAAAAAATGTCTGATGATGTTAAGTTCAGATTTACACATCCATTCACAATCTGACAGATGTTTGCATTGTTAAAGACTTTGATGTCACGTGACAGGATCTCGTTCTGACAAACTAGAACTAATCTGTGATCTTTCTCTTCTAGTTTCCCTAAAGCCCATAACACATTTGCAAGTCCCTGGGCATCACAACTGCTAATGTCCCTTGAAATACTTTCCAGTAGTTTCATGTACATGCTACTTTTCCCCCTCTGTGGCTTCTCTCTTTCTTGTTTCAAGGCTTCCTTTTGTTTTTCACTTCTCTCCGTGACCTTCACAATGTTAACAAGCGCGGTGACTCTGTTTACCATGTTTGAAGAACTCTTAACACTCTCAAACAATTCAAGTTGCTCTTCAACTGTCTTCAGTGATACTATTCTCTTGTTTATTTGAATATCTTCTCTAGATGGCCATGATTGATTCGCCAAAGCAGAATAGTCAACAAATTTTAAGAAGTATACTTCATCCATTTTCCTTGACGGTTTTGTCACAACAAATGACAGCCATGATGTAGTGTACCTGTTATTAAGCCCTGTAAATGTCCAAAATGAAATCTTCTGAATCAGACAAGGGCAGAATCGCAGCAAACGTACACTTGAATAAATAGATGAGATCCCAGTGACTGTGACCATGATAAGCTAAATATCCTTATTCCTACAATAAAACAAAAAGTAACATTTAATATAATTTTGCAGTAATAAGATTCCCTACCCGTAAAACATAGCATGAAAGTATAGCGTAACTTACTTGATGAAAAAGGAAATTCAGGGGCGTAGCTAGGGGGGTCGGTCACACTTTGTCACACTCAAGGTACTTACCAGTTGACATGTCGACATTCACGCCGTGTTGTACTAAAAGTGACATTTTTTTCGGATAAGCAGTGAGCGTGGAGGGAGGGACAGATGCATAGATGAATTAAAATCCACATAACATAAATTACTCTATTTTTAGTCTCAATGCTCATCAGTCGAAATGTCTTTTAGTAAGAGGCGGCGTGGATGTTGAGAGGCAAAGATGTTAACGATCTCATCAATGTGCACAAGCAGCAACACCATCCAGGGGTCGCCAATTTACTATCTTGGTCACGAATTTCTGCGCGCCTTACGTGGCGTGTGTATAAAACGGCCACTGCAGATGTTCGGTCCTACAAATGGATTGTACAACAGAGTACTAAAGTGATGACGTCATAAAAATGAAATTTCTGAAATTATGGGATTTGTCAAGATATTCTGAAAGAACAATGTCCAAGAGGCCTACTTGCCAAAAATGAGCATTTTGGGGCAAATTGTCTCCGAGATCGTAGCCCAGTTATACTCAGAAATCTCCATACAAACCCTTCTAATTTTTTTTTGGGTCAACCCAAAAAAAATTTAGAAGGGTTTGTATGGAGTTTTGTAAGCATAACTGGGCTACGATCTCAGCAACAATTTGCCCCCAAATGCTCATTTTTGGCAAGTAGGCCTCTTGGACATTGTTCTTTCAGAGTATCCTGACAAATCCCATAATTTCGGAAATTTCATTTTTATGACGTCACACTTTAGTACTCTACTGTCGAGCACTGGAAAAGATTTAGTGCGTGTTGATTCTTTGGATTCGCACGTTTTTGCCATCTGGATTATAGAGACATAAAACAATGATCTCACAGACGGGGGCGGGGGGTCCACGGGCATCCCAGGACAAAACCCTAGCTACGCCCCTGAAACTCCAAAAATTATTGTCGTTCTACGCTTAAACTTTTGGGCTTTTGAATACTGTTATATAATAATTAATCATTTTCTGTTTGTTAAAAACTTGCAAAACAAAATAAGTTTTAGTTCTATATCTGTCGGCTGTCGGATATAACTATCCACTGGAGTGTAACCTTATGTGGAAATGCTTGCTGTTGATTCATCTAAAACTTTCTCCAGGACCTTTTTGGTAGGCATACAACATTGCACTCTTGACTTAAGGAAGATGATACCACTGATTTCAAACCAAACAAGCAGGACTTACGTTCTGAATTATTGTCAGGGTTGCAGGATGCAAAGGTGACAATACCATTGAATTCATTTATGTTCAGAAGACAAATTCTGATTGGTCAATCACTCTCAGGGCCTTTAAAACAATAGAGGACAAAAAACTCTTTCCTGGGGAGGTGTGGAGGACTTTGTGTAATGGGCCAAAATCATGGCTAGTTTTGGCATAAATTAAACACTAATGGGTTAGATAAATCAAAGATATAGTATTTGAAAAATACAAGCCTCAAGTCTTTGTTATATTTTCTATTCTGGTCAGTGCAATTTCGGATGTTGTGGTTAATTGCAGCTCTGTTTTAGGCTTGGCTAAATGTCTATATCACTCAGTCTGTAGCATGTAGTCCATGTTTTAGGCTAAGTCTGTTTTGTGCAATCAACTTTTCAGACCTAGTTCTAAGTCTTAGATTTTCAATATTATACGGTGTTAGATTTATTCAAGGTTTTTTATTCAACTAGTTTATAGATTAGCGATGAAGCATTTTATAGATGTTACGGTCATATCAGTGTTATTATAAAATCTAGCTGTTTTCAATTGGTGGCAGCAAGTCATTTATATATTAATACGGCCGTCTAATCCAGCAGCTCTCAAATAAATTACCAAGTAGCTATTTGTAAGGGACCCATACACTGACTTGTACATGTACTTCCTATTCATACTGGATTGTTCCGAAAAATACTGATTAGGGTTCAGGGACCTGTTCCTTGAAAGATGGTTAAGTGAAACACAGGATTATGCCAAATTTTAAGCAAGGTTTCTTGTCTATCTGAACATGTCACTTAAGCATTGCATCTTTACTCAGAGATTCAGTGATGATAACCTAGCATGTTACTCTAAGCAGTGCATAGGAAGTTATCAAAAATTGGAACAAAAGTTTTTATCCTGGATTAGTATTAATCAGCCTTCATGGAACCAGGCCCAGGGGCATAGCTTCTTGTATGCATATGGTAAGCACATGCATATGTGAAAAAATTCAGGGTTAAAAAATACAACTGACAAAAAAAATTTTGATAATGCAAATAAATAAAAGACAATTATTCTAAAAAGCACGCATGGCCTCAATTTCTTTGAGATATACTTTTTCTAAAACATTGAAATGAAACGAGTTTTGGTTTCAGAGAAGTGATGTCATCCATTGGTGAACCGAATCTTAAATGATATGTTTAGTAAAAAGGCAGGAAAATAGTGTTTAGGTGGCAAGATGGATGGTATAAAGCACAAACATGTTGCTTACACCTTGGTCTTTCTTCCCAGCCTACTTGATTACATCCAACTCACAATAATGACTAAACAGTTTAAAACATTCTTTAGGAAGTTTTATATACAGGAAAAATGCTTAGGCCTACAACATACTCACCTCATCTTTAATCAATGCACCTGAGAAAGATTTTGGACTTTAGAGAGGGGCGGGAGGGGGGGGGGGGGGGGGTTGCTGAGGAATTTGGAAAATTGATTTCTGAGAATAGTGATAAAACAGCAGGGTTTATGTTAGCAGGCATAAATATATTTTGGGCCCGACTCATTTTAGCCTGAGCTACTAGACAAGGGTTAAAATGAGCTCTGAGAAGGGCACAAAACACATTGATGCCCAAGAACATAAACTATTTACTATTTACTATTTTGGAAGGATTTGAGAAAATAAAGACTGCAAAAACTGACAACAAAGGCAGTCTGAATCATATCACGCAAGCATTTACATGCCGCTTTTATTTTTGCCCAAAACTGGCTATAAATTACAATATTGTGCCATTTGAGTTTTTAAACATTATATAAATACATGAAAGCTTATTTGTAAGAGTTAAAATTAAATGTACATGTGTACAAATATTAACCCTGGTTAAACAAACAGTTTGGCATAATTGATTGAACCCTAGTGCTTTTGGCTTGAGGCTGCAAAACTTACATGCACTTCATCACTGACTATGGAGCTACTACAAACATTATTTACATGATAAGCTTCTCTACCTTTTGTAGATTATCTTCCTCTAGCCATAGTTAATAGAGGGAATGGTTATGAAACCCGACAAAGTTCTTTGTTGTATGTTTTTGTTCTCTTTTTTGGCCTTGACCCTGCACAAAACACAATAGTTGTTTACTCCGTACTGAGGAACTAACCAATAGAAACGTGCTGGTTACGTAATTCATGCATAACGTATGAACGCAAAACAAAAGATTGTGCAGGGTCATGGACCTTCTAACATAAATCTTAGCATCTTTGTTTGCTCCTTTGATGTTTGCCGGGCTTCATAACCAGTCACCTCCATTAACTATGCTCTAGCTAAGGAGACTAAGAATTTTCGAATTGTTCGTTGTTTCAAGGATTTGAGCTTTGAAAATGGCAGCATGATTTCTTTGACAAATGATGCAAGAAAACGAGGGCGTGAACATTGCAACGGTTCTCGAGTTTGATTGCCTGCATATATCACATAACTGATCCTCTCTTTTCATTGGTTTATTTCAGCAGGCATAAAATATTTTTTACTTTTGGCTCTTGTCTTCTGCAGGACTAGTAGGATTAAAATTTAACGGTCCTTCAGCAAAACTACTGATCACTCTCATCATTTTCAATTTTTTTTTAATGTTTGCTATTTGTGTCTGCAAGTTAATATATGAAACTGCACTCAAATAAATGCAACAATAGTATTTATTTATTTACTTGGACATGGCTGCCAAAACAAGTGTCTTACAGTATGTCCTTTACTGGCCTTATGTGCTTTCAATTCAGGTTGTCTGTTTGCAAATTATTCGTTCCAATCCTCAGGGAGTATTGCACGTTTTTCCTATTCGGGAATTCTCTACAAAATGCGCAGAACATTTTGATTTCCTTTCCATCAAGCCGCAGTCATTTGTATTTATCCTTCCATGCCTCCTGGTATTTGCGTGTTTTTTTGGTCAAAGCAGGTGTTTCAGATCCAGTGTTAATTTCTTTGATATGATGATTGCTTTCCTCCAAAGAAAGAGTACAGTGAGCCTTGCACTTGCTTCCATTTCGACATACTTTGGCTTATGTTTTATTTCACCAAAGGAAAATACATTTGGACCATCGAAACCAAAAGCTGCCACCTCCTATCCCACAGTGCATTTTGTTTCACGCAGAACCCAGACTTTTACTCCGCAAGAGAATGCCCAGGGCTTTTTGCCTGTTTGTTTTTGAAACGTTTGCCTTTGGCAATTCTTTTTTGTTTCAAGGCTTCAGCACTTTTTGGTACGATACAAAAAACAACAAAAAAGAACATGTACATTATGTATTTCTCAGAGAGTGATTACTTAATTCGTCTAGAGGACTAGTGGGGAAGAAAACTACTCGTTTTTGGAATTTTTTACTGGTTTGGGATGAGTGGACGACCCTTAAGTACAGGTTCTGTCATGCTGCTCTAAATTTATTTTCCTTAAAACTTTAAGAGACCTAGACTTTCATGACCATTTGTTGAGCAGAAATTTCAAGAGAAAACAGAACCAAACCAACCCATAAAATGTGGCCACAAATTTACGTCTGTGGAAAGAATCCTGTATGAATAGCAAATACAGGGCTTGCAAATTGTATTGATGACTGTAGTCAGTGTGACTTCTGCTTCACAAATTTTGGAGTCAATTATCACAACAAAATGGCCATTTTCAGACTTTCCAGTATGTGTTCCTGGCACGTTTACACTATCGTGAGGGATACACGAAGTAGCTATGACGGTCTGCTGACCTGGAAAACTCAAATCCATGATGGTGCTCTTCAGTAAACTTTGATCCTAATTTACCCTCTTCCTGTTTTGTCGTGCAGTAAAATTCTTTAATTTCAATGACTTAATTAAGGTTTGCAACGTTTACAATTACCATAAATTGTATTTGTTGCAAAAAAGGTAAGGACAAAACTGTCTTTCTTACCGAAAATCTTTGGAGTCGAAGTGGCTCCCTGATTGTTACTGAAATTTTCTGGAGTTGAAGTGACTCCCTCCATAACCTCGGCAGAGTCATCTGAACAATTTTGGCGTAAAATACGCCAAATTTGGCGTATTTGCGAACCCTGGCAAATACAAGTCAGTGCATGGGTCTTGCACGAATAGCCACTGGGAATTAATCATTATGCTGTTCTGTTTGACCAGCCTTTCAGTCGTTCACCCTCAGAAACTTCCTTCGGTCATTCGACCTCTACTGACCAAAAACTTTTACAGTCAGTCCTGCCAACTTTTCACAATATCCGTTTGAACCTCTTGTCAACCCGTTTCTCAACCATTCAATTGCTAGTTCAGACGTTAGGAACGTTTTTAAGTGAGATAGAGGTCACAGTTTTCACCAGATTTTCGTTCTTGAAACATCATACCAGACACCCAATATGAATATATATCTCCCTGGGGAATCCTGCCTGTGGCTAGGCCACAAACTTTGATTCCGTTTAATTCCGTTCCCGAACGGTTTTGGCCAGTATACAGTAAGCTTAACTCATGAGTTAATTTGACACCAAGCAATACTCTTAAGACAGCCAACGTGGACACTGCGAAACCCTCGGTTCGATCGGTTACCGGTCGTTTCATTGGCTCAAAATATGTTTGTTGTTCACGCGCAAACTATACTTGAAGTGAAAGAAATTTTTGTGCACTTTCACTGCTTGAGTTGGTATCGAAAGGACTTTGTATCGAAACATCCGGTTTCCGCTCGATCTCGCCAAAGGGGCACAGATATTCAGTTTTATAACAACTCTTACCTTAGGATTATTTGTAGAAACACAGTTTGAAAAGTGTTCTGACAGTTCAATCAAGTCAATAAAGGTATTCGAGCTTGTGATTCTCCGACCGACCGCCATCTTAGAACTTTGCTGAGCAACCGCTCCTTTGACAACTTGCCAGGGTGTCCAGGGTGTCCTCCTTGCCCTCGCCAAGGAATTGCAGTCTATAAAGTTAGACCATGCTGATATACATTTTTGTTTTGATTTCTTTTTCTTTTGAGTGTATTTTCCATTTGATTTAAGTTCAATTAATTTTTCAATTTCTTTTGATTGATTTTAAATTTTTGGCAGTTCAATTTCATTTCGCTATGGCAATCCTAGGCTACTATACCCTATCTAGGGGGTAAAGATAGGTAGGGTTACCCTGTTAACAAGCGAGCCTACCTTTTATGCTTGATTGATGGCTCTCCATGTGTTACCACACAAAGGTGTCGACCGAAATTATCCCGCAAACGGAGCTGGAACAAAACAACTTTTCACTGAGTTAGTCTCAAAATCTCCTTTTTTTTACACTAAAAAGATGGGGGATAAATTGACCACAGTAGTGGGGTTGGAAAAAAAATTTTTCAAACTACCGGTAAGTCATTATTCCCACTTTTTCTAGTATGCAGCATTAAAAGTGTAGTAGTGAGTGCCAGGAATGAATTGAAAATGATTCCAATAATGCAATTCATTTCCATGTAAAAAGAAAGGGCTTAGAGTGCCCGTTAGAGTGTAACCAGTTCGACCTTCGCTTATTTGAAACTCATGTCTAAGGCGTGCTAATCTTAATTTTATTGTGGCTATCGAAACAACAAATTTGACGAGTCAGTGACCGCCTGACAAAAAAGATAAACTATTTGTGGTTGTTAAATCGATAACTGTTTTTTTTTTTTTTCGATCGACAGGAAATGACGAAGGAAAAGATGTTCAGATCCTTGTTTCTCCTTCCAGTTTTTCTCCTGCTGTTCACTGTTTTCATAGCTGGCGCACAAGGTAAGTCGCTTTCAGACAATGCAGTTGACGAATTATTCCTGCTCGCAAATGTTGCTTATTCCATTACTCCTGGAGTAATTATTATTGCTCCGTTTAAAAACATCTTATTCCAAACAGTACGATTTCTTGACCAATTTCAGAAACAGTACACTCTTTCGGCAAACTTTAGCTTTCCCCGGGTTAACGAAAATTTCTGGACTCGGGCAACTGATTTAAACTAAGATTATGTTAACCTATATGACGATAATCCGTGATTAGATTATGGTCACACTTTGCCACTTTTCACGACACTTTTAAAGGGACGGTCCACAGGGAAACCGATAGGGGATAAGTATGCACGATATTTTTTTTTGTGTTGACCAATTTGACGATAATCCGTGATTGGATTATATATGGTTAACTTTCGAACTACAGCTGGGTGAAGTCTTAGTCAGTTTAGTTGTTCGTGAATTAAAATTTTCTGTAACTGACTGTTCAATACCGAATAAAAAATTTTCCCAAAAAGGAAGATGTTAGGATCCGGAGAGTGTAACAGCCACTCATTCATGATCTTTTCTGAAGGAAATCGTTATTCCATTATTCCTACCCCAAAAAGGTGATTCAGTTATTCTGTTATTCTAGCTACAAGTAAACCAAGATGCACCCACTTTTGAATTTTTTTCCTAAATTGGCGACTTCCCATTATAAATAATGCGATCACGCTTCAAATGAATTTTGAATTTTTCAATTCTACGAAATCTACGCTGTCAATTGTCATTCAATAGTTTGTTCGCGTACGTCGTTCTCGGATAAATAGGCTCTTGCAGCAAGGTCGACCGAACACTATCTAATGAACCGCTGTTTTTTTGCGATAATGCATTTCTGATCAACTTGAAAATCGAATTTTTCACAGTTTTCGATGAAGGAACGCCTTAAGTTCCCTTTACTTCGTGGACTTTGCACTGACTCCTCCGTTCCACCAACCTTGTCGAACAATTCATGACATGGTGTAAAGGGTAAGAACAATGTGCCTTGCAATCCAATAAAATATAGAGATCTTATCTTCAAAAGGAAAGGCAAGAGCTTTTTCTATAGCCCCGCATCTGACATTCCTAGATGTAGTAGCTTGTTCTACTGGCCCCGGTTGTTCAAACGTTGGATAGCGCTATCCAGCGGATAAGTATTACGGAAATCAATTACGCTATCCGCTGGATAGTGATTTATCCGGTGGACAGCGCTATCCGACGTTTGAACAACCGGGGCCTGGTTGTTACGTTCCAGAGAGTGATTGTAAGTTTAGGGCGCATGGTAATCATAAATTAATTAAAGCTAACAAATGTCCTACATGTTCTTAGGACCCTTATTCACAAGCAAAAATAGATCACTTGTTCACATTCCTAGTTTTGCCGCATTTTATCTATGGTTTACCCGTTTATGGAGCATGTGAACCTGATCTTAATATTATACAGACTTTGCTAAATAGATGTCATAAGGGCCATTTTATTTCTTTCCCTGTTTCAATTTAGGATCACTTAGAGAAGTAAGTCTGTCCCTAAAGGTCCCAAAGGAGTCCTCACGTTTGAGTCCCTAAATAGACAAAATTTTTCCTAATAGTCCAACTGTTCCCAACAAAGCCGCTTTCTGGATCACTTCAAGTCTGATGGTAACTTTAAGCTTTCCCGTGTATTTCCCAAACATAACGGATACAGCTCTCAATGCTCCAACACAATTGGCCCAACCGTCACTTTCTTCAGCTTCAACAACTTTCCTATTTCTTTTCAAAGAAATTGGTACTTCTCTATCTTCTCCAGTTCTTTGTCTTCTACTCGTGTATCTCCAGGGATAGCGATGTTTATGATCTTAGCCACTTTTGTCTGCATATCAACGAAGATGATGTCCGGTCTTCTAGCTTCAACCATCCTATCACACTGTACACTGAAATCCCACAGAACTTGTGTTTTCTACCACTTGCTCTGGAGTGTGTTTGTACCACTGATATGCCCATTCCAGTTCGGCCTTCCCACACAGTTGCAATGCACATACCGCGCCACGCTGTCATGTCGCCTCTTGTAATCAAACATTGGGCTAACATGCTGCATTCACTTTCTCTCTGCACATCCTACACATAGGTGATTCTAAGGGTTTTGTCAATGTAAAACTTGATATAGTTAGTTATTAAAGCTTGTTCTTGTGAGTACAGATAAAAGCTTCTGTACATCCCTTGAGGTCCCCCTTCCGCAACCAATCAGGGGCGTAGTGTCCTTTACGCAGATACGTTGTAAGTAAAAGCCATTTGAAGAACAGTTTGAGTAGTGGAATGTGATTAATGCGCAACATTCTTGAAATGTTTGCCTTCAGGCGATCCTACAATCCATTGCGTATTCATGAAAAACGGAGGGGGACTGGGGAAATTAAGGCCAACACAGCTTTTAGCGTTCAACAAACGTGCGAGGCCACAAAGAATCGACCCTGACTGATTATCATTCCTTTCAGAATTAATCTGGAAAGTTTTCCCATTCAAAAGCTATTCATTTTTGTAGTTTTCTCTCTCTCTTATAATGCTGAAAAGTCTATCAAAGACTGCTCAACTAGGAACTGCCCTTTAGCGAGAGATTACAAGACGGCTGCACCGCTGGTCAATCAGGTTACCTGATGATCCCCTTCCAGAGACTCTGGTGGAAGCACTTGATCAAACCAATGCCACTTTCTATCCAGTAAGACACTTCTTACTTACGCTATTTCGGCGTGCGTTGCTAAGTGCAGTTTCAGCTCGATGAAAAGAATAAAGACTTCACTATACGTAATACGATGACAGATGAGCGACTTTCATCCTTGGCGATTTTACATTATACATCAACACAAAGATGTTTATGCTGATAACGTCACTAAATTTGCGCAACAAAAGGGGAAGCGCGTCTTTTTGTGCTTGTAAACATTCAAGTACCAGCTCAAAGAAGAACGTTTCAGAGCTTTTTTTTAAATATCACGTTAAGATAAGATAAGATAAGATGCTTTATTTTAAGTGGCGCATACTCTTAGCTACATGGGTTGGTTAAAAAAGAGAACTTGACCAGCTAAATTCACGGGTATGCCACTGTAAATGAAACATTATGGAAATAAAAATGATTAAAACACTATGAAAGCTATTTACAATTAAAGTTAAGTTATCAAACATAAAATGCTTTTAAATTGATTATTTACTAAATTGATTAAAAAGGCGATTCGTCGATACTAAAATTCTATTGTACACAAACCTGTAAACTGCCGAAATATGTATTAAAGGAAAGCAAAAACGTTATTTTGCGAAGTTTTTGAGACCATATGGACCCGTGTGCGTACTTGCCAAAAAGGTCACTCTGCGCCCCTGCCAATGCCATGTTTTCTCCCAATTCCCAATATGTCGCTAACATATTGCTAATACATTGGCTTTTCTTTCCATTTGTTTTCCATTTATTTCTTTTCTCTCTTCCGTCCCTTGGACCCTTTGCCTCCATTCTATTTTCACTGTTCCTTCTACTTTCCTGAGCAACACCCCCTCAGAATTCCTTACATACCAACTTTATTATTATAATTAATTATCATCATCATCATCATCATCATCATCATCATCATTATTATTCTCCACTCATTTTTTCATGTTACATGTAAAATTACCCTGGCGTTACTCTTGGCGTAGAGAAAAACTTTAGGGAAATGCGAATTAAACTCACAAACAATTTACAAGCAACAAATTCTGGTAAAAAAAACCCTTTAAAATTGTCAAACTAATGCAGAACATTAAGGATGTAAACGAAAAGGGGTTTACAAACTTGAGACTTCGATGTGGTGCAGATTTGTATTCATACAACTACCCTGCGGTCAACTTCACTTGGTTTCTTGGTAATCTGACGACCATTGTCGACGACTGTCTGAAACACAAGGTTATTCCGATAATCTCATGGATTCATCACGAGGCAGAGGTCTGTGCAGCTGAAAACGACTACATGGCTTATGTAAATTGGTGGACGGCAGTGGCACAGCAGTTAAAAGACAGGGACTTTAAACTGAGTTTTAATCTCTTTACAGAGCTTGGAATAGGCACTTGTCCGAAAACTAACAACAGTGACGAGAGCCTTCGCAAAAGGAACGACAAATACACCCGATGGACTAAAGATGCGATATATGCGATCCGTCAGGCGGGTGGCAAGAATGCTAAGCGAATACTGATTCTGGGGTCGCCGGGAAAAACAGCTAAGAACTTGAATGAAATCGACCAATCAATTTATGAACATGACAAGTATCTGATGGCTGAGTGGCACATTTATGCCTCAGGGCCGAACAAAGAGCCTGGTTCACAGAAATTCTGGACTGGAGATGAAACAGCCCAAGATAGCAAGAAAGGCGCTACAGGTCAAGACAATTTAAGAAAGCAATCAACTACGCAACTGAATTCCAAAAAAATGCAAATAATGGTCTGCTGACGTATCTTGGTGCGTGGATGCCACAAGATAACCAATACGGAAAAATAACGCAAGAAGAAGCCATTAACTTTGCCCGCTTCTTTGTAACTGAGCTGGGCAATGTAGGCATACCATGGTCGATGAACGTTTTGGATCGTTACTATGACACCGAAGAAAGCAGATGGCTGACAGAGAAACAGAACATTTCAGGTCAAATTTTAAATATGTACAGGGTGTTGGAGAAAATTATTGAAGTAATGCCAAAAAGGTTAACTTAAGCTAGGCCGTTTAACGCTTAAAGTAACTGAGAACGTTTACGTAACTTTTTGTCTTGAGGGTTGTCGGCATTTTATGTTCAGTTTTCCCACGATATTCAGTTTCTAGATTAGCCTGTATCTTCTTATCCACTAATTGCGAACTAGAGTTTTCATACAATTTAAGTAGGGAGACAAAAAATAGATCATACCCATTTCGAAGTGTGATAATAAACTGGAGACTGCCGATTGCAGCAAACTTGACTGTGGCTTAAGACTATAGGAAGGGAATAATCCGAACTTCTTATTGAAGGAGTCATACTTTAGATTGAAAGCACTTGAATTTCATTAATTGGTTCGGTACTATATTTTGTGTTTTCTTTTATTGAACTTAAAAATGACGCGTTAAAACGTTACATTCTTAAGTGGAACCACGCACCGCAAGCAAGTGGCTTCCGCAAAGATTGTGTTTTTGAGGGCTATCAAGAAAACTAAGTAAACATAAAAAAAAAAAACAAGAACAAGAACAAAAACAAAACAAAACAAAGCAAAAAAGAAAGAGAGCAGTTTGTAATACAAAGATGGAGTTTGTTTTATCCCCAAATAGGGTTCGAGTTACCAAACTACTTCTCCGTTGTCGTAACATTTTCAATTTAGGCCGGGTTTTGTAATTACACCTGCTGTATCCAGAAAAGCTTTATCTAGTGAGCCATTCACTTAATTGTATTCAATCCTCGAGATGCGGAATCGACATGAATTCGCGATCGGAGATGCTTCCTCAAGGAAGATGAATGTGTGAAACACTTATTGCAGTGCTCACAAGCGTAAGGCTTTTCTCCAGTATGGATCCGTTCGTGCGATTTGCGCTCTGATGGCATGTAAAAGGCTTTCTCGCAGTACTTGCATGTATAAGCCTTCTGCCCGCTATGTGTTTTTTCATGGCGCTTTAAGGCTGATGCTTGCCTGAAGCTCTTTTCACAATACTTGCACGCATATGGCTTGGCCCCTGTGTGCGTTAGTTCGTGTTTTTTACAAGTTGATGAATGGGTGAAACTTTTGTGGCAGAACTTGCATAAAAAGGGCTTCAATCCAGTGTGCGTACGCTCGTGATCCCTGCAGTTTGTTAAATTAGTAAATCCCTTATTACAGTACAAGCAGATATAAGGCTTAACTATGTCAGCACCATGTGCTTGTTGATGGGCACGGAGTTGGAATAGTCTAATAAAACGCTTACCACACTGCTTACAAGCAAAAGGCTTTTCGCCACTGTGAACAAGTTCGTGCCGTTTGAGATGAGATGAGTAGCTAAACCTTTTATCGCACTGTTTACACGCATGAGGCTTATTCCCAGTATGAGTCTGCTCATGAATCTTGCAGTGTGACCTTTGGCTAAAGGTTTTATCGCAGTATTGACATGCATGAAGTTTTTCTTGGTTGTGCGTCCGTTCGTGTCGCTTGCAAACTGAACTTCGAGTAAAGGATTTGTTACAGAACTTACACAAGTAGGACTTTTCATCAGCATGTGAGTTCAGTTCATGTTCTTTGCATTCCGATTGCCCACAAGTATAACATGCTTCTTTCTTCAGTAAGTTTTCATTCATGTGTCCTGTTTCCTGTATTTCCATGTTTCCTGATGGGTTTTTCCGCGGTACTGCACTCTGTACTTTTATTCCTTCGCAGCAAGAAGAAAGGAATTATTATACTATTCTATAATGATTTACACCGCTAGCAGACTTCTCCTTTTTAAAGGGTATATGTCACGAGGATACAGTAAAAACCCACGAATAAGAACATGGTTTTTGGAAGCCATTTAGGCTTCCTCCATACAAGAACCTCTTTAGCGTAAAATTTTAAACAGATTATTTTCTAAAAGGTACGGGGCAAATGAGGTAAGTCAACAATAAGGATCCTCTTTGGAG
This sequence comes from Porites lutea, assembly GCF_958299795.1. Taxonomy (NCBI): domain Eukaryota; kingdom Metazoa; phylum Cnidaria; class Anthozoa; order Scleractinia; family Poritidae; genus Porites; species Porites lutea. Next base: position 12,313,786 of record NC_133207.1, on the reverse strand, counting down.
ACAAACTGCAACGTAATGGTACGCAGCTTTAAGAAGGAATAACCTGAATACTACTAAATACTCTTAGCTACAATATAATTTTTTTCTTCATAAAATAAGAACCTATTCAAGAACCTAAATAGCATAAACTTGTGTTGATTAACATTAATGTAAGAACCTGTTTAGCCTAACTTGGGAAAATGCAGGTTCTTACTCTCGTATTTTTATCCGTATTGCCTATTTTTCGGTTAATTCTGTGCTGAAATCATTTCTTACTGCCTTTACCCATACAAAAAATGCTCCGGAAGAGTTATGTAGAAGATATCAAAAAAATTTTATCAGGGAGCACTTACCATAAATTATATGATATAAAAAGCATGAGCTGCTTCACCCTGTTGCCCGCCATACATTTCCCATGGTTCTGTCATAATGAGAGGAAATTGTGTAACAATCAAGGTAAAGACCATAATTCTTTAGAAACTTTTAAAAAGAAATGGTCTCGATTAAAAATCTCCCCTTTTCAAACGAATGTACTATTAAGTGGAAGTGAACTGTAGGCGGCGCTCTGTAGATTAAAAGATTTAATATTTTAACTGTCCTGTTTAAGTTGTCTGTTTGTTGATTTGTTTGTTTTTTTCCTTTTTTAAAGTCATTGTGGATACGTGTGCGTATAATATATGTGCAATAATTTATCATTCTGGCAAATATAGTTTTCGTCAGTTACCTTACTATGTTATGTTAAAAAAAGAAAAAAATAAAGGGAAGAGTTACTGATTTTTAATGTCAGTATAAGGGTGACGATAATTTCAATTGTAATTTTCAATGACTTTTGTAAATTGTAATTTTGTTACTTTTTTTTCTAGTTTTTTACAAATTTTGTAATTTTTCCTTTGCGTGTAAATATGAAATAAAGTGTTGTTGTATTAAAAAAGAACAAAAAAACAAAAAAAAACAATCAAGGTAATGCTAATGACCTTGATCTTTCAATGCACGGAGTCTGAGTGTCCTGTGATCTTTGGTCATATCACAGTCACACTAACTGACTAGTTAGGGCACATTCCATGTTTAACCTCCACCCTAGCACTCCCTCTTGACAAGGACTGCAAGTTTTAAATCAGGATGGAAACAAAAAGCCCAAACTCTACATGAGCCAGAGGGATATATTAATTACATTTTAATTACTACTTTTTGAATATCCTAAATAAAGACGACTTATCTTGTATCAATGTTATATTTAATTGTTTCTTTGTTTCTATGACTATTAATTAAGTTTGTCAGATTGCTTTCAAATTCTACCCGATAAATTTAAAGGGGATATAGACCAATAGGCCATTTGCATTAGTTGATCACATGATCAACTTTGGGTGAACATGAAAACAGTTTGCTTTTGAAAAATTTTGTTAGCACAAGCTGAAAGAGCATATTAAAATTAGGTGACCTGTAATTTTCCAGCCCTATTTCTCAGAAGTAGCGATTGCAACGGCTGCCGAAAATTTAAAGGGTTTGTATGAGAAAAACAGCTTTTGCCACCCAGTCATACTTCAGTGGTTTTCCATACAACTCCTTGTAAATTCCACAATTTTTAAAACTGTCGTTAAATTTTCCCAAATTTAAGGGCTCAAAGTCCGTGTTATAAATTAAAAGGAGATTTGAGCCCGTAATGTTTAAGAAAATATTTCACAACAGTTTTTCGAAGTTTTTTCTTTTCGAATTTCGAAGTTTACAAGGATTTGTACTGAGAACCAATCAAGCGTTACTGAGCAAAAGTTGTCTTTCTCACACAAACCCTTCTAATTTTTGGCAGCCGTTGCAATCACTACTTTTGAGTTATAGGGCTGAAAATTTACAGGTTACCAAATTTTAATATACCTTAATAATAAGGAGTCCTAGACATGTTTCTTTCGTGTCTGTACTAACTGGATTGCACTTACAGAGAATGGATTTCTAATTAAGCAGAAAAAAAGATTTATTCCTCCCTGGCTATTCTCAGAAGATTGTCAGGAAAGCCAGCTTTGCACAATTTAGTTTATGAGATTAAAAGCACCTCATCAGAACCATGCACATATGCACAGAAAAGGTCTATGGGAACTTAACCAGATATGCACAGAAATGTTCAATGGGAACTCAACCAGATATGCACAGAAATGTTTTATGGGAACTTGACCAGATATGCACAGAAATGTTCTATGGGAACTTGACCAGATATGCACAGAAATGGTCTATGGGTACTTGACCAGATATGCACAGAAAAGATCTATGGGAACTTAACCAGATATGCACAGAAATGGTCTATGGGTACTTGACCAGATATGCACAGAAAAGATCTATGGGAACTTAACCAGATATACACAGAAATGTTCTATGGAAACTTCACCAGATATGCACAGAAAAGATCTATGGGAACTTAACCAGATATGCACAGAAATGTGCTATGGGAACTTGACCAGATATGCACAGAAAAGATCTATGGGAACTTAACCAGATATGCACAGAAATGTTCAATGGGAACTTGACCAGATATGCACAGAAATGTTCTATGGGAACTTAACCAGATATGCACAGAAATGTTCTATGGGAACTTGACCAGATATGCACAGAAAAGATCTATGGGAACTTAAAATAGCCAGGGAGGAATAAATCTTTTTTTCTGCTTAATTAGAAATCCATTCTCTGTAAGTGCAATCCAGTTAGTACAGACACGAAAGAAACATGTCTAGGACTCCTTATTATTAAGTTCTCTACATTTCAGTCATGCTTAGGTCGAGTGTACATCTCCACGGATTTTACCGCTGAAATGCTTGATTATTTGAAAATTGAATCTGTCAGTCCTTATTGCCACTGTTTTCCAACTTTAAATCTTCAAGTGCAGAGTATTTTAGACTATAACCTCTCTGTGATTTGGTCAGACTGAAAAATCTTTCACACTTTGAATTTAAACCTAGACAAGACATTTACATCATGTTCAAAAAGAAAGCAGAGCTGTCAGAAATTTCAACTACTTCACATGTGAATTCAATGCTCAAAACATATGCAAGAAAAAAGAATTGATGTGTTGATTCAAAACAATCCATGAGTTTGCTCTGCATTGTGATGGGTCATTTTCAGTTCAGCCAGATGGACTCAATATTATCAGCTTTTCATCATAAGGAATATATAAGCTTGTGTCTCGTACAACAGAGCAACAAAACTTTTTAGATCTCCATACTGTCCTAACATAAAATACTTCAGAGAACAAAATAACCCTCATCTTTCCCCCATCTGTCCATTGAAAGTTAGGATATTCTTTTAAGGTTATTTCTTACAGGTGGCTCTAACAGTGGCACAACAAAATATTGCTTGGAGGGGGTGGGGGAGGGAAAGCTTTATTTTCCCTTCTGATGTTGGCAAAAAGTCAGAAAGTCTCTTTGACAAAGTGTCTCAACTTATTTCGTTCTTATTTTTGCTACCTTATCCATCTACTACAGTTATTTAATGCACTCTATTTTTGTAGAATGTATTTTTTTATATTTAACACAACTGGGGGATCTAATGGGAAAAGAATTAAATCCTGCAAAAAGAGAGCCCTGCAATAAAATGAACCATGACTTTACTCCCTTTTAACAGAAGTACAAACATAATACAAAAATCTTTCCTTTGCACTTTGAATGCAAAACATGACAAAGAGTCTACAATAACACTAATACTTTAATTTTTTTTACAAAACACATGAAAAATGTGTTTTGTAGCAAAAAAAGAAATTATATTATTCCTCAGGGTGTGACAAACAGAGTCTGCAGACTTGCAGACTTTCATTTACTTGTCTAATCAAACTGATGAAATCTGCACAAATCTAACACGCCACAGAGGTGTTGTGACCTTGATTGGAGTTAAAGTTTACAGTTGAAAGCATGAATCGCCTTTGTTTATTGCAGAATCAAATATGAACTTGCCTGATCAAACCACCGTGCGTTATTGAAATCGTGTTACATACCTGTTAAAATAGTATCCAATTCTCCGGACAATCATGGAAGGTAATGACTGTGGATGAATAATAGTTACTATATAAGATATAATAGGTCCTGGATGTCAAAAATGGCAACTGGAAGTTGATATTTTCTCTTGTTCAGTGTTCTGACTTGACAAATTCATACTGAAGGAGTAAAAACAAAGGCATTCAGATTTGTTGTGTGAGAAGTGTTCTATCAAGTGGGACATTGAACTTGTGGTTGCCATTTATGACGTCCACTCTGGACCATGTCCTCCCTTCCAAGACGCAAAATTTCAGGGACATATCTAAAACCAGGAATCCAGAAATGGAAACAGAATATGAATAAGAAAACGAATCTCACATTGCATAATTTAAGTACAATCCAAAGAGAATTTTCAGGTTTTAGTTTGTCTTTGCAGTTCCTTTAAATATATTATTGTTTATGTGTCACCAAACGAAAATATTGCCCTACGGGTTAATGTGATTTATTGCACTGCAAGCCTGATAAAAATACTTTTGCAAGTAATTTCAATTCAAGAGTTTATGGGTTAAATAATACAGTTAAACATTGCCTTATTAGCATGCATTCAGGTCTCAAACCACACTATGTCATTGTCCCCAAAAATAATCAACATGTAACCTATCTGACATGACCACAGTTTCCGGTGTTTTAACAATAAGTTCAACTTTTTCACCAAGCTGAATGCTTTTGGAATAGCTGTGTAATTGTGTTTGTGACAACGTCCATATTGTATGTTGAAGAGGCTTATTAAACATGACCTATTATTTTGATGTAAATTATCAGTGCAGAATCAAGCAAATGCAACTACAATTTCCCTTCTCTTTGTATGCCACTATGCCTTGATTCTGTTGAGAGTGGGTTGTATTTGATAAATAAAATTGAAGCCTGTTTAAGACAACCCAGAAACGACACTTGTGGCAAAAATGGCGATGCCTTTCACTTATATAAAGACATCTCTGTTGAGTTAAAGGAAGTCTGTCTCCATAATAACTTAGTTCTATCTAAAGGACGTAATCATAACTATAAAAAAATTCTCAAATCTGATTGTCTTTCAACTGTCCTGATTTCAGCACTAACAGGACAGTGAAATAGTACAGTACACATCATGGCTGTAATTGGACAGTATGCACCATACAGAACATTGCAAATTCGCATGTAAATGGATTTTTTCACTGCTAGGAATTTCTGGTGTTTTAAGTTTAAAATAGCCTAAACTATCACAAATTTTGTCATAATTATGATTAATTGGTAAGAGAACATTGTGTTGTCCAGTTTGGTCTGTAATCATACTTGTGACGAAACAATTTGGACTCCCACTATGCCATGGTCCGATTTTGTTAATTACTTGTATGATTACAGACCAAATTGAACTCCACTCAGTCATATTAGCATTATTAACTGTCGGTGATTATATTTCCTGCTTTGCTGTCCCATGAGAATTTGTATTCAGTAAAGAGGTAGAATGAAACAGTGATTAATTATTCCACATTGGTAATAATTTATTGATATATTCGAGGTAAGCACCTACATACATTGTAGTACTGATGATGTAAAAACCTTTTTACTAGCCAAAATTGTCTATGTCATCAAATGAAATTGTTGTAAATTGACAGGGAGTCTCCTCGATAAGCCCAGAAAGGATTCTGAGACTTCCTGTTCAATATTGTACTTATTTCTTAAGTGCAGTTGTGTGTACCATCAAAATATTGCAACCTTACATACAATATGGACCAAATCAATAAATTAAGGTCTGATATTCTGTCAAAGCTTCGTAAAATCATCTTTTAAGAAGTTTGCTGCATGAATCTTCGAAAATTGACATCGATCTGTGTTTGCTGAATCCTCCAAAGCATTCATCTTTCAGAAGTTTGCTGTTAAATTTTACTTTGGATTAAGCCTTCATATTTTTCAGCATGGTTTGTCACTGTCTTTGGAAAATGTCTGCGACTACTGGTGCATGTATCAAACCGGGTTTAGTTCGGCGGCTGTTGTGCCACAAAGTAAATTTACCGAGTTGTGTAGCTCGGCAGCCGTTGTGTCACAAAGTAAATTTATGAGTTGTGTAGCTTGGCAGCCGTTGTGCCACAAAGTAAATCTACCGAGTTGTGAAGCTCGGTGGTGCCATTTGATCATGACTTGTTATATTTTTGGCACCGGACAAACGAACACTTTAACTCTATGTTATTTATTAGGAAAAACTTATAAACCAGCCCAGAGTAGCGCCACTCTCGAGTCACTGAAATCAACACGCTCGACCAAATTACTGTAAAAGTTATTGACGTGAGCCTTACACACATTCCATTGAAGGCTTTGACAGGGTTAGTGCAAAGTTTGAATTCAGATATGAAAGCTTTTAAAACAATAAATTCAATGTAATTCATTTTGTCAACAAGTTGATGATTGGATGCTCTTAAAAATAACAGAGGATATTATCCAAAGAAATGTTTTTGAAGCAAGAAAAAGAATCCCGGGTTAAGTACTAATCGGCCTTTGAGCGACTGCGCCCTGTAACTCATGCCAGTAAAACAAAATGTTCTATTTACATGCCTGACGCACTCTGGCCAGTGTCTCCTCCGATTACAAGCACTTGACACCGAACGATATGATATCTTTTCAAAACCTTCATATTGTGATACACAGTTTAAATAGAGGTTTCGCTGTATGCAACCCTTATGTTCAAAATATGCCATAAACATATATCACAACCACCCTTCCTCCTCAACTGCTACCTGTACGCCTAACAAACATATTGAACGCACTGTCCCAAGCTCCGATTACTCCTAGTATTATTGCTAATATTACTTTTTTTTCAAATCAATCACTTGGAACCGTCTTTCACAGATTCCGTCTCCGTCTCCGTTTCTGTTTCCGTTTCCGTGATTCCGTTTCCAGATTCCGGGTTCCTTATATTAGGGCTCCGGAAAAACTTTTACAATGTTTTCACAAAACTTCAAAAACTTCAACCCTCATTGTTCAAAGGGAACAATGTTTTTTAACACTCGACCAGTTGATATTTTTATATCACTGTAATTTTGAAAGTTTCCCAGAATAATGATGAATAGATAGAAACAAATTTTTCACTCGAATGTGCAGTGCAGTGCATATTTGTGATGAAACGTAATGCCACAGGTATTTTACAACATTTCTTCCTCTTTTAATGAAAGCCGGTCCAGCGGAGCATGAAAAGGCTAGGTAAATCATCAAATCTATATATCTGAGGAAGAGACCTTACCTTTTCAACAAACAGCCGTCCAAAAGGTCACCGCTAATTACACGTGTAGACAACTGACATCACTGGCTTGCTGAGTGACCGCTCACTATTCTTTCTTCTTGATAGGAGGGGGGTAGGTGGGGTAAAGGAAGGGAAACAAGCAAAAGGGGAAAAAGGATTTTGAAAAAAACGAAAACGCAGCGGAAAAAATTACACAATAAAGATACAAATAACAGCATTGCCGGGAATCGAAACTGGGATGCTGCTGCTGGGTATGTGCCGTTGATCTCTCAGAACCCCTACCCCATTATAGTCTATTCTGTGGCCAAATATAGACCCCATCTTAGTCACTTTTGAGCAAATGTAATTTTCGCGATCCCAACTTAGTAACCTTCTGTTCATTACCGGAGCAGGCTCAAATTTCACGACTTAAGGGCGTTATGGCAGATACAACATAGAGGGTCTAGGGGTCTTATAGGGGGTCGACCATTCCGCAAACCGCTTTCGTCTTCTCCGAAAAACCGAAACCGCCTTTATGGCAGTACGAGTATTACAATAACCGTTTTTTTAACAATAACTTACACATTCCTTTCTATATGTTATCTTTCTCCTAACACAAATCACAAGATCTTAAGAACAGAACATCTTGTTTCTAATTTAATAACACGCGAGTAAATATTTTCGATATCTTATAAGCAGTTTACAAATACAAATAATTTACGTCGTTTATACCGAAGCATAAAATACAGATTTCGAGGGTTGGGTGGCTCGCGTAAACCGTTTGTTCTTTCTGAAATAAATTTAGGGTCATTTAGTGACAAAACAAGTGTGGGAATTACTTTACCGTTTAATGAGTCTTGTCTCACAATGTCCCTTGTGATGAGAAGTGCGATGTTTCGACTGTATGCTCCATTCTGGCTATCCCTTGGATAGTTATGCGTAACCATGTAAAGCACGATGCTCCGCTATGATTGGTGCATTTAGATCATCGATGATCAGCAGTTCCCAAAATGTGGCAGTCGAACCTTTGATCAGTCTATTGAAATGTATTGTATAAATCGTCCATTGAAACGGATTGTCCTTCCAAACCTTGATCGGCGTCCAACTTGAAAAAGAGTTTCAGAGGATAACTGCGGTTTATCGTAGTTATGGAGCCTTACTCCATCCTCGACACAGTCATTCCCGTCACTTTCGTCCGAGTCGAATTCAATATCTTCAACTTCATCTTCACTTTCATCACTGTCTGCAGAGTTTGATTCGACGGGCTGAGGGGGAGCGTCCGATTTGTCGTGGTTACTACCTAGTCTAAGCATCACCCTGTGAACTCGCAAACTGGTTTGATGATAACAAGCGGGTGGTGAAGTTCCTGCCTCCGCCATAGTTGTTTCTTGGCGCACGGACGTCTGCCTGACCGCTCTCCCGTGAACGCTTGCGAATTCTGTCAGCTTCTGGCAGTCATCTAAGCTCAGCTTACGAGCAGGAAGGGATTTCATTAAAGGCATTTCTTGAAACTGGATCGTGCCTTCTGGTAGTGGATACCATGCAGCTCCGAGGATGACTAAAGTAGAATGCACTCCACGTTGACAATCTCTTCACACTCTCCTTCTCGCAGTCTCCAAATGAACGACAATACTGCAACATGGGCAAGACGTCACTTTGATATGTGTCGTTGAATGAAAGTGTTCGACGTCTAGCGTCATACAGCTTAGTAAACTGGTATCATAATAATTGATCTGCTTCGTAACCTCGTTTAGACGGTTCAACCCTAACTGAACCAGCCGTACGGAGTCAATAGTTCTCGCGGCAACATTTCCTTGAGGACCATTCGATGTTTTCGGAAGATGAGTATTTACCTCATGGTAAACAGCCCGTTCGTTTTCTTCTAATAACACACGGCAGTTTTGTATTAACCCCAGTGCAGACTAAAGGTTGAATGTTTCACATGCCTTGCCTTTATTGCGAACTGAAAATCCCTTGTACAAATCACCGATATACTTGTATATCTTATGGGTCGTTGGATCACTGAAGATGATGTCGCAGTCTCTTTTTGTGACTTGCGATGGATAGCAACCATCTCGTTCGTTGTCAACCACACGGATAGGATCAACACCACAATTTTTGAAGTCAATCATTTCAATTCCAAGATTGGAAACAGCAAACATTTTCCGCGAAACTATGCAAAGGCTGGACTCTGCTCTCCAGTTTACTCTGTAAGAAAAGAGGCGTTGGATAGAACCACGCCTGCCAACTCCATCTGGCGAAGTTTTAACGGCAACAATGGCGTTTTCTGTAATACTTGTTGCATACAATAACTCGTTGTCAATAATGCAAACAGAAGAAAATTTCGGTTGATCGCAGCTGTCGGAACACCAAAAGTTGATCGTGGTAACAGGTTCGAACAGATTCCCTCGAACAGATTCCCGTCCCTTTTTGTTGCAAGATTGTAATGAGGCTTAAGTGGCTCAGTAGCATAATTACACCTGATCTCACAGTATAAACTTCTTGCTCTTTGTTACAAAAAGACTCTCATTTGCATGAAAATTTGACCTGCATTGACTCTTTCTTTCCTTGTCTTATCCACATCGGGCCAAGGATGAAATTCACAGTTTTTCTACCACCCAAATGTCAAATAGTGTTGAAAACTTCAGCTACCTCTCGGTCATACTCGTTACAGCGATTGTAGTAAATTTCTATGACATCTGTAAGATACTTGCAAAGAATACCATTTTTAGAGATGAATCGAACACATTGAATTAATTCGTCAAACTTATGACAGAGAGGGTCTGTTCTGTCCACACTACATCTCTTTCATCCATATAAAGGTCATGGTGTACGTCATTAGAATCAGAAGAACTAGACGACTGACCTTCTCTGTCATCCTAGTCGTTGGGCATATCTTGATTAGCTTCGTTTCGCATGAAATTGTCCTCTTCAACAGAAGAGTTAAAAGAGCGTTCACCAGCTGTATGGAGCTTTGATATCTAAAAAGGAAAGCAACTTGACGACTTTTTTACAACAGAAACATTTAAAGCAATTGAGACCAATCACAGTCTATCATTCAAGGATTTATATTCCACAGGCCAATTGCTGTTAAGTTTCTGTATGTGATAAACGGACCCGTAAAAACTCTAAAATGGGAAAACTTGGTCGGCAACCAGCTTAAAAAAAACCCAGCCTTTTGTATGTAAAACATTATTGTTTATTCTTTATAGTGGAGTCAGAAAAGTTAGAGACTGATCATCTACTAATAACAATGTCCAAATCCAAGACCAACAGTAAATTTGGCGAGGTTGATTCTTTGGCAAACGCAACTTGGGCTGGTTAATCTCGCACTGATTATATACGTTTTACTGCCTGAAAAGTAGATGGCATTTAGATTTACTTTGAGCCGAGCTCCTGGTCTGATAATCCCAAGTAAGAATCGTAATCGATGGCCTCAACAGCTTTAGGGACGGTGATTTTCTTTCTTTTTTCCGGAACTACGCTACCACGATCTCTAGTGAGCATTTCATCAATTGTCCGGGTTCTTTTTGATCGCGGTTGGTTTGATTTTGCAGCACACGCATCAAAGTGCTCTGGAAATGAAATTGCAAATTAAATTACTTTAATGGCGTCCGTTGATGAATTTTCCTTATTACCACTTCACTTCAATCACGGACCTCTGCGATCTTTTCTAAATGAAATTAGCTTTTTTCAAAACACCCGAAACTTCTTCTTAGTTTTGGAATACCTTTTGCTCAATTCGAACCAATTCAGTCTTCTTTTCCAGTAGGGCATAGGAGTTTCAAAATATCGATTCTCAAAATGTACGTACCTTCCATCTAAAGGATTTGAACTTATAGCAAGTTAATTTTGGCCGGTATTTCAGGGAGACCCTTTGTTTCCATCCCATTGCTCGAATGCTTTAATTTACTTCGCCCTTTCATCAACATCAATTTCTATTACATATGATAAACAATAGTTCGATCTAAAAACATGAACTACGACATTTGAACTGGCCACTGAGATTTGTGACTCGTCACAATCTTTTTCATACGAGGTTGAGCAACTGGTTGATCGTACAAGAAGTAACTCCTTTACTTCAAAGCACTGTCGTAATACTCATTTGTTTTGAGTACATTTACTCGTCCTCTCCACAGCCACTTGAATGTTTTCCTACACTTTAAGGGGAGAGTTGATAATGCTGTCGTTGCTGTCGAAGAATCTTGTGTGCTTGATGTTAAGTCTAGAACAGTGCTGATTATTTCTACCGGTCGTGTTCTTGAATCTAATGGTTCTTTAAAAGCCAGATATCTGTTTTGCAACTGCGAGTACCACTTAGCTTTTTTCGTCCCGAAGATCGTTTCCAGAAAGCACGTCATTCACGTTGCCCTGTATTTCTTGCAAAGCTGGAAGAAGCGGGACAGGCGAAGGATTTTGCTGTTTCAGATATTTTAAAAGCTCTTGAGGAATATTTTCTTGAAACCTTGCTTGGTTGAAAGCCTGCCTCACTGGGAAGGATGTTTATTCGAAGTCGATAATTATCCTATGTAGCCTGCGTGGCAGGCGTTAAAAGGGGAAGAGGAAGGGGGAATTTGGGCGCGCGAGGGAGAAAGGAAAAGAAAGGAAAGTTCCCCCCCTCCCTCCTTCTTCGGGCGTGGTCTCGCGCCCTAATTCCTTTCCCCTTGCCTTTCGAACGCCTGCCACGCAGGCTAAAGATAATCAAAAGGGCGATCCCGCGCCTATTTGAAAGATTGTTTTTGATTAGCTGGGAAAACAATACTTGGGCATTGTCACACAACAATGACCCTATCCCTGAAAACAACGGAAGTTCAGATTAAAGGGGACCAGTGAAATAAGAGGTTTAGAACGGAGCAGGTCTACTGAACCTCTTATTACTGATTCACAAAAAGAAATCAGTTTGGCCCAGATACATTTGCTTGGCTTATACTGCGGCTAACTTTCCCCTGATTAAATAGATTCTGCACGATCACGCCTAGTAAATTCGATGATGTGAAACACGAGTAAAGACGTTAACAATTCGCTTGCCTTTACTGGCGTCAATCATCTGATCATCAAACACGACCAAATTCCGTTTGTTCACATTAAAATAGGAATCCTGCTCCAAACTCTTAGGAATTCCCTTGACGAACTCAATGTGTGGCATGGTGACTAGCATTTCTGTATACGCAGGCTGCCATCGTGAATAACACCAAACGATCCTCTCTGGGGGAGAGGGGTCGGAAAGCGTACTTCTGGTTTGCTTCATACTATGGCCGCTTCCAAAGATATTCTTTTCTGGACTCCTCACGGACAGTTAATTCCAAATAAACCCGTTATTCCCGTAACAAACATCGCCGAGCTACTTGAATATATGTTACTCCCACATACCAATGACGTTACCAAACCTCGTGCTCTGAATACTTTTCTGGATGGACTTGTGAGGTTTAAGCAAGAACAAAAAGTTGCTTAACGATTTAATAGAAAAGGAAAAAGGCTACCGAAATGCCGAAAATACTTCCGATAACGAGAGTAATAATGATGAGAGTTGAAAATCAGGAGGAGCAGGTGGAGGACGAAATTTAGAAGACAAGGAAGTGGTTTCTGAGAATGGCGTTGAAGATGACTCCAAAGAGAGCGACAAGGACACTGAAAACTACAGTCAGGAAACAGAAAGTAGTAGCCCTGAAACGTCCACCACTTTTCACTCTGAAAATCCCTTTGAACACTGCGAGAACTCTAATGTGTGCGGAACATTGATCATGAAATGTCGTAAATGCTCTTGGCACGATATTACTACAAAATTTGTCCTATATGCGATCACCAGATCCCCGAGGAGAGAAATTACATCAAAGAGGGTTTTCCTCTGTGTCACGATCGTGAAGCAATTACACACAAAAACGCGAAGACGTTGGAAACCAATTTTTATTCCCCTTTTAAAGGGGAGACCGAAGATCAAAACGGTTTTGTAATAGTCAGTCAAAACTGAAGTAGAGAGTTTTCAGCTCCACTTTGTGTATATGTGTCTGTGTTTTGTTTATATATCCGATTATTAACGCTAAATAGAATATTTCCCATTCGCGTGTAGTGGAACAGGCGTTCAAAAGAGCTTAAAGCTCATCAACATTGGTAACGAAAGCCATAGTGGTAGAAGGAAAAAGGTTTTCTCAAACAAACGACCCCGGAAAAATATTTCCTTGGCAAAGCGATTGCAAGAAAGATAGCGCTTTCAAAAACTGGCCGCCTTTATGTCGAAAACAAAATAGATTATACATGAGCCAATCAGGGTTAAAAGAGACCGGGCAAGCCTAAGCAAACCTATTGTTTCTATTGTAACCTGAGATCAGGCCCAATTTTAGCGGTTCTCATACATTCTCTCTAACGGCTACCGCTAAAATTGTTTTCGTTTCGCCTTGCCAGCCGGAATGTTATTACAAAGCGAAACGAAAATTGAGCCTGATCTCAGGTTATTTCTATTGTAGTAGACAGACGCTCATTTAGTAAACCTATACCGAAGTAGTATGCAGGAAGGCAACGACTAGACACCTACTACTAGACACTGACTAGGCACTTAATTAGTATGCAAGAGGATAGTGACTTGACCTTGCTAGATACCAACCAGACACCAAAGAGGCTTAATTCCAATGACAGTACACTACTCCTGTTAAATTTTAAAATATTGCGTGGATTGTATTGTGAGACATTAAAGGTGTAATTTTTGATTTATTAAAAAGACATTTGGCACAATCAGTAGTGGGGCAATTTATCCCAGGTCTCTTGCCGTTACTGAGTTTAAATGATCTTGGAAACTGATTTAGACAACTATTTGAATTCTTCTGTTTTTCCTCCATACGCTACCCTGCGCCACAGACGAAACTAAATTCTGGTAACGTCCGTCTGCGAGACAGCGCCGAAATCCTTGTTCTTGGCCCCACCTGTGTACCACTGAGGATTTGAGTATGCGCGATGATTGGCCTGTTAAAAAAACGACTGTCAATTTGTCAATCAGGTTGAAAGGAAATTCGAAACGCACTCCCGGCAATTCGTTGAATCCGTTGGGGGCCCAGAACAAGGATATTGGCAGTGGTTCGCAGACGTTACTTACCGAGGTTAAACTACGTCTGCGACGCAGGCTACCATACAGTGTATGCCAGACGGAAAACAATGGTTTGTTCTATAATAGCTAATAGGGAGAATCTTGGTTGAACAGTTCACGGAGTTCTGTACCAATTTTGTATATATACTACGAAAGGAAAAATATCTTCAACTGCGAATGCTTGTTGGGGCCTTTGCTCTCAGGATCGATAGAACGTCCTTGGAGTAGCGGTTTACCATAAGGGCAGAGCTTGACTCCTCTATGCAGTAGGGACATTGAAATTGTAGTCCTCCTCTTGTCGTATTATCTAGAACTTTATATTTTTCGAGCCTACATCTTTTGGGAAAAATCGTGGAATATAATGGTGGGTTGGGATGGCAGTTGTAAAGTGAGTTTCAACTTGGTATTCTAAAGGGCATATGAACTTGCTAATTGATCGCTTTATAATTACGTCGACAAGACAGACAAGCCTTGTATGCTTGATGCCATTCTTTTAAAACAAATGACACATATCCTTTTTCAAATATTGAAGCCAATCCTTAAAATTTTATTCCACGTTTTTGTTATCGTTATTTTGTATTTTGTAAACTTGAAAAGACGTGACGTTAAACAAAATACAGACTTAAGTTCAAGCAATTTTACATTTTAGGGTACAGTAGAAAAGTCACTTTTCAGCCCATTTACACAAGCAAAAAATATGGCCAGGACACCACATATTTTGGCACCATGCTTGCAAAGTTTCGGCACGGCTCGAGCAATTACCCACTTCCACACGCATCGGTATCAAACAAAGTGGTACCCCAACTTTTAGGGGTGCCGAGACTACCTCGTGGAGGTAGTCTCTGTTGTTTTTACAAAAATGGTGGCCTCTAAATAACTAAAGTAGAATCGTGGAATTGGGTAGTCAAATGAGGGCACAGAAACGTCAATAAAATTATGGGTAGGAGAACAGAGTTGCTCTCGTTGCAAATAGCCACTTTTGAATTTGTGCGGAGCTGATTTTCAAAATACTTAACTATTACCGACTAGAAAAACTGGACATCAAAACATCTAAAACTTTAAAAAAGACACAAATCTTACTGTCACTTCTTTAGTAAACTTTAACGTAAATTTATCGTTTTATCCTATATGAAAGTATCTAGGACAGCAAATAAGCTTCAATATGATTTCCTTTCACTCCTGAAATATTCTTACTAAGCATTATGGTTAGTACATCACTTCCGGGGTGCACATACCCTCCGGTATTTGTTTGACATTTCAGTCACAATTTCTAGCTGCTCCTTCTAAAATGCAAAAAAATGGCATATAAGCGGTACATGCATATTTACACACTTTTTAAAGAAATATTGAGAATGTAGAACAAAAGTCCTATTCATTGAAATATTAGGAATTTAACCAAAAACGAGGACGGAGGTGGCGAGAACTTCTCTTAAAATTGAATTCACGCTGTTTTAAAATTCAGCGCTTTTATTCCCTGTCGTTTACAGTTGTAGAAGTTGGTAAATTTTTCTGTACTTGAATTCTTAAAGACTTTATCTGAGTTTAAAAAAAAAGGGTGAAATTAGGCAGTTTCAGACGTCGTGGTCGTGCAACGACGACAAAGAAATGTGCAAAAAAATTAAAGCGTGATGCATGTGCAAATTAGAGTTTGGTTCCTCTCATGAAAAGTTCGGCGACGTTTGGCCTTGGCCTAAATTTTACATCCATCTGCTTAATAATGAGCAGCTTTGTCCACGTGTTAGCCCAAGTTCCCCTTCTTAAAGAATACTCTTTCAATTTCCTCTTTTCCAGCCTAAACTCCGACCTTGTCGAAACTGAAAAGACTTGCAGGTTACACAGACTAATCATGAACTAACTCACACTAAGAACAATGCTCAAAGGTCAGTCTCGCGCACACTTTCAGATAATTTCGATTTAGTAGAACCAGTTATCGACAATTTCGCCTTCTTTACGCGGAATGATTTGTTAAATCTAGCCTCCATTTTCACAGTAATTTCCTGAAAAACTTCAGGAGATTCACCATGCTTTTCCAAAACATGTTTAACTAGCGCCTTCAGCAGGTCAAAACAGTGTACAACCTCTCCTGACCTCAACGGTATGTCCATCTCTCCTAACATTTCAGTGTTTGGTTTTGGAAGTTTGAATGGTTTCTTCAGAGTAGCAACGAACTCCGACAGCTGAGCTAACGGAAGATATACCTTACCGTCAGGAACAAACTCCCCCCACGAAACATAGAAGCTGTTAAAGTTTTCCTGAGTGATGCAGAAATCCTCGATCTCGTGAGCACGGTACACATTTTCGAGAATGATAGCAATGTACATGTTGACGATGATAAGGAAAACAATTACGATGTAACTGACCAAGTAAAGAATAGCGCCAAAGGAACCGCAATTGCCATGGGGAAGATTCATGTAGTTAGGATCACAGTCTGGCGGTTTCAGTAGCAAGGAATCCATAACGTCATTCCATCCCGCGCCAGTTGACAAACGAAAGAGTAATGACAACGAACTACCAAAAGTCGCGAAGTTTACAAGGTCATTTAAGCCGCCTTCTTGTTTAGCATGTCCAAACGCTGACATGCCGATGATTCCGTAGATAAATATCACCAAGAAAAGAAGTGCACCTACGTTGAAGAGAGCTGGTAATGAGATCATAAGTGCCCACAAGAGCTGACGTATTCCCTTGGCAAACTCCACCAGCCTTAGAAGCCTGGCAATTCTAAAGATGCGTAGAACGCGAAGAAGACTGGGGCTGAACATATCTTCATTCACATTTACCTCCTCAAGGATGATCTCTGTAAAGACGTAAACCAGTTTTTTAGTCAGTCTGCAGCAAAACGATGCACTAGATTAATCCCGTATCCACTCAAACAACTCTTGGGGAGAAAAATTTAGTACAGACATTTTTGACGCATCTCAAACCAAACCCGACTTGTCAAGGGATTAAATGAGGAGATTTCGTAGTAATCAGTCGGGAAAACTCGTAAAAAAATGTAAAAAAAAGGGCGGCCATGCTGCCTCAACCAGCCGGTCTCTTTTTTTTCTATACCGACCATCCGGCCTGCAAATAACATGTACATGTAAATGTTGTTTTTAATGAGGAAAGAGCTGAGAATCGTAATTGCGTTTGTTTTTAACTTTTAAGAACGGTGATAAATTTCAACAATTATGATGACAATGGAGGAAATACGTACCCACAATAGAGCTGATAACAATAATAAAATCAAACACATTCCAAGCTTTCTTGAAGTAATGCTGCTTCAGTGCAATAACCTTTAGTATGGCTTCCAAAACAAAGATACCAGTGAAGATAAAATTGGATACACGTGATCATGAGTTAAGGAAAGTATTTATATAATTCTGTAGCTTACCGTGTTACTCATTCTGCGGATTGTTATTATAACTGAAGTTTTGACCACAAAATATTTTTAGGAAATCTGGGTATTAGAGGAAGCACTAAATTAGCATTTTCGATACTCATTTACTTGTTTTGGAATAAATAAACGTGGGTAACGTCTTAATCTTCTGCCTGTTTGTGATGGAACGTGCAGGAATCACCAGAGGTTACTGTCACTTCGTGGGCAAGACTATGATAAAGTTTAGCTGGGACTTGGCAGAGATTTGGGACTACCCAACTGTAAAAAGAAATACTAACATTTCTCTCAAAACGATGTTAGGCGTTTGATAATTATATTTATACTCTGCCTTTTATGTGTCCGTGGACTTCACTTCAAGCATGAACGGAAAGTTTAGTACTTTAACTTCAACCAAGAGCAACTTTAATAGAAATTTGTGTCCTATACAAGTGGATATAAGATCGCACAGATTAAATGAATTATATAAATTAAAAACCGCTTTTTAAGGAAATAGAAAACAAATGAAAAAACTTGTCGTGGCAATTAAGAAATGGTAAACGTGCAGCGTGCAACCATGGAGTTATGGATGCACGCGGGAGGTTGCTAAGCACGAAAGAAGCGTAAGAGTCGCACGAGGCGATAGCCGAGTGCGACTCTAGCTTCTTGAGTGCTTAGCAAACCTCCCAAGTGCATCCATAACTCCATGGTTGCACAGCTGCAACGTTTACCATTTCTTTTATAACATAATCAAAAGAGAAAAACATTATTTTCCATTTGCCTTCGGTTGAGTCATCGGTCCGAGTTCATGCCTGTGCTGCCATCTGCCCGCGCGTAAACAAATCAGGTTCTAATCTATGTTTTTCAAAAACTTGCTTTTGAGTTTTTCTTTCGCTGAATCAACCGTTCTCCGTCTTCAGGTAAATTGCAAAACGTTTTTTGTTGTTATTCTGAATGGCATCTGTCTACTTGCTATTAATATTATAAGGGTAAAAACTTTGAGGGAAAACTATAGCTGTGCGCTATAAACACCAACTAAAATAAGCTAAAACTAAAATAAGTTAAAACTAAATAAATGAAATAATTATCAAGCTTATTTATCTGACAATTTTTGAAATAAACATAAAGTGGAAATGAGAAAATTTGACTGTAATTCCTTTAGAATAACAGGTAACACTAATTTTAAAAAGAAATTAACTAGCTTTGTATCGAAATCTATCTGGGGAAATCCAGCTATGAAAGTCAAACTGAAATTCGCCGACACAGCCGGGGCTGAATCTTTTTTTTTTCGACCGTTCTCTGAACGACTGTTATGAATGAACACTGAGGAACAAAATAATACACACAGAAGTTACTTTTTGAAAAATTTATTTGAAAACCTAAATGTTTCTGTACTCAAATGAAATTCGCTTATTCCAGCGTAATGTGCCCGTTTAAACTCAACTAAAATTTTTAATCGATGCGATGAAAACTTCACAACAAAGCTGTCTCGAATTTGAGCGTGTTTCCTAAAATATTTGCTTGAATTTAGTATCAGCTTGACCAAAAAGTCAATAACACAATGCTAATTGATAAATTTACATTTCAAACAGACTTTCTCTTCTATAAAAAACACACAAAATGTACCTTAAATCTTCGCTCGCTCGATTTTCCTTCAGCCGATTCTAGCCGCGAGGAAAACAGTGATTAATTCATCCAGGGCAAATTTGTCGCTTGATCTTTTGTCTTTTTCCCTTCAAAACGACAGCTTAGTATTTCCTTCAACTTCCACTTTTCATCTGTGCATTTCATCGGTGTATTTTACCGTCAGGAGGGGAGATTTGTTGAATTTGCCTAAATTTTACCGCGCTAGCTGGCGTGCACCCACGGGCAAATGGTAGTGGCTAACTGACCAATCAGAGCGCGCGATTTAGTTTTGTTATGTTATAAAAGGATATGAAGTACGGTGGTGACCTGGGAGGACTGTCTATAATGTTGAATCATCATCATGACCATGTTGCACATTATCACTGTCATAATGGCGACTTCAAATTTATCCCCCGTTACCACATCATATAGCAGGCCGATCAATCTTTTCTGTGGAACATATAATCAAATACACATAAAAAAGCACGGTAAGAGGCCTGGCTCTGGGCATCCGGAAAAGTAGTTGTATAGATGATATCAAGTGTTTTATTCCTCAACCAACAATACCGTCTTCAACTTCTTAAAGGGGCTATGTCATGGTGAGTATTTTCAGCCATCTTTGCCATGCTTAGAATCCTAAAATAAGTATATCTATACTGTAGTAGCTAGTACCTTAGGTCGAATCTCCTTTGAAGGTGGTTTCTTTCTGGCGGCTTCTTTAAGAAAACTGACCCACTTTCTTTGTGAATCGGTCAGCAACATACCCATGCTGCTGATGTCCTCGTACTAAGATTGAAAATTAAAGTACAACAGTTCGTACGTAAGAGCGTCCAGAATAAATAAGGTAGACAAATTATTCGCTAGTTTCCAATGTTTATTGAAATATTTTTATTCGCAGCATAGGGGGGTAAAACTTAATGGCCTCTTTGGTTTTTGTCCACTCTAAAAAAAGAAG
This sequence comes from Porites lutea, assembly GCF_958299795.1. NCBI lineage: Eukaryota > Metazoa > Cnidaria > Anthozoa > Scleractinia > Poritidae > Porites > Porites lutea. The sequence goes on along the minus strand of NC_133207.1, from coordinate 12,293,599 downwards.
ACCTCACGAATGACGTTAAGGAACTGAATACATGAGTCTGGCTGGCCCGGTTTCCGGGCTGGTTCGCTTTGAAAAGATCGCAGCGCGCCAATTAAACGCAACAGAAATATAATTTATTAGTGACTGCATGAAAACCCGGCCAATCCGGTTATGTGGAATCCGAGCTAATATCAGGATGAAAAACACCGGCCAAGCGAGCCTGCTCGGCTAACTCCAGCTGAATTGCCTGCCCGTTAACATAAATTTGTATCAATCGTAACATGTACACTCATCATCATGTGACATTCTAAAGCTCAACATTCTTGTTGTGTTTTGGTCATGTTTCTGTGAAGTTGTATCTCTAATACTTTCAACCGTTCCCCGTTGAAGGTCAAGAAGCACCTCTGTTCTATTTCCTCAAGAAAGAAGGAGTGTTAATTCAGTTATTACGTCATCAAAATATTTTCCAGTTCATCGAAGGGCTCGCAGCAGCACGATCAATGGAGGCAAGAGACATGCGCATTGAGAAAAATGTTTCGGGCGCCACTCACGTTCATGACGAAATTACTAATGTTTATTTTGTTTTAAATGGATGTAGATGTGTCAATGTTTCGAATAAAGCAAATCGCACATTCACATCGTTTTGTCCCAAGACAACCCTTACATGCACCTTTTTCTTCAGTTCAATTCTATCACTTTTTTAAATAAAGGGGAGAGTCTTCAAGGTCCTACCTACCTAGGTTTGGGAAAAAACAACGAAGGATACTTTACCTTCTTTTTTAAGGTGTTAAAGTTGTCAATAATGACCCCTACAAACAGGTTCAGCACAAAAAACGAACCCACGATGATAAAAGCAACAAAAAAGCAGTACGCCACCAAGTTGTTCTCAAACTTCGGCTGCATGTCCACCTGAGAGGAAGTACATTTATCAGTTACATACGTTACAACGATAAAATGCAAATGACAAAGAGTCATCTCGCAACCTTAAAAAAAGCCATCATGATAATGATAAATTTATAAATACTACGGTGACGGACTAGTAACCAAAACGTAAGGCTAGTAAAAATTGTATGATATAAAAAAAGAGTGTTGTAATGTAAGTCTATAAATGGCAAAACTACACAACTTAAAACTACTCGACCATGTTTAAGATCAAGTCACTCTCACACCAGGCACATGTTAGCCCATTTCCGGGGTGCTCGCGTAAAGCAGTCAGGGGACCGTATGTCTTAAGGGGGATCCCAAAGGCTGAAATGTTACATCATCTCCCCTAACAGGAATAATTTAAATGAGTCTTTGTCACCTTTTAACTTGGCGCCCAGATCTGTTTGTAATGGGTGTGTGTGAAACAGTTTCTGTCGGACTCGATTCTCATTTCACTGGACTTGGCGCTTGCTTCTCCGATTCAGCTGCCATTGGACTAGGAGGAGAGTCACCGTGCTGTCCACGTATAGGAGGAAAAAACTTGGTCTTGGAGTCATGGGACAATCATTTGCAACTGAGATGATCTGCCTTCTATTTTTCCAGTGAGCAAGCCCATGTAACGGTCTTACGCTTGGCGTGCTCGGTGTACCCGAGTCTACCCTTGTCAGTTTTCCCGTTTGTTGTGATTCCAGAGATGATGTTATGTGTACACTCTTCTTTGACAATCATAATTCCTGCTTTGGCAGTACTTCAGTTTTGCACCATTTCCTTTCACTATTCGGACAAAATCGCGCCTTGTGCACAATTACAAGTGGAGGCAAATCGCTAATGTGATTGTGTTAACTAGACTTGGCACTTCGCCGTCGCTTATGAAGAGTTTTCAGAACACGATCACCATCCATCGGCTGAGGTAACCAAGAGACGCCGATGAGTTGGTATCATCGTTCGTGGTCGTCGACCTCATCAGCAACTGTGCAGAAGATACGCCAATATATTCAAATAGTGAGTTGCGATATTTCAACAGTCCCTTAAATGGATCAGCTTTATCTTCTGCTGCAGTCCTCCTAAGAATACGTTTTGCAGTCCGTGCAGCCCTTTCTGCTGCTTCATTTGATTGAATATCCTCTTCAAGTTGTTGACGACACAAGTCGGCTGTGGTCTACCCAAGCGGGGTGATTTCAAAGTACTTGAAAGTCGGTAACTACCAGGTACGATTGGTCACATTAACAGCCGCCAGTTCCAACAATTTGTCAAGGTAAGCCTGGAATATTGTTGGGGTATATTGTCTCTCTATGTTCTTAGTTGCGGAACGCATTTCAAGCTCGACAGGAACTACTTTGTCCTTGATTTGGGCAGTCATTGAAAGCCAGGAAATAAAATTCCAGGCAAATAAAAGGCTCTTGTTCTCTTCTATATATGCGCTGTGTATTTCATGTAACTCATCTCACAATGGTTTAAGTAAAACGCCATCCTCTACTCTCAGCTCATCCCTGAAATTCCAGTATTCTCGAGGAAGTGTACTTGAGCTGTCCTTGAATTTTCTCAGGGTGCTGCTTTCGAATCAAATTTCCTCAACAAGATTTTTACTCCGAAAATATGTTCGCTGACTGGTCTATTTTCACTGAGAAGGGCTCTGCTAAGACAATCTGAAATGATCTGCTGTTTTCCTGGTACATAGCCAGCATACCTCAAGGTCATACTTGGTGGCTTTCAGCAGCACCCTCTGTATTCTGGGAGGGGCCTCATTCAGTGGCTACGATTGACTAGAGCGTTTTGTGATCTATCTCGACAATAACTTTCTCTACCGAACACACGAGTAAATCTTTCGCACTCCCCACACAATAGCTAGCAGCTCTTTTTCAATATTTGCCTACAGCTTCTCAGAGGCAGTCAATGACTCTAAACGGAAAGCAACTGGTTTCCCCGGCCATTGTCTTTGCTACTGGCATCAACACTTAGAACTGTCTCTTTCCTGTTATCAAAGTAAGATAACACAGGGGTACTAGTGATGACCATTGCGGTTACTCCCAGACACATGCTACACATTTCTAGGTCTCTGTAGATTAGCCTCGCCTTTTGCTCAATGAACTTGCCCAGGTAATGCAGTTCCTAGAATTCAAAGCACACCTTTTCCAGTAAAAGAAGGCATCTCACTGATTGCTCGAACTTTATTAGGGACTGTTATTCGGCTAAGAACAAAATAAATGTTCAACATAGCTTACTTCGGGAAACCGAGGTTTCAATTTTTGGGAGTTGAACTTCAGTCCTACTTCTCTGCTCCTATCCAGTACTCAGTTCTCAAATTCTGGGTAGCTTCTGTTGATATTCACCAAGTATCGGGAAATCGTCCACTATAATCTCCACAGGATCCCCTTCGAGGAATTTTCCACCGACTCCGGTAGATATCGATCTCATGAATGTTGAATGTTAAGAGCTTTGCGCTTTTATCATCAACTCGCAGTTGTTAGTACTCACCGCATGCATCAAGGGAAATGAAACTTTTAGCACATGAAAGTCGGTTAGCAAATTCCTCCTTCCCCGTAACCATTGAATAGTGTGGTATCTCAAGTTAGTGCTTTTTTAGGTTCCTTGGGTCGATACAAATTCGAAGATCATTGTTTGATGGTGGAGGGTTCTTCTATTTTACTTTTCGTTTGTCAACTATTAGTATAGATAAAACTTACGGGGACTGTTTCTCTTCTTTGATAGTAGTCCCACCTTCTTCCATCCTTCCATCTCGCGCTGGTTCAAAGAGGGCAATTTTTCCTGGGAGGGCGTACTACCAGATGTTTCAAGGGATCAGCTTACAAATGTACTTATTACTAAAACAATCTTCATAGTCCCTCAACACAAAATCAGTTTGGAAAACACCTGGCCTGGCGTTTCTTGCACAGATGGTTCTTAATTTCTGACTGTGGAGTATCTATCAGTTCGAGATTCGCAATTTTTTTCTCTCGAGTGCCCGATACACTATCCAGCACAAGAGATCCAAAATATGTGCACATCGTTATTGAGCGAAAGCTCATAGTCCAATAATACACTTCAGCATTTAATTCTTTGCACACCCGTGCAAGGTGGCCTCGTTACATTTGTCGCATTTTTTTTTTCAAGTGCAAGGCAGAGAGGTGGCTGAGTAAATGAGTGCTTGAACTTTGAGTTTTCTAAGAGGCGGGTAAAGTGAACGTTCGGTACCAGTAAGTGTTTATGTGTAAAACGCGTACTGCTGGAGCTTGGCTGCGTCGAATATACGGCAATCATCATGAGCGTTTTGCAGCGTCAACCCACCTTGCAGTTCGTCTGGAAAAACCTACTCCTGACACCATATTATAGTATCAGTCGATAAAAGGTGAAACCAGAAAACTTCAAACTACTTGATCTTACGCCAAAAGAACATGTATACAACTCCTGGGGCGCCCTTGCAAAAACAGCCAGGGGACCTTATGTCTAAGGGTTGTTCCCACAGCTCTAAATGCTTCACGTTGTATATGGCGGGAGCTATCCATCCAGTTAAAAGAGGGCTAGGTAACACCATGATCATAATCAGGATAGTGTCCGCCCCTTTTAAATAATTGTATGGAAAATGAGGAGATCTGTACTAGGTCGTATCAGCTCCGATAAGAAAAATTGGCCTAAATTTTTACTTTAGTTTAACAAGCGCAACAATTTTATGTTCCTCTAAGAAGAACTTGATACTCACCTTAGTCGAGTCCACTGCGTCCTTCATAACTTCCATCCAACCTTCAAAAGTAGCCTAAAACACGCCATATAAGCACAAATTTCAGCTAGAGACGTCGCTACTTAAGTACATTGTACTCCTAACAGAATGAGCGCTAATTACGTAGACGTGGTACGACGAAAGGTCCCGCTTAGTGTCCCTTGAAAACGGAAACACAACTAAATGTTTTCGAAACGCCACAGCGACACCTATGACGTAGATTCATTCTCGTAAGGGAAAAATATACTGCAGGTTTGTTTAGCTTCAAAGCATTTTCCTCCTATCTTCATATTAATAGTCCATGCTTGTTTTCAAATTCTATTTTGTGTGCTATTCACCCAGAACGCCTATAATATTATCAGCACTTTGTACTGACAATTAATGCAATACCCTTAACACAAAATAACCTAACTCCAGTTTTAAAGGCATGTGTTTGGGTTTCTAAACGCACGGTCACTTTGGTGCCTATGGTAGCATGTGTAAATGTCATTAGTCAGAAGTTAAGGCCAAAAAAAAAAGAAACAGAAAAACAAGTGGTAACGTACTACTTGCATCAGTGCAAGGAAGCCTGCCAAGACGTTATCAAAATTCACGTTGGAGTTGATCCAGCGGTAACCGTCTATGGTGCGGTTCATACATTCTGCTTTACTGGCGATCTCACTGGCAGGTAACTGGGCGTTGTCTTCATCCACACACTTGTAGAACTTTCCGGCAAACAAATGAACGCCAAGAATGCTAAATATCAGCCAGAAGAGAACGGAAACCACCAGGACATTCGCAATACCTGGTATAGCAGCAAAGAGCGCATTCACCACTACCTTAAGAAAGACAATACAAACAGTGTTTAATGCACATGAGATTTAGTAGTCATGAAATAAACTAAGTTTTACTTTACTTTTAACTGGCTACGATTTCTACGGGGATTAAACCAAAGGAATGGTGAATCGCCAGTCGCTGTGTTGTACTTTTGGGCGGTCTGTTTAATAACATGGTCATCATCAAAAAGCTATTGCATTCGATTTATTAACTAAACAGGACAAACTCTTTGATAGCATGGCTTGGGCATGTTCTTGATCAGGAAGACCGCATCATTTTGTATTCTTTTGTTTAAGCTTAGGATGATCTTTCTTTATCTTCCTACATAAATTACCATCGCTATTGTTTCAAGAAACAGACTTAATATAAATCGATAATTTATTGCAACAACATGACTTAATTCAATTCCCCTGGGAGATTTTGCTGGCAAGTTTTGATTACCTTCATTCCCTCCAGTCGTGAGATGGCCCGGAGTGGTCTCAATGCTCGTAATGTACGTAGGGAACGAAACACAGACAAGTTCTTGTTCTCAAATAGGCAGGCGAGTGAAATCTGTGAGGGAAAACACATACTATCAGCGATGCGTTTATCCAGCCTTTATGCAAATTTTTGTACAGTAGGTAGTGAGCTTAACAAATGATATTCTACTCACTGAGACAATAAAGGCATCCAGACAGTTCCAAGGAGAGGCGAAGTACTTGGTGAGGCCAAAAGCTATGGCTTTAAGTAGGAACTCTAGCGTAAAAACGCATGCAAAAATGTAGTTGAGTATTTCCAAGGTTTTCTCGAGATTTGGCCTTTTGTGCAGATTAACGTCTTCAAAAACCTACGAGTTTCAATAAGACCTTTGTAAGCATTTTCCATTTACAGTAGTGTTTACGATTGAAGATATTGCATTTAGATAGCTTTTGGGCAAATATCTCAGCGTGGCTAAGTGGCCAGAACGCTGCACTTCCGGGTGTCCCGGGCGGAACAGGGTACTTGAACTCCCACCCTGACCCCTAGCTGCAATAAAAGGAATGAAATCATAAAAAAATTGAAAAGGCCAAAGTAACTTCTATGAAGTAAATCATTTTAAGGATCTTAAAAGATGCACAGCATAAATCGACCTACCAGCATAAAACTGCTGAAAAGCACCATGAAGAGAATAAACCAGTCAAAGTATTTCTTTTCCACAAAAATTAGTACCCGGCCACGGAACTTAAGCCAGGAAATGCTTTCCGTAGATAAAGGCCTGCACAGTTGACAGTCTACACATGCGCAGTACTCAGGGAGGCAGTCCTCTATGTATAATTCCTTGATTTTAACCGAAGGAACTGGCTTTAATGTTACCACACCATTTTCAGAAATCCCTTCTTTTATACGTTCCATTTTGAAACTGGGAGGAGAATCAACGCCATCCTTAAAACTCGCACCTTCACCGATTGTTTTGTTTGAGCTCTCAATGTTGATAACGTTGTCTAACACTGCATAGAAAGAGGAAAATTAATACAATTGAAACTATAGCAATGTTTTTCATGTATGATAATGCTTATTTCGAAAAAGAATGTCAAATGTAGCATGTCCCATCAAATTCAGAATCATTAATGGACAGATAAAAAAAAGGATGAAAAAGAAATGTCAAGAAATGCTGAAATAAAATTGACTGTTTTTTTAGTTTGGAATATCCCGGCTTAATTCATGGACGTTAAAATAAGTATTAAAGGTTATCTTGAACATAATAAAAAGATGGCCGGTATCATTGTAGCCTCCCACGCGGGCGTTTTTAGGGGAGCTCGTTTTTCATCCCTCCCCACAAGGGAGATGTAGGGAGGGAAGAAATTCGAACTCCCCTAAAAACACCTGCGCGCGAGGCTAGTATCATTGAGGACATATGTCCAAACCCAGACCCACCTCTAACCCACTGCCTTACACAATATTATTCATTCAAAATATTTCTCCGTTTCTGATTGGTATATATTGTCAACCCAGAAAACCGTGAACACTAAAGATAAAACTAAACAAAACTAGTTACACGCAAGTATGCCACAACACTACTGCCGTTGTTGAATACCGCTTAGTTTTCTCACGCCTGATCGGCTTCTTCCTTGCAACACAATAACATTCCAGAAATATTTTCGTAGGTCATGGTTTTCTGAGTTTCAAAATCTTCCATTTAGACCCTGTTTACATGGAGTGGGGGACCCCGGTCTCGTGGGGTAAGTTTCTTTTGTTTTGTGTCCCCCAGAGAGTGAAAACAAAAGAAACCAACCCCACTAGACCGGGGTCCCCCACTCCATGTAAACAGGCCCTTAAATTAGGCTTAGGGCCTATTTACATGTACATGGAGGTGGGTGACCCCAGGTAGGTGAGGTAACCTGCTTAGGTGGGGTAACCCGCCTGTCCATACAATCTCTCATTTTAATGTGATCACGTGGGGTAACCCGCCACATGTTACCTCACCTACCTGGGGTCCCCCACCTTCACGTAAACAGGCCCTTAGTAGTAGTTTGAATGAATAAAACAAAATGTATTGTAAGCCGACGAAAGGAAGTAGCTGGAAATTATACAAAATTGAAAATTTGGATGGTGTATAGACAAAGACAAATTCATGGCCGCTATTGTATATGAACGGGCAACAAAAAAGTTGATTTAGAAAGTATACTAAAATAATCAAATGAAAACTCCCTTAGATGTACACTCCAATTAAAAATATGTTTTCTCGGTAAAAGAAATATATTATCTCTATACTTTTACAGTATTCTTTGCCGTCTTGATCTCCTGCGTGTATTGCCAAGGAAACGCCATTGCTTTGCTCATCAGGGTGTTTACTCTCTATAACCTCAAGCTTACAAGGACGAAAAGACCCACGATAATTTTCCTCCAAAAGGCAGGACCTGCGTGTTTTAAATATCTTTTTTATGCTAAACTTTGCACCATCTACGCCATCTGAATTGTCATCTTCGTCTCGGAAGTCAAAGGCGTTCACTACTAGAGTGACAAACAAGTTGAGGACCTGGTAAAGAACAAGATGATCAGAACTTACACGCTGTATCAGAACAGAGACCCATGAATCTATAAGTTAAATAAAGTCATTCCCTGTGCCATACAGTTTATCTTCGCTTGTATTTTGATGAAGCGTAAAATATGCCGCAATCAATAAGCTTTTACATAATTTTAAGATTGAAAAATTATTTATGGAAGGAGTAAGTGGATCCGGGCAGCCAGTTATTTTGCCATATTCTTAGTTTCTCAATCTGGGCATGACCTTACTTAGTGTTTGTTCATTCTAAGCAAAGTAGTCAATCCCTTTCTCACTCACAAATGCTACTCACCAGAAAGTTTCCAACGACGAGAACTGTTAGAAAGTAAGGGATTGCCTTGGCAGCGTTTGTGACTCTCATGAAGTCCCAGAGAGGCTCGATCCACTCCCCGCTTAGCACACGAAAAACCATCATGACAGCGTGCCAGATATCACTAAAATTCCAGCGTGGCACTCCACTATCACCAAACTTATCCGTTTTATAATCCTGGCCAAATATCTTCATTCCTAGGACAGCAAAAATGTAGATAATTACACCAAGAATAAGTGTGATGTTGCCCACAGGTCCTATGCTTTTAGCAATGGCCATCATTAGTCTATTCATCGTCTTCCAGGACTTCGCCAAACGTAAGAGTCGTACCTAAACAGGAGAGAGTTAATCTTTTGTGAGCACACAGAAGCTAGCACGGTATTACACGGAAATACGTTAAAACCAGATCATTAAACTTCAGTTACAAACATGACGGTACGAAGTTCGTCTAAGGATTTTCAATTACTTGCGATCCTTTAACTTTATCCTTTAACTTTTCCTTGGTTTTCTTTCCGAACATGTTAGCTGTCATAACTGAAAAGTCATCAAAATATTGAGATCTTCAATGTTCAAAGTTGTCAACGTAGACCTTTTTCAATTGTACCATGCTGCCAGATAAAATCTTTTTCAGCAAAACAAATCGCCAACAGACCTTAAAAATTTTTTACTTCTGAATGAAATGATTCCTGTATGCTTACCATTCTAAAGGTTCTAAATATACTAAGTCCTTCAGCATCTATTAAATATCCCAGTAAGCTGGCTGCCACAACAGCTGTGTCAAACAAGTACCATCGATCGCGGACAAATGCTGTTGGTCCCATAGCGACCACACGAAACAGAATCTCAGTCGTAAACAACCCAGTGAACACCTATTTAGCAAAGAAAAAAGACATTGATGTCGTATTTTCGAACCTCAGTGATTTACTGATTCATTCATAAAAATAGCGTGCAAGACAGACCATCTTACAGTAGTACTTATGTCCTATTGACCAAACCCGACCGCACTATTTTTTGTAATCGTTTCGAAATCGTTTAACCCCAAGGGCAGCTCTAGGACAGGCTGCTACAGCTAGCAAGGTTTAGATTATCAGAATGATCACAGGTGGTCCATACTTACCTACACCTGGAGCTGTCTAATAAATCTACAGTTAGATTTGTTATCCCAGTTCCATAGTAAACGATCACTAAGTTTTACTCACCCAATTCAAAATATCCAAGACGCGCCTAAACTGGGCAGGAATACCATGGTAATACATTGCCAGAACAATTGTGTTCAAAACTATCAGCAGTAGAATCACGAAATCGAAGGTAGAATGGGACGTGATTTGGTGCATACACTTTCGTACCATTTTCCAACAGGATTTTATGTGAGACAGAGCCTTGCTAGTTACTTTGGTCTTCTCAGACCTTTGTGTTAATTCCCTGCCTGTTATAAGGTGGTGACGTGATTCAGGGCGCTTTTCCGCGCGCGAATCCGTAGGTACGTTACCACACTCGTTGGCTTCATCTCCTGATGGAGGCCTTCGGTTTCTATCTAATAGAATAAGACGCTTCAGTGTTTGCTTGTCTGCTTGATACGAACAACCAGTCCGTCGCTGGTCCATCTTTTTACTCTAATAAATAATGCACACAAAACAACACAACGTAAGAGAGTTACTCTGCCGAATAAATAGAACGGTTTTCAATCTCGTGTCATAACACCATGATAATCAATCTGGTCAATCATCACTGATGCCGCACCACCCTTGGGAACAAATTGATATAGATGTAGAATATACCATAACTTGACCTCGAGCTGCCTTATTATCTACGTCGTATCAATAGGATTAAACATCATTTGGACCTCAAAACACTTTCTTTGATTATAAAGGCTCTTATTTTTAGCAGGCTTTTTTGTTCTAGCGTATGGGGTAGTACCTCCAGCAAAAACATTTCAAAGCTTCAACTTATCCAGAACTTTGCTTGTAGAATAATCCTAGGTATCAAAAAAATTTGATCATGTGTCTGCTGCGCGCGAATGTCTTGGTTGGCTAGGCGTCCGTCAAAAACTTCTATTTAATACTGTTACTATGGTTCAAAAGTGTAGAACAAATCAGGCACCACCTTATCTTTGCAATTTATTTCATGATGGATTTAGTGTGTCAGGACGCACATTAGAAACATGTCACAGTTGAATCTACCTAAAAGCAGATTATCAACTGGTCAACGCTCTTTCGCCTTTCGTGGGGCAAACGAATACAACCTACTCCCAGAAAACATTCGGAACTTAAACAATATCTCAAGTTTTAAAATGAAAGTCGCCGCCCACTTTCTTGCAAACTCTTCTTAGATTGAATCAAATTTTTATGACTGTATATAAACTCGTGTAAATATTTCTTGTTGTAACAGATGTAAGCATTTTTGCCCCATTGTAATTTTATTATTGTATATTTGTTATTAATGTATATTACGACAGAAGAGCCCCGTATAGAGGAGTCGCAATAAAGTGCATGTATGTATGTATGTATGTATACTGCACAAAGCAGCGCTGACTAATAAGGTAAAGATAGGAGAGCATTTTTGAGCACTGGTCCTTTATCAGAGCGTTTACTCCTTGCTTTGGCTGTCTTAGGAGTTTCTGTATCAACATTTGGGAGGAAAAGTGACGAGATTTGGTTTAACTCATCAACAATTGTCAAACTTGTTAGCGACGGGCGGAGAGTTTCGTCGCGAGGAATTTCGCCGCGAAAAAAAAGCAACTGATCCAGTTCACAATACAATACAATACAATCACTCTTATTTCAACACGCTGGTGATTAGAGCGTTGCCGCTTATGGGGTCTTGTAAAGTCATTTCTTCACACTTTTAGGGTGAGGTACCAGGTGGTTCTTTGAACTCCAATGTTCTAATTCCTTTAGTGCATTATTGAGTATGTTGGAGACGGAGTCCACTGAATCACCTATAAAATACATAGTCGTGTCGTCAGCGCACATGTAGAGAGATGCGGAACTAACAGCCTCAGGTAGATCGCCGGTGTACAGGGCGAAAAGTGTTAGTCCCAACGCGGAGCCTTGAGGGACGCTAGAAGTTACGTAAGCTTGGTCTGAAAGTTCTCCATTTACAACGGTGTATTGTTTTCTTTCACTCTGAGAGCCTGTTACCCAGTCATGTAGGTTCTCCTTTATCCCTTAATCATCCCCAAGTTTGTGGATTGAAATTTGGTGAGAAATGCTATCAAACGCTTTTGGAAGTCAATAAATAATACGCCAGCGACAAGATTGGAGTCTAGGGCGCGTCTCCAGGTCTCTGTTAGGTGTGTTTATAATAAGTCAGTAGAGTGGCCCTTGCGGTAGGCCCACTGATATTCAATTACCAGCTGATTGTGAGTAAAGACGTGATCTGCAATAGAGTCGGTGACACAAGACTCTAGGATTTTGCTTGGAACGCTTAGCATAGACAATGCACGACAGGTTCCTCTATCTGACTTGTCGTCGTTCTTAAATACGAGATTTAATCTGGCTGCCTTCCAGTCATCATAAACTTTAGTTTCCCTCAAGCTACGTAGATATAGGTTAGTCAGCGGCACGGCAATAGATGTTCAGCAGCTCCAAGTAACCGTGGCGAAATACCCTCACGGCCAGTGATTAATGGTATTCGATCAACACCCGACTTAAAATCCTTGTCATTACTGAATGTTTAAAATTTGTGGTCCGAATATTTGTGGGTGCCGGGTTTCGCTATTTAGCTTGCGAGTTGCGTAGATAAGGCAGTGATCTGATAAACCAAGCGGTAGTACTCCCGTTTTACTGACTAAGTTCACCTTAGTCGTCACAATCAAGTCAATTTAAAGACTGTGTAGTTAATGTGACACGGGTAGGTTCATCTACAACGTTCCCCATATTAAAAAGGTCAAACAGGTCCAGTAGCTTCCTCGTTTTGTGGTTGCTGTCTATACGTTCGGTGTGCTCTCTGACGCCCAGCAGGTCACAACTAATAAAGTCGCCTGGTAGAAAGATACAGTTCGATTTCATCCAGGCCTTCTCGAGTGTGTAATGTAGATAACCACTCTCTGGTGGCCAACTGGAAAACCTAATGGTTCACTTTGCCATCATACTCAAACTTTCATATTAAACATCAATCTATAAAGTCTGTAACCTAGCATTAGTCAAAATATTAAGGGAAAAAAATGAACTGATCTGAACTCTGTGAGTTGGCCTACCTATGTTGAATGAATTGGAGGGTATCTAAAAGTACCTCTTTTCCGTCTGAAGATAATTCCTGTTCATATGATAAGTAAACCATCGCCAATACAAGGTTCATCAGGTAAAAAGCACAGAAGAATATTCCGATGACAAAATATGGCACGTACTGCGCTCCAGATGATCTGTTAATCTAAAAGGAATGATAAGTGTTCAATTTTGCCAGTTAGTTTATAGTTTGTATCATGATAGTCACTTAAATATTCTTCACCACATTTCCAAGGCTGACTGCCTGAAGTAGATCTGACGAAGTCTGACTTATCGCGCATCTTTCCTTCAGTTTCCTCCTTATTTCCACCAAAAAAATTTAATTGATATACTTACCTTGTTGTAAACATTTTCCCAGAAATCCTTTGTTAGTATTTGCAGAGCCATAATAAGAGACCAACCCATGTTGTCAAACGTCGTGTAACCATGATCTGGGTTTGGACCAGCATTAGGCATGCATGTGTAATTGGATGGACAAGATCTTAATCAGGGAAAACGAAGGGAGCACAAAATCAATTGATAATATCTTTAACCTTGATAACCTAATAGTTTGTACTGTATATACAGTACAATGGATTTTTTTACAGAAATGATTTATATTATGTAAATGATTTCGTCCAGACCGATTTATATTATGATTTATGATTGCTGATTTATATTATGTACCGTGTATAATTTATATTATAGACGACAATTTTCTCTTTCAGCTAGTCAAGGATCCAAGTCACAATGGAAATATCTTAGACTTGGTATTCGTTACGTCTCTTGGCCTAGTTTATGATCTAAAAGTTGGTCTGCCCTTTTCTAACCATAACTCAATCTCTATGGTATTATCGAGGAAATCTTTCCCTGAAGGGAAATCGCAGAAGTTTAAATATTGACTAAAATCATCTCAGGATTTCCTTTACATTACACTCCATGGCATTGTGCTTTTATGGATACTGACATAGATCGTATATGGGCTGCATGGTCTGATTTGTTTTTATCTGCTGTCAACGAGTGTATCCCAAAGAGGACAGCGAAGAGAATTCAAATGCACCATGGATAAGCGGGGATCTAATTAAGTTGAGTAGAAGAAAGAAAGCGCTTTGTGAAAGGGCGAAAAACACCTGCGCTTTGACCGACTGAGACAAATATCGTAAATTTAACAATAGACCTTGTCACGGTTTTCGACGCCATCTTGACGAGTAGGCAAACGCGTGAGAAATTACAGTGTTTGTATGAGAATCTAATGTCGAATAATTTCCGTAAAACGGCTGTTCTGAAAAAAATATCAATTGTAAGCTAAAGCTACACAGCAAAGGATTGTCCTAAAAAATTTGGGGGGCGTACCTGTGCTTAAATTTCTCCAGAGGCTTGCTTTAGATTTTCCATATATTTGTCTGTAATTTTCCCGGGACTTTCTTACAGACAAATGCTTAGAAAATTTTAAAAAGTGGTTCTAGGTCTTCGAGTGCATGTAACGCCCTCAAATTTTTTCAGGAGAATCCTTAGGAGTGAAGCTTTAGTTTACAAATCATATTTTTTTCAGAACAGCCGTTCTATGGAAATTATTCGGCATTAGATTCTCATACAAACACTGTAATTTCTCACGCGTTTGCCTACTCGTCAAGATGACGTCGAAAACCGTGACAAGGTCTATTATGTGAAGACGGAGTGCAACTCTGCGCGTAGGCAGTCTGTAAACAATCTGGCAGATGAATTAAAGACCAGTAACAGTCCAAAGCCTTTTTGGAACTTTGTTCAACCAAAGAGAAAAGTTAAGTGTGATCTAGTGTCCTTAAAGGTGAACGATTCGTTTCTTAACGACGACCCGAGTATTGCCAACTGTATGAATTCTTATTTCTCATCGCCGGGTCTTTACTGTTGAGGATCACGAAAACTTTCCCGACCTCGAATATATTACCGACAAGAAATTATGTAATATCTTTTGTTCTGCTAAGGAAGTTGAGAAATTGCTAAGAAATTTGAGTATCTATGAATCCCCTGGTCCTGACTGCATATCACCTCGCATCCTAAGAGAATGTGCTCAAGTGTTGTCATCTCCGCTGACTTTATTTCTGAATACATCGTTCTCTCAAGGTCAACCACCATGTATATGGAAGTCGGCCCACATCACTCCAGTTTACAAGAAAGGGACCAAAAATTCTTATGGAGAACTCCCGCCAAATATCACTATCGTATACAACAAAAGTTGCAGAATCTGTGGTAAGGACCCGTGTGGTAGACTTTTGGTCAGATCTCAATCTTTTTAACCTAAACCAATTTGTGTATCTAAAGGGCAAATCTACGTTGGCACAATTACTTACATGTTACAACGACTGGGCAAAGGCTAGGAATCGTTCGCAGCAAACGGATATCATCTTCTTAGATGTCTCCGAGGCCTTCGACAGCGTGCCACATGAGCGTTTCATTGTTGCTGAAACTACAACGGCATGGGATAGATGGCTCCCTATTACTGTGGATCAGAAATTTCTTGACGAATAGAAGGCAGCGTGTCGTGTTAAGGGGTAGTTGTTCAGATTGGTCACCCGTGATTTCAGGCGTCCCGAAAGGAACAGTACTCGACCCAATCTTATTTATCATTTATATAAATGATATTTTGACAAACGTAACATCAACAGTCACAATCTACGCTGATGACACCAAAATCTATCGTACGATCAATGAGCCTGATAAGAATATACCAGCCATACAGCTTGACCTGAATAGATTAAGCGATTGGGCTACCAAGTGGCAGTTGCGCTTTAATCCCGAAAAATGTGAAGTCATGCTGGCAACGCACAGTAGGGACAGATCTTAGCCAAGTTCCTCTCTAGCTGTGCAACTAAAATCTGTTGAAACTGCCAAGGACCTAAGGGTCACAATAAACTACGATCTATCTTGGGGTAAACACGTCTCCTACATAGTAAACAAGGCGAACAAAGTATTAGGTGTAAGTAAGCGATCACTCAGAAACGATAATAGGTATGCGTTTTCTTGCCTCTTTAAGTCGTTGGTAAGGCCTATACTCGAATACGCTGCCCCCGTCTGGAGCCCCTACCAAAAAAGAATGTGGGATCATTGGAAAAAGTCCAAAGAAGAGCATCACGGTTGGCGTTAAAGCAAAAGCGCGGAGAAATGAGCTATGAAGACCGCTGCCGCTTACTGAATTGGCAAACTCTGCAGAAAAGTAGAGAGTTCTTATCTCTAGTTCAGTGCTACAAGATAGTTTTTGGAATAGATAGCCTTCCTTTTCGGACTTTTTTGAACTTACTAAATGTAATCGAACTAGAGCCAATCACGATTATAAGCTCTATGTAAAGGTTGCCATCCTAAATTGCTACAAATATTCTTTCTTTTTACGGATTGTCAATACGTGGAATAATTTGCCCAAAGATGTAGTACACGCAGGATCGCTGACTTTATTTCGCAACAGATTAAGGATTCATATGAATATTGATTGATACTATTGTAAATAGTTTTAATTATGATGTGCAAATGATGTTTTTTATTCTAGTTTTTAGGTCTTAGAATTTTTCTTTCTGTATATAATGTTTTAGATTCTAGATTTTACCCTTTCATCTTTTATTTTGGGGAATCTTTTATATGGGGTTGACCTCTAGATATTCCCTTTCGGGAGATATTTTGTAACTTTAGTTTTTATCTCTTGAAGGGAGTATTGTATTGTATTGTATTGTATTGTAACGCGGTATTCTGTTGAAGGTACAGCGTAACAAAAGCTAGCAAATACATTGTAAATAGGATCCCGACTAAGCAAGGAAAAGAGAAACACTTTTAAGTGTTTCTCTTAAAAGTCATTTAATAAATAAGCTAATAAATTTATTGATTATTTGATCATGCATACGTTGCAAAATTTACCCTGCACTTGAACTGTTCCCACAAATCAAAGGATCGCCGTCATTAAGAAACCAAAAACCTGAAAGTAAAAATAACCCATAACATCGTTATTCTCGCTAATCAGAGGTCTCAGGTCTTGTTCAACACAACGTTAAAGAAGTTATTTTTTTGCATGATGAGAGTGACTTGCCTATATGAACCATGTACTTTTGCATTGAGATAAATGATTATTTTGTGAAACTCGTGCTTTAAAATGATGATGACATCGGTGATGACGAAAAAAAGATGATGAGCGTGTTCATGAGCTCTGGAAGGGACGTGAGGTGAAAATATATCAGATTATGATTAAGATGCTTAGCGTTGATGACATTTATTGACGTTGTGTCAGAAATAGCAATTTAAAAATTGTAGCAGAGCTTATTATCTGTATTAATAGTCTATAACATAACGATGATAACGAAAATAAAAGGTGATTATTATTCATTCAAAATATTTCGCCGCTTCTGATAGGCTCAAATCCGCCTGATGGGGGATGGCAATGTCGACTCGATGGGATATTTGATTGGAAACGAGTTTGATCGATGGCATATTTGCTAGGAAACGAGGCTGCTTGCCGGGGTGATAGTGAACTAAAAAAATGTCGTTCACGGTTATCCAAAGACGAAGTAGTTGTTTTTCTGTCTAAAACTGAACGGAAGAAATGCAAGAATACGTAAAACATGTTGCTTGATGGATTTTATCTAGTTTTTGAGTAGTATCTGCAATAAAAAACATCTGTGTCAAGACGAGAAATAGACCAAAGTTTTGAAGAAAGTCTATCTGGAGATACGCTCGTTAAGAATTCATTAGAAATAATTTGAATTAATAATTAACAATTGTTGAGTTCGGCTTGCGTATCATCTGAAGAATTATGGAGATCGAGGAGATCTCCATAATTCTTCAAAGCCGAATTCAATAATTGTTTTATTATTGTGAAAGGTTTGAACCCAGGAGTCATTTCAAAAGTAGGTTTAGTATGATCGCCCATAATGTTTGAAATGTTTCACCATTTATTCATGCAAAATAATTCCTAGTTGAAAAACAAATTGAAACATGCTTTAATACCCCCACAATCGATGTTAAGTTCATCTTCGATAGTGCATGTTTATCGGCAAGTTTAGGAGATAAAGGGTTTCCGCAAAAATTCTCCAAACAGCAGATGTCGTCCTTCGAGTCCGTCTGTCCTCTTACTGTTCGTTCTTGCTGTGTTTTTAGTTAACCGTTCATCTATTTCTTCCTCGTGAAACGAGTGACATGTTCCGCCATTTTGTGGTCACTACCATAACAACTCAGCCTCGTCCCCAGGTCTTCTCGGTTAACGGTTCAATAATCTGGCAATTTTGCTGCACTTTTGACGCCATTTTTCACATATCGCAAATTCTTCCAAATTTGGACGACAATAGCTGGTTATGATTAATTATGCGTGGTATTTTAGCCAATCAGAAACGGCGAAATATTTTGAATGAATAATGATAATAACAATTATTGAATTCGCCTTCGTATGATTTGAAGAATTATGCTAATCCTTTGCGTTCGACCTCCGTAGATAACATTCTTCTCGATCTGCATAATTCGTCACGTCATACGAAAGCCGAGTCAATACCTGTTAATGGTAAAATTGATTAGCCTAAATTTCATCCGATTGCTTCGAGTAGTTTTCTCCTCTGAGGGAGTAATAACGACTCGAAGTAATCGGATAAAATTCAGGCTAAAAATTGATGGTGATGATAACACTCATCAGTGTAGCCTTGTGTTCAATCTATGTAAAGTTGGCCTAATGCCTCCCCATTTATGACAGTGATCCTAATTTAATTCAGATGCGTGTCTTACTTTCGTTTAGAGCTCGCTCCTGTTTGTTCTCCGTACTATTAGCATACTGAATATTAAGAACACATTTGTTTCTCAATTCTCCAGAAAACAGCTGTAGTCCAATAAGCGCCATGACAGCAAGAAAAAATATAAACAAAATCAGGACATCACTCAACAGCTTCAGAGAAGACAATAATGTATTCACCACTGCACGGAGACCTTAAAGCAGATAAGTAAAAGGAATATCCCATTAGTTATAAGTTGAAAATATGCCACGATGTGTTTTGTATCCAATGTTTTTTAACACATCTTGTTGCTATGTACGTAACTTAATCTACACATCTACTTTTACCTTTCAAGGTAGAGATGGTCCTCAAGGCGCGAAGCACTCTAATTGTTCTGATTCCCGTCAAGTTGGCGATATTGGGTGCCATGGTGATATACCTGAAGAAATCAATGTTTCAGCTTTCTGGTGCTTCCTTATCAAGGTGTATTGCAGGAAACAAAAATTTCAGCTACCAGAATCAAGGTTTTTTTTTTTTGATAGCTTGAAGATGAAACGTCAATTTTATCAGTCAAAGAAAAACTTCTTCATGATTTTCCTTAAGCGATAACTTTCTTTGAAAATATTCCTTAGTTAAGTATCTAGTATATGTATTATAAGAGATCGTAATATTACACAAGTATGAACTTGGTATTGGTGGAAGATGCTATAAGTGCTTACGCCTGTTTGTTTAAATCACCCCTCAGGTCATGGCAATGCACCTCAAACTTGCAGCCTTCTACAAACCCGCTATTTATGGAACATATTGTTCATTTTAACTGCTGTTAAATACACCATACCCTAATAGGACTACTATAAAATCCAGCCAGTTCCATCCATCTCTTAGGTATGCGTACTTATGAAAAATGAATCCACGTGACAGAATCTTCATAACCATCTCCATGGTATAAATTCCACTGAATACGTACCTGGTGAAAACAAAAGTTCCTTCAGTATTAGTTGAGAGGCTTGACAGGTCGATCTGCGCCAGACAAGAACCCTTTTGTTTTCGAAGAGATAAAAACGATGAAAAACGAAAATACGGTCACTACCCTATACAATACAAAGATGCCCTACATGATATATAGAAGACGAAGAAGAAGAAGAAAGAAAGAAAGAAAGAAAGAAAGAAAGAAAGAAAGAAAGAAAGAAAGAAAGAAAGAAAGAAAGAAAAAGACGATGATGATGATGATGTGACTTATATGGGGTGAGGGCCTTGCTCGGCTCATACCTTGTTTTCTTACAAAATTGTCGTTGTGACTATATGAGAAGGCGGGCCGGCCCGCCTTCTGTTCTGTATTGTTTTTCGTTATTGTTTTTTGCTATTCTCGGCAATCTCTGGGATTTTCAATGATCAAGGGAAAACTGTTTCATCCCAGAGACCTATCAGGATATCAATTATTAACCAAAAAATTCGCAGAATAGGCCATTTGCACTAAGAGGTCATGTGACATAGTTTTCATGAAAATGAAAGCTATATGATTTTGCCTTCGAAAAATGCCTAGTGGGTCATATCTTAAACAGAATAATAGTGATTTGGTTTTTCAAACCCGCACCATTTTCTTAAAATGAGTAAGTTCCTCGCTGGTCACGTGACCAAACTGTGATTTTTGAAATTATGAATTACTTCTTTCTGAACACAAGCTTTTCACTCAAACTTCAAGGAGGATGTTGAAAAAATGATGTGGTAACGTTTCCAGCACATCTGAGCGTAACTATCAAATGTTTAAAAAGATCTAAGCAAAAAGTAGTTTTGGCGGCCATATTGGAGGGCAAGAGTATGCCCTCCAACATGGCGCCCAATACAAATCATACTGCTTTGTTGAAAAATCAAAGTGCCATAAAATATCTCCCTTAAATGCGTTTCCTCTCAAATTTCGGGTGTAAGATAATTTTTATGTGCTCTATCAATTTTTGGCACCAACAAGATTCCAACTCATTGTTTAAAGGAAGCATTGGTCACGTGACCTCTTAGTGCAAGTGGCCTATTCTCAAGAATCTCTGGGTATTTCGTTTTCTACCGCTAGGGACATTTGGCAACAAATGCCTAGCGGAGCGATGAGAAGCAGCTGTATAAGCAGGATTCGTTAGGAATTCGCAATCTCAGCAAATTATTCTTACGTATTTTTATTTCCCTGTACATACTAAAAAGAGATCGCTTGGGTATCACTTGGAAGCAAAGCGCACAGTTTTAAAAGTTATTAAGCCTCAGGCTACTTACTCAGCTTCATCAGGTGGATTTTCAAGTACGAGAAAAACACAGTTTATAAGAATGGTAAGGATAACAAATGACTCAAAATATCTAGAATCACAGTTAAGGAAAATGAATCTACTTCAAACACCGATTTAAACATAAATGATTAATTAAAATTTAAGGTACTATTCAGTGTGATCGTTTTATTTAATTTCCGCAAGTCATGTAAACAGTCATGGTTTAATTTGTAGGAGAAAAAGAGAGAACAACGAAGTTGGAATGATTACACTTAACACAACCCTTCTATATCAATTAACCGCAGTGAGCTCCAAGGCATGGCACGGGGCTATGAAAACACGCCACATGAGGTGATGATGGGTAGTTATTTGGACGTTACCCAAATAGAGTAATCGAGATCGCTTGTTTTGATTCAAAGTTGCAATAGGCACGCAACAAGTGCGAAAACGTAAACAAGCCAAGCGACGTGAATCGACTTGTACAAAAGCATGCCGGAAAGAAAGCTCTCCTAGCAAGGTACTTGATCCCACTTTTACGATCTCAACAACCATGCAATTCCCAACATTGCGGGGACGAAGGAATTAAAGGCGATGAACATGTTAAAGCAACGCTGGGATAATTTCCAATTTGAGGGAAAAGATTAACCGGCCGGTTTTTCTGAAATTTGGAAGTAGTAAATCCAGAGATTAAATCTGTCCAAATTTTTTTGAATCTATTTATAAAACGGGTTTGGATCACATCAAAGAGTTTGAGCGATTTTCATGCTTACTGTCAGGTCCGTTTGCGTTCGTGAGTAATGACATTAGAAATATCATATTACCGGAAATGGCTCTGTTTTTTGACACGCGATAATTCGTTCAGCCAGGTTCGTGTTTTTGCTATTTTTATTCATTAAAAGTTGCTTTATGTGTTGTTTGAGTTTTATAAGTAATGAATATTTTTGAATCGTTGGTAGCAATAAACATCAAAAATCACACTGCGGGAGTTTGACAATATTTTTGCCCTCAGTTGTCGAGAACCAAAGTTCCGTGATCGTGCCTGATACGGGATTGTTTCAGTGAGGGAAATGACACGCGATGAGTGGTCACATATAAAGTATTTTGGCAGTTTGATTTATTGGAGCCGAATTGATGTTAGGTTATAACTTTTAACATTGAATGATGCATAATTTCATTGCATATGTTCGGAAAGGCGATGATTTCTTAAAATTTTTATTGAGAAACAATAACAAGTTGCATTCTTTCACGTTCGAAACGTAAACGGGGCAAACTCCAACATCTTCACGTGCAAACTGCGTGCGTGACAGTTCTTTTTAAAACGCTTGGGTTCAAGATTAGATCAAGTCTAGCCTGGGACCAGGCTCCGCAGTGGGAGAAGGGCAAAAAGCGGGGAACGGGAAAACAAAATCGGCGAGCGAAGCGAGCCCAGTGGTGATGTGGGGAGGGGAAAAGGGCGGGGGAGCCTGGAGTCATGCCTTTGATGCCAACGATCCGCCCTCCAGCAATTAACTTGTCATTGAAATGTCATCACGTCAAGTTTTCATCACGGACGTCAGTGTCAGTTGCGTGTTTGGTTTGTCAACTACGCGACTGACAAGCGACGCGAGCGACTTATGAGAGAGACTTATAAACGCTAACTGCAAGAGAGAAACAACTGCTCACAGGGTAGCTCCGTACAGTTGTGGTTTACGCATTCTCGAAACACGAGGCTTAGCTGTACGCAACATGCATTCTTTGCATATTATATCCACTGATTTCTTGGGTTTTATCACGCTTTTGGAAGAAGTGTGATTATAATATTGTGCCTTTTGAAGTCAATCGGTTTGTAAATGTGACCCCGTAGCTTATCACAGTAGAGTTATAAGAAAGGCTCGATATTTTGAATGCTTAGTTTTTCTTTTTGCAACGAATCACAGGCACATTTTTGCTCTTCTTGGTGCCGAGGGAGAAGCGAAAAGTCTCGCAAAGAAATTTGTTTTCTTGCTCGAAAACTTTTTGCGAATAGTAAGAGCGTGACAGTGAAAGAGCGCGATACTGCCACGAATCTGTCAACATGAAGCCATTTGACCAATCAGAGCATGATACCAGAATCAGGTATCATGAAACGGCGAAATCAAAGGCATTTCTCCAGGCTCCGCCGCCCTTTCCCCCTTCCCAGTCCACCGCTTGGCCCGCTCAGCTCGCCGATTTTTTTTCCCGTTGCCCGCTTTTTGCCTTTTCCCCACAGCGGAGCCTGGTCCCAGGCTAGATCAAGTCGATTTCCTCACACACGAAACACGAAAGCGGCAAATTCCAAAACTTTCCCGTCAAACTGCGAGACAATACAACTCACAGTAAGGGCCTGATCACGACTTTTATCCCGATATTACATGAAAGGGGCTAAAGGAGCAGCCATTTTTATACAGAGATTGGTAGCAGTGTACTTGTTTCTCGCTTGGTTCATTCGTCGGGCTTAATGGCAAGCGTGATTACTTGGAAAATTTCCAGCCGGGATACCGGATTCACATATTATGACGCCCTTAGTTTTATTGCGAGATTTTACGCCGCTTACCCCTTGACCTCACCTATTTTTCAAAGCTCCCCGAACCCACACACCCAAAATTTGAGCCCCCCCTAAACATCTTCATACCCCTTCTCAAAATTAAATGAAGTTTCCCTTATCTACGTTCTCTCCATACAAATATTATCAAAAAAGCCGACAGACAATCCTAATCAAAAAGCCTAACAACATTTAAAATAAGTGCAAGTATGTTTTCGACTAATGATAAGACCTTTCACATCCATCACTTCATTTTAACAAACTATAACTACGCTATCTCTTCATAACCAAATTAGCACTCTCAGTCTCCGACAACTACCTCACTGCAACACTTAAAATCACTTCCACCTTCCAAAAAAACTGTTTTTTGTTACTTCACATCAAATTCTGTGAGAAACCAGTTTCACTGATTAACAAACTACAGCCATTATTTTACCAAACCACGTCCACTGTAACTCCACGTCTTCCACTTAACACATCTCAACCAACCTCTAAAATATACAACGCTGCTGAACTACTCACACATCCCTAATATACTTAAAAACTTCACAGACGCGTAAAACAACGACGCCCAAATATACGCTCCCACAGCGTCTTGTTACCAGTGGAGAACACGCCCCTTAGCCGTCATTAGTAGCTTCCTCAAAAGATCGTCTTTCAGATCGCTCAGCCTTTCATTCAGTAAGGAGCAGGTCAACGTTTCCTCGTCCAACCCACCCCTATGGTTTTTTTTATTGATCTCGAGTCTATTCTGCTAGTCAATAAACTGTGTTGCCCAAACATTGCAGTCTGTTTTTGCTATCATTCGTAATTCGGTATTGAGGTGTTTCCCTAATCTCCTTTCAACCTCGGCTGTTGAACTCACTGCTACTCGTTTCCACAAGTGTTACATTTACATTACATTTTCATAGAAAGTTACATTGACATTAGCCTGTGAGAAGAGACGACCGGAAATGAGTCTGCTGTTCGCAGGCTACATTGACATTTACATTTTGAGAAAATGTTGACACTTGTTCAAAAGGATACTTGTTAGTGACCAGACGAATTGCAAATCTCCTGATGGGATTTAGAGACCCAAAAAGACACAGTGACTTTGCTTTGTTGAATCGGAACACGTGATCTGAGCTCGAATTTCCACGACGGCTAACCACCAGAAAAGTGTCTATAGAAGGCCGCTGGAAAAAAAACGCAGATATTAGGAATAAAACTTTTTCGGGTTTCATAGCTTACGTATTTGCATAGTTCAAAAAGGAAAGCCAGTTAGGGTCAAATGTCAAAAGGTAAATATTTGTTAGTTAGTTGAGGCTGTGAGTAGGGGCTGATTTGACTCACCGCAGAGCCACAACCATCTTTGAAGACTTTGTCGGTTCCACGGAGAACAAAATCAGTAGAACCTTGCGCAGCCAATTGGAAAATCGATTTCAATGCTCACAGCCTTGCTTGAGAACATCCTTCATATGCATGCTATCAATCAATTACAATACAGGGATGCCTCTAAGCTGTTATTCATGTACTTCCTAGTACACTCGCCTCTTACCGTAACTGTAAGTTCAGATGTCAACAAACGAGTTCTACTTACACCTGCGATGCCTCCATCAAAATCAACCAGCGGCTTTCCAATAAAGAACGAAGGCACTCGGGCCGCAGTGCTACCTTTAGAGTCATCAACTGTATGCAGCAGTTGATCCTCATTTATCCGCACTCTTTTTTCTCGTTGGACGTTATCCGCTGAATGCGTGGAGGTGAAAGGAAGAAAATAATGGGTTAAGTTTATTTCCAGACTTGATAACTGCAGTTGAAATCATAGTTTCTTTGGCTTTTTATTTTACGTCGCAAATCGGCGTAAAGATGGGTTTGCGTTTATCGCAAAAATACGAATGGTACAAAATGCTTTTAAAGCGGTAGAGAAGCGCTCAATGTTTTTTTCTCAGTTCCTACGCACGCATCAAGTTATCTACCTGGGCTGAGTTGCTCAAAGCATGGTTAGCTTTAACCATTGGTTAAGCAGTATCAAAACCAATACGTTGTCAAGGTATTAAACGCTGGTTAACGCTAACCATGCTTCGAGCAACTGGGCCCTGGTCGTTAAACCGAAAACGATTAAACACTCAATTTACCCGTCCTTCCTTCAGTTCATTCATTTATTCCATTCATTTTTCCTTTTTTTCTTTTTCTTTCTCTCCGTTACCTTTTCTGTCACCTACCGGTGTTGGTTTCATCTTCCACGTTTTTCAAATCCATTGATTCTAGCTCAACCATACCTGATTACCTGTAAAAATAATTAGTCAAGTCACCTTTCATGATCGCTAGATATCCTTCTTTTTTCCCGATGTTTTCAGTCTGAGATTCATTACTTTTATCAAAACGTTTATTCTCAAACGCTCATAGAAACGAAATCAAGAAAGGAATAGAAAGGGTACAGTTCATGAGACCCCAGCCTGGTGTTTTTTGGTTGTTGGAAATTTTTGCATTTATTTGCTACTGGCATGATAACCCGAGAAACTTTTCTTTGGAATTTTCGTGGAGTCTGATGAATATTTTGTAATGTAGGTAATATTAAGTTGATGATGTAATGAATTTCATTCAATAGGCTCGCCCTCTTTTTGTCAGGGTGTATCGTAAATGATAGATGTATTTTCCAAGAACCTTTGTAACACACTCGGTATATACAAGAGAGCGCCTGTACTGTGAGATACCGGCACCTGATTCCTTTTCAACGTGATCAATTGAAGGCAAAATCAGGGGACAATAAAGATATCAAAACATAAATAAAAAAGGAAAATGATGAAAGGGGGACACAGTGTGGAAAACAATTAATAATATTGATAAGGGACATTACGCTTCCTGCCTAAAAAATAAATCTTTGAAATGATCAAAACTGTCAGACAAGAGCGGCAAAAACAGCATTTACGGCTGATTCTTGGACGTATAAAAAATACATAGATATAAATGCAAAATTAAGAACCAAAGGCTCTCATTAAAAGCTAGTTGGTGCTATGGCTAAGCTAAGTTACAGTCACTAGACTGTAACTTCAAAAGACATCCACTTCTAATTGAAGAATGAATGAAGTACATTTTACCAAACAGACTCGGCTCAGCCGTACTTATTACTGACCCCGAGCAAGCTTGAATACACGACTTGTACCTTCTTGGAAAATAGATTGGAAAAAAAAGTTCGATTCGTGAATTGGGGAAGCGAGACACATCTTTCATTAACTGGATGCATGGACCTTGTCGTTGAAATCGTGTCAGGCTAGTCAGGTCGGAACATGAGATGGCTGGCTGTCATTTTACGCACTCAACTCAACAAGACCTTAACGTACACTTATCGAACGATTTCTTTAAGTTGACTGCGACTTCTGCAAGAATCAGTGCCCTGTGAGTTAACATTGAAATCATAGTGGTGATTTGTTTTGCTTTGACGAGTTTTGCTTGTCTTAGTTAGTCCCATTTATCTTATCTACCGGACGCCTTTGCAGCTTGGCAACTGATTTTCCAACTAAATCCCGTTGCGGTAAGGCTCATTATAACGGATCTCTTTAAAATCGAAGTAAATTGTTCGAATCATCACTGAATATAATTGGTCCTGAACAACAGGAACAACGTGTGGCACGTGAAAAATACCGCTTTTGAACATAAGAATTCAAGCGAAAATACGAAGGCGATATAGATTACTTACCTTGTTGTGATTGACCAAGCTTATGAACCCCTGTCGAAAGTAAGAAATTTAGTATCGCATTTGTTCTACCATGAACTGTCCTTTAACACCTTTTGAATGCTCTAACAGTGTCATTCTGATATTTGCGAATTCATCTTTCTATGTTTCCCGCCCTAGCTTATATAGTTTGCATATATTAGCCTCTTCAAGTGTTTTTATTCTGTTTGACGGATTTGGTAAACCACAAGTATATTGAACATCCAGTTGATTGAAATCTTTCGGTTTTGTTTGCTTTACGTCACGTTGAAAATCAGTGAAGTGAAGGAACCTTATCCATAGCCGCCATTGATAATTTCTGGTATAATACCTCCTCGTAAAAGCGTGTCACTTTTCATTTTGTCATTTATCATGTCTCGCACTTTTGTCAGATTAAGGCTCTGGAAGGCATATTTCTCAGCAATTTCTCATTCCGCTTATAAAAATTGGCCAATCAAGAAGTTACTCCACGCTTTAACGTTACGAATCTAATTTTCAATTTTTCTTATGAACCTGGTAACTTGTGAGCACTTCGTTTATTTTTTTTATATTTTCCTTTCCTCTTTCCTTTCAACATCCTTCAGAAACAACGAGCTACAGCAAGAATAACTCGCTAAATCAATAAGGATGCACGTAAAAAAAATGATGCTTAACCAACCAGCAACGAGCAATTTTGTTGTAGGAAGCCTGTCAGTTTAAGCCAACCAAGGAGAACTCAGTGGACAGAATCAAGATCCACGTGCATGCAGGAAGTTTGAGTAATTATGAAGAAGTAAGTGATCAACGTGATGTGAATATTAACCGGAAGAGTCAAGGTGCCCACCGCTGTTACCTACAATACCTTCACAACTGGGAGTAATTAAGGACCAGTTCTGTAACAAAGCTTAATGAGATGTGAATCAGTTTTATTTCGACCTTGACTTCATGTAGGTCATTGCATTAGTCTGATCAGTCGCTTAAGGTTCAGTGTATGTAACTTAAACAAGTTGATATTCTGGTTGCTGGGTAAATATCTCCTTGCCAGCTGTCTATTTGTCTTTCACATGAGTTCAGTGGTGCTCGGTCAACTGTGTATAATACGTAGACCTGACAGGCATGCTATAAACGACCACTTGCTTGTACTGCACATCCTGATATGCACGTCTCGTGGTACAACTAAACTTACTTTTGTGTATTGGTGAAGTGCGTCTACAACTCGGTCAGTTCCGTTTACAACCATGTCAGTTCCGTGAAAATAACTCGGTCCCTTACGTGATAAACGCGGTATGTTGTGTGTATTACTAAATCAATATTGAGCAATGTTAAAACTTCCTTTAGGTCAATTAGTAGCACTAATAACCGTACAAAACTGTGGAGCGGAAAGAAAAAAACGGTGTGTTTCAAACAAACAAGAAAGTTTCCCGTTCACGAATTTGTGATCATGCTTCTTTCGCTGGTGATGACAATCAAAAAAGTTAAAAAAAAGATATTATAAAATCATAAGATCATCATTACTGGTCTTCCAATGAGTATCGTCAATCAGGTTTGTCTTATATATTCAGTCTGCATCAGGCTCCATAACATGTATGGCAGTTTTATTCCTCCTTTCTGCTGGTATTTATTAAACCTCACATAAAGCTGACCTTACACCTGTTGAATTTCTGCCCTCTCTTCAGTGAAACAAACTTCCTTCCGGTTTCGCCCATGCGCTAAAAGGTAACGTTACGTCGTTTGCCTTGCCCTCTTCTTGAAAAATTCGAAACGGACGTGAGAGAACGCACTCTGCGCTGTGCAAAGAAGAGTGAGGCTCGGCTTTTCGTCACAGTTGCGGTCTACTTAGCTGACATTCAGTTATGTAATCACATTATAATTGTAATGGGGTTGATGGGCTACAGTGAGCTTTTAATTAAATAGACTAATAGTGGCAGCCTATGGTACTCCTTTCCTCCGCACTATTTTCACTTATTCGGGCGCTTAATGTTGACTTTCCCAAATTTAGGAAACGAAACTTCGATCAAAACACCTCGCCGGAACTAAGAGCATATATTTACTTACTAACATCCTGCCCCTATATGCATTTCCTGAGTAATTAATACGAATAGAGCGGTTACCAATTAAATGTGTTTCGCAGGGCCCGCGCAGGGGGAGGACCCCGTCCCTCCCACTTTCTATAATAAATAAATAAATAAATAAGGTGACAGACATTTTAAAATAAATGAGGTACTTTTGCTAGGACAGTGATAATCGGCTGGTGGACCTCGCGGGAAACATCCAAGTTTTCGATCCTAAGTCTGATGGAATAAGTCTTAAAATGACTATCTTTACAAAAACTGCAATTAGCTGTAGCTAGACTTTGCAGAAATGACGTTTCAAATACTGTTTCTCGGTTCATTCGTTATTGTATCAGTTTTAATTTACGCTCGACATGGAGAAGATGAACAATTTTGCTTGATTATCAAGTTGAGCACCCGTTGTGTCGTGGATTTTGTGGAGACAAAAAGGTTTTGCATTGTAACGTTTTATGGTTAGAAATATTTTAAACGAATAATTAGGTGGACATCCTGGCTCATACAATCCTGCGATCATAACCAACAAAGAGGTGCATATGATCTTTTGTAATATAAACAACGAATCTGAAGAATCGTCGCAGACTGCCAACATTAGCAAAAAACGGGCAACGAGAATTTCAGATTATTTTTGCAAAAGCGGAAAACCCCACTCTCTCAGGTGAGGTATTACCTACTGTCAAACCTGTATTAAGCAAACCTTTGATAAGTGTCAGTTACTAAAATTCCCAGAAGTCCTTTCCCTTGATTACCGTAAAACGTTTAAACAGTCGTCCTGTTAAGATGTTCCATATGCACTAGATACATTGTACATGGCCAAATAGCAGTACGTCGCTGTAATATGACAGGAGGATTCTAAAATGTCAGTTAGAATCTCTCTTACTTATTTCTTGTTACAGTTACAGTGATATTTACATGCTTTAGAATACATCTTGTTGTTTTAGAGTTCTCTCCCTCCCTTCAATTCAAGAGGTGGAGGGGCTCCCCACTTGAAAAACTGCTCCGCGGGCCCTGTTCGTTGCACGTTTTATAGTACAGTCAATTCTATCTAAGACAGACACCCTGGTGGGACCGGATCAATGAGTCTGTATAAGACAGATAGAGAGATGTTTGTTTTGTAGAGGGTCAACTGAACTAAAAGGAATAAAAAAAAAAGGCAGGCCCCAGTTCCAGGTGTCCGTCTTATTGAGGTGTCCGTTAAGATAGAGGTGGCTGTATCAGTGGTGAGGCTCGTTTTGCTGTGAGGTGAATTAGTAACACAACGGTTGCTAGTGATTACACCAATCACTAGTATATACTGTATGGTGCTAAATAGTCACCTGCTGAAGTTCAGTTGTGAACGAACGAAATTTACCATGAATAACAGGGGAACTATCGTGAGACAAACAATAAACCGTAAATGATCGTTGTGAAGATACAATAGTTTCATAGGCAACAGAAGTGGAGTAGTTGTTTGTCTCACACGATTAACTTCGGCAGAGTAGACCTTGAAAATTCTCAATTTTACATTGCCGATCTATAGATCCTACCTTGAGTGCAGACGTCTACATCCGGAAATTATGCGGTTATACCACGCCGTAGAGGCTCGCAGTTCCACTTTTGATCATTTTGACGTCATGATGAAAACAACCGAAAATTGTGATCGAAGAATTGGCACTGCCTGATTTTGGGGAAATGAACTTGAAGCGATGTAAAAAAAAACTAAATTAAAGATGAACAATTCTAGAAAAGTGGGTATATGATATGGTAAATAATGCCATAAACTATGCAACCACCTTTTCTTCATTTTTTTCTTTAAGAATTAAAACAAATGAGAGAAAAATTCTTGTGTTTTAAAATAATTTAATATCTCTCTCTACGCTTCAGTTCACATTTGATAATGACTGAAGGTCACTTGTCGGGTGCGAAGATATTTCGCACTGGAGGAAAGTTTCAACCCCGAATGCTATCAAATAAACGTCAAGTGAACTTGATCGTGCCTCTTTTACCCACAGTAAATTCGAAGATTTTTTTTTTGCCTTCTTCACTTTTACGTCAGAAATTTAGATGCTGTAAGTTTGGCTACTGTTGAAGGAATCAAACTAATCTTCAGTCTTAGCTAACCTTGCTAACACAGCATCTAAACTGACTCTGACATGAGAAAGTTCTGATCTTATCCCAGAAAGTTCTAACTTCATTTCATGAAGTGATAGGTCTTCGCGAATGTCAGCAACGTCTGAATTCTCGTCATGTCGTATCACACTCTCCTTTGTACGTAGTAAACTCCTAGAGAGACCGGTAAGTTCAGTCTTCACTTTCAAAACATCAGATCGTAGTTCCTGAATTTGCACGTCTTGATAATCGAGATCTTCTCTCGAGCACATCTACCGTAAAGAAAATAGCAATTCGTAAACTCTCTCCAATTATTCAACTTCGACCACATTCTCGTCCCCAGAGCCTCCTGGGGGCCTGAGCACGAGGACCAGGAGGCTCTGAGGACACAGGATTTGAAGTCCTAGATTTTAGTTCTTCCAGTCATTTCTGATTTTCTACAACGTTTCTAATAGCGTTCGCTTGCTCTTGCAGAAGTGTCAGTGACTGTTAATTTAGGTGATTCAAAGCTCCTTAAAGAGAATCCTCCAAGTTACTTTTGAATCGGAAATGACCGGAAGTCCTTAATCTAGGACTTTAAATCCTGGATCCCCAGAGCCTCCTGGTCCTCGTGCTCAGGCTCCCAGGAGGCTCTTGGGACAAGAATGTTTCGACCATTCACAAAACAACTATTATTATCATTATCATTATTATCATTATCATTATCGTTATAATTATCATTATCATTATTATCATTATCATTATCGTTATAATTATCATTATCGTTATTACTGCGCGATTCTCACTAGTTTTCCTAATGTTTTTCTGGGTCTTCTCGACTGGTAAGGGTTGACGGTGGCACACGCGATCCCATACTTTTTGCACAGCTCCCAGTGTACCCGTAGAGGCACATTGTAGTGGCTTTTTCTATATTCTCTCTGGCCAAGCATGCTGTATCCACTAAAATTATGTCACACTGCTTCAGTTTAGTCACCACACAATCTGTACACTGTTGTCTCAGAGGTCTTATCTATGCACTGCTTCACCGAATTTGTTCCTAAAGCTCGTTCTTGAGCAGAGAGGATTAAGCGTTCTGTTCTTGTTCTTGCCCTTGGTCTGCTTTTTATTTATTACTTGTAATACCTGTTACAATCCTCCACATAAAGGAATCCACTCTATGCTATCTCTGAGGTAGCCATGCAAGGATTTGCTCTCCTCTTAACACACTCCTCAATACCAATCAATCCTTTCCCCTTCCTTCTTCGGTATATGTAGTCTGGAAACATTATTCCTGGTGTGTTAACAGCCAATTTCGTTGCCAAAATCTTCCTAGTTTTTCTATCCATGCTTACCACCTCTTCCACTATCCAATCCACGATACCTGCACTACAGCGCACTACACCTGCAGCCAAGGCATTGATGACAGATCATGACACTAATAAGATTTCCACCATTCAATTTTGATCAACACAGCTTCTTAACTCTTCCAACATATTCCGCTGTTATCATGCCTTTTGTACTGATGTTTTGATATAGTTCTACCCGGAAGTCTAGACGTGTGCGCTTGATTTGAGTCAAGGGATATTGTAAGAGTGTGCTGGCTGATTATCATGGCGTTTGACTATTGAAGTTTGTTGAGTTTTATCTCGTGTATCAAGTGCGATCCGTCGGGAATCGTCACACCTTTTATCTTGATATTTAGAGTCTGGTCCAACTGTAAAATGCCGAGGTATCTGTAACCCTGTTCCTCAACCTTTCCAATGTGCTGGTCGTCAGTAGGTATATTCCACGGCTGACCACTTTCCTTCCTCTCCTAATTTCCAGGACAGCACACTTGTCTAGCCCAAACGACATCTTGATTTCTTCAAATATTTTCTCGTCATATCTTTTGATCTTAATTCCACTTGCCTTAATATTCTGCCTCAGAACTGCTGAAAGATACATAGCTCTTCTTTCCCCGAGACGATATTTTCTTTTCAGCCTTTCCCTATCTCTTTGTTTAAATGTCATGTTTTGTCTTCGCATTTCTTCGATCTTGTTAAAATCTTTTCTCCAAGTTCCAATGTTCCTCTTGATCCCTCTCTCTCCAAATGGCTCTTCAGTTCTTTTTTCTTTCCTCTTTTTCAGCATTCCCATTCTTTCTGTTGTGACACATGTTGTGACATTTGCAGCTTCATAGAGTAAAGAGATTAGTTCAATAACGTTGTACCTGTGAATCTTCTTGATGACTCCATTTACTTTTCCAACTTCTGCTCTCAACTTTGCTCAATCGCATGACCTCACTGATTATAGAGTGGTTTTCGTTTGAGTGTCGTAAAACCAAAACCAAAGTAATTACTCTGGCCAATCACATAGGACACAGACAATACACTGAACCAATCAAAACTCGAAGTAATTACATGTGGCTGACGCAAAGCGCGGGAAAATGCATGCGAGCGCGTCACAATTGGCTTTGGTTTTACTTCTGATTGGATGAAAAGGTGGCGCGAATCTTTTAAGCCAATCGCATCGTGTAGAAAGTGCAAAACCAATTACTTTTCGACACTCAAATGAAAACCGCTCTAACCCTAGTCTCTGATCTAAATGCATCACTACCGGAATCCTGTCGAAGAGAACATCGAGTTCTGGGTTCACCGCTCTTTGTAGCTCTTTAGCTGGGGAACTACTGGCTTCCTCTGCAGCTCTAATGTTATCTAGTCAACGCTAGTCATCGCTAGTCATCCCTAACACTTTGGTCTTCTTCTTGGATATCAGGAGTTATCCTTACGGGCGTGGTGTGGTGAATTTGTGGTTCTAGGCTCCGTAGTTTCAATCTGCTGATGTTTGTTATTTGCCCTCAGAGTTATTTTCTCTTTTTCCAATGTCTCCAGCCACTTCTTGTGCTTAATCTGCCGTACTTGAGCTGCTAGTCTCTGCTCAGTAACTTCCGTTGACTCATCGTTGGTGTTATGAGATTCCACAATCCAACAATCTCTTTCTGTAATTTTTCCTCTCTTACTCACTCCTAATGTAACACTAAAACAGTCGTTCGTTGTCTTCCTTTGACCGGCCTTATCATTTCTGTCGTTGTTCGACCAGGCCTGGTCTTACTCTGCTGCCACTCTTTTTAATTGCCTTGACACTGATCTTAAGCAAATAGCGTGTGTATCTCCTTCTTCTATTATTTTTTCATCTCGATTAAATAATTTTGAGCATAAACTCTTTATCTTATTCCTTAAGTTCGCTAGTAACGTTTCTCATCTTGAAGAATTAATGTGTTATGATTGTCGTTTTTCTCTTTATTGTAACTGTATTAGAAGGTAATTAGTTTATATCATCTTATATCGATGTTAAACCATACATTTGTCTAGTTCTATTTTTTCTCTTGTTGTAGTCGTATATTATTGATTAGGCATTGTTTTTATATGTGTATTTTGTATTGTTGTGAAGGCCGTAAGTTAGAAAACTCATTGGGTTATTACGTCACCTTCGTTAAATAAAGAATATTGTATTGTATTGTATTGTATTGTAGGCCTGCGCTGCTGCTC
Source organism: Porites lutea (assembly GCF_958299795.1). NCBI lineage: Eukaryota > Metazoa > Cnidaria > Anthozoa > Scleractinia > Poritidae > Porites > Porites lutea. The sequence goes on along the minus strand of NC_133207.1, from coordinate 12,258,790 downwards.
CACAGGACATCTGCCAGACGCGACACCCTCGCTGGTCTCTACAGTGCCGTTGACGTCGTTAGAGTAAAATTCAAAATTCGGCATTCTCTCATTAACTGAGGTCCTGTTTTAAGGTTTACACAAACCAATAGTTTTAGAGTGCCACCATCACTAGACGGATTTCTATACCAAAACGCACGAGAGATCCACCTTCCTTCATCAAGGTAGTCTACACCGCGCCAGAAACCAACCTAGTGTTTTCTGGCAGAGAGGAACCCACGCCCATTTACCATATATTATTATTATCATTAACTATTATTATTATTCATTCAAAATATTTCCCCGATTATGATTGGCTAAAAGCACACGTATAATTTACCATAACCAGCTACTGATTACCAAATTTAGAAGAATTTTGCGTTTAATGAATCGATGACATCAAAAGTGCAGCTTTTTTGCTGGTTAATGCACCGTTAACCGAGAAGTCCTGGGGACGAGGTTCAGTTGTTTTGGTTATGAAAAAAAAAATGGCGGACATTTCACTCGTTTCAAGAGTCAGAACTAGGCGAAATAATAGCTAAAAACATGGCAAGAACAGTAAAAAGACAACTCGAAGGGCGACATCTGTTATCTGGAAAATATTTGCGGAGCTGAACAACCCTAAACGTGCATTATCGAGGATGAACTTAACATTGATGGATCGATGGAGGTAAGAATGTTTAAGCCATGTTTTTAAACTAGGAATTATTTTGAATGAATGATAGAACAATTGTTGAATTCGGCTTTCGTATCCTATGAAGAATAATGGAGATCTCGGAGGGTGTTATCCGCTTCCGCCTACGGCCTCGACGGATAACACCCTTCTCGATGTCCATAATTCTTCATACTCAGCCTCATTCGTTAATTCTTCTTATTATTCATTCAAAATATTTCCCCGATTCTGATTGGCTAAAGGCACACGTTTAATTCACCATAACCAGTTACTGATGACCAAATTTGGAAGAATTTTGTGTTTAACGAGGAAATGACGCCAAAAATGCAGCCTTCTACAGGTTAATGAACCGCTAACCGAGAAGACCTGGGGACGAGGTTGAGTTATTTTGGTTGTGAAAACAAAAATGGCCGACACTTCACTCGTTTAAAGAGTAAGAACTACAGCTGGAACTAGGCGAAGTAATAGTTTAAAACATAGTAAAAACAGCAAGAAGACAACTCGGAGGGCGACATCTGTTATCTGGAAAATATTTGCGGATGTGGACAAACCTAAACGTACACTATCGAAGATGAACTAAACATCGATGCATCGACGGAGGTAAGGGAAAGTTCATTTAATATGACAAGGGGGGGGGGGGGGGGATGAAGATATTGAAACTCGAAGCTTGAAATTTTAGCAGCCTCCCTCGCTAGCGGTTCAATTTTTTAGGAGCCCTCTCCTTGGTAGTCGAAAAAATTTCAGAGCCCCCCCCCCCCCCCACCCTTCTTCCTTCAATTCCTTTGCTCCCCTGAAAAAAGATCGCTAGACTGTTTTAAATATATTTACCGTTATTGTCTTCAATGGTTTATACTATGACAAACTTGAGATACAGTTGTGATACAATTTTCTAAAGCATTTTTGGGATGAACAAGAGTGTAATAATTACTGAGACTACATTTGTTATATCTGTAAACCACGTGATATAACTGAGTTGCACAGGTCATTAAATTGTTGAGTTGAAAACCATCCGATCTGTATGATGATGTCATGTGTTGGTTTTGAAGTATACAAATTTTCGGAGCCCCCCCTCCTAGCGCAACAATTTTTTCAGAGCCCCCCCTTCCGGTGTCTAAAAATTTTCGGAGCCCCCCCTCAATATCTTCATCCCCCCTCTTGTCATATTAAATGAACTTTCCCTAAGCATGTTTTAGCTATGTTTTTAAACCAGGAATTATTTTGAATGAATAATAAAACAACTTTTGTATTCGGCTTTCGTATCATATGAAGAAGTATGGAGGGTGTTATCTAGATAACACCCTCCTCGAACTCCATAATTCTTCATAACATACTCAGCCTCATTCATTAACTGTTAAATTATTATTATTATTATTATTATTGTTATTATTGTTGTTGTTGTTGTTGTTGTTTTTGTTGTTGTTATTACTAAGGTAATAGCAGTAATAGTGCAACTATAAAAAGGTGGTGAGTCGAGTGACTTCAAACGCGTTCGAGTCCGATTTGTCCGATTTCATTGAGAGAGCAGAATTATGTGGACTGGATTAGGAATCACATATTCACTAACCCTCTAAAAACCCATTACATAGTTTATTCTCTTACTAAAGCATCCTAGGTCCACCTAAAACATAAGCGAAAACATAAACGGTTACCTTAGCCAAAACGGTATTTTCGTAGTAAAATCCAATTTGAGGGTACAGAAATGTGTCAGGACTATATTCAATGCACGAGTCATGGGCTTCTGGTACAACCCTGCTTCCGTTCACTGTAAAGACGACAGGAACTTTATAAAGTTGTTCATCGATCTCTTCCTTTTCCTCGAACACAACAGTACATCGCACTACGTCACCTCGACGACAAGCAGCAGGACCTGCATGACACAACACTTTGTTAAAATCATTACGTTACACTAATCAAATCTGCTTTATTAAGAAAAGTCCTCGCGAGGTCGTTAAAAGCTTGGCGTGAAAACATTGATCAGGATCCTCAAAACAATTGGACGAGTTAAAAAACCATTTCCAAGACATGACAATACTTAACGTTACTAATATATTGATTCTTTAATCCTCAAAATCCTCATCATTATCATCGAGAAATTCTGGATCGACCCTCTATGGTGGAGAGAAGACATAATTTTAAGTGGTTCACCGTTTATAGGCCTTAAGTCCAACGTTTCAGGATTCGAGGAGAAAACGATAATTCCAACCGGGATGGAAAGCCGGTTAATTCCCTAAAAATCCTATGGCAACCAATGCTTGTACTGATGAAATTCCCTTGCTGGGATAACTGACAACGTTCAGCCTTAATAATATTCACCTTTAGTTGAGTTTTTATTAAGAGTTCCTTCAGCATTACTGGACCAGATGGTCTTCTCACCAGTGTTATATCCCACAGTTCCTCCTGCTCTCCCTGGTAGCCAATATGTGTAGTCCTTAAACACGACCCCCAGAGCAAACCACTTTGTCGTCCCCCCTTCCATAATCATTACCTAACAAAAAAGTGTTTGAGCGATAACTATCTTGCTTCAGTTCCCAACTGTCCTTCTATATGGTACTACATAGCCACTGCATGATTACAGTTCCGAAAGTAACGATCTCAGCCAACTAGCAAGCTGGTCCGTACCGCCGATGTTTGATGCAAGATGGCGTGGATTGTGCTCTAGGTTTTTTATAACCGATAGTACCAACTCGCCCCCTATACCATTCCCGGCAAGAACGCTGGTAAAATTCATTGCTGTCGTGTGACCAAAACAGAGCATAACAACTTTTAACTCTCTATTTATTAAGTGAATACAAGCTAATGCTAATTGGGAACACTGAGGCAAAAGAAAATTGTGAACTACTCTCGTTCTACTTCAGAGATTATAGCGCTGAATAGAACAGACTGGCCACTTACCTCAAAATGAGGAAATCTAGGAGAAAATGGAGCAAGATATTTGGCGCTGCCCTCTTTTATCGCAGTTACAAGGTATCCTTCGACAAGAATGTGTCTACTGATATCCCATGCCTTTAACATAAAAGAAATGTGCATTAAATCGCCATTCAGACAGTTCTAGATTAATCAATGTTGCATCAAAATATGCTATACTAAAAACGGTAAAGCGAGCAAATTTCGGTATTTTTCAAAAATTTTGTTTTCAAATAAAAACTGTTTTTGGATATCAAGTAGTTAACAAAGGTCGGGAAACATGTCAAACAAAAAGATGTCGTTTTTCCATGGACGACTTTTCGATAGAATCACCGTTAGCACAGTACCTTGGGACCCGTGGGAAGAAGTGCTTTATTACAGCCTTGCTGAGTTGTGAAGGTTCTGTAAAGAAGTTGTTTCACCATGCTTTCAGTGTTTCCGGTATCATCTAGCACATGGTCGAGTTTATCTAAAGAAAACATCGCGATAAGACTTAAAATGGCGGCAAACTAAGGCCTAATAAATGAGACACTCAATACCTTAAAATACCAAACAACTAAGAATGAGTTGTATTAACTTACTTACCTAAAGGAGGGAAGAGGTCACCGTAATTCAATCTGTATTTATGTTTGAGTTCTAATACAACGCTCAGCTTTGGAAAAAGGAAAAAAAATACAACGCTGTTTCGAAACATGTTTTCACTAAGATTGCGGCTGTAACTACACAACTTCTACCTTTTTCAAGACGAAGACTTTCTGTTCTAAAATCACATTAGACATAAAGCAATGGGCCGTTAAATATTGTTGTAAGAGTAAGGCCTGCAAAGTAAATCGTAAATAAAAAGAACCAGCTTTCTCCTTTCTTCAGCTAAGTTAAAAATATACAAACAAGTTCTCTAATGACAGAAATAAGAAAGCATTAGTTTTTTTAAAAAGTGTTGTTTAATTGGAAAATGGTTAACTGAACGTCATCAGCATGGAGTCAACGCATACACACTGTTTGCTGATAAATGAAGTCAATAACTTGGTCAGTACTGACCAAAGCAGCGCGGCTAGTGAGCTCAAATTTTAGTTGTTACAATAACGATGAAAAACTATTTTTCACTTCTAGCACTATAACAAAATAACCATAGACTTGCCAAATTTAGTTCTTTGTTTCTTGCTTCTGTTTCATCAGCTCTGGGCTTTTTGCCGCAAAACCACAGGGCAATAGTGGATATGATGTTCAATGGCACTGGTATAGGATGATAGTTGCTATATGTCTGGATTGTAACAGCTTTGCGGAATGCCCATTCCTGTCTTGAATTAGTCTGCGTGCAAATGAACGAGAGAAAACCGTTAAAGGAGACTGAAGTAGTCAAGAAGACTGAAAATTCGCCTGGTCTAAGATGCAAATCAATTTTGGCCACTTCACCATTTTAGCCTGATTCTGTGGGAAGGATACTTTCAATGAATTTTTCGTATTATTTTGCCAACAAATGCAAGCCATCCTAGATAAAAATATGCCGGCAGGCTTTCCACCTCTAAAGCAAGCCAGAGAGAGGTGTGAAAGATGTCTGTTTCTGTCAAAAATTTCTTCAGAATCTACAGTCCAAAAAAAATTCAAAGCTAGATATACAGGCGAACTGAGGCTACACGTGCTGACTAAGACGACTACACGAAATGTTTGGCCAGAGGTCAATTATGACCATTTTAATACCTGTACTTGCTGGTAGGTGTTTGAGAGCAATGCGATCAACATGTTTACTAGAAGGATGAGAGCCATGACGAGAAAGAGAGCGTATAACAAATGAATAAGGGCTCGTGAGAGTGTGTCAGTTGACTGGAAAAAACTCAATCCATCCGATAACTCCAGCAAGGATAAGCCAAGTTGAGAGATGATCTCCCACCAACTGAAAAATCAACAAAAATAATCAATATGTTGAGATTTTTAATTCTCTTACGAGGCATCCATCATGATTCTTAAAGAAGGATCAAGAAGTTATCCACCAACATGGAGATCTCTCCCTACAGATTAATGACCCACCCAAGAACAAAGACAGTTGTACTCTAGGCTGGTTACTGCCGGCCAGAGGTTTGTTGCGCTGCTAGTGGTTTTTTAAGGCACACAGAGTCAGTAAGGACCAGTCGGGTGATGTGAAAGCACTGTAATAATGGGTCTTTCCAGAGAAAATACTTTTGCAGATATGAAACAAAGGCAGCACCTTCTCCTTAATTGTTTCAAGACTCAGAGTGCTGGGCCAGCAGGGCTGCAGGGTTAAATGATGGACAAAATTAAACTTACAATCACCTTACATGACTTCTAGAACCATATTTACAATACTTACACGAAAGATGGCTCACGGGAGGAGAGAAAGGAGAGAGAACTGTGTTAATAATGCCTGATAACCTTTAAAACTACTTATTCTGAAATATAATACTTACGAATGCTTTACAGTGTTCCCAGCCATCGTCGATTCGGCAGCAAATATTTTCGTTATCGTGCTTGAAAACGCCAGGGTAATAACGGCAAAATGAAGTACTACTACAACAGCGTCTTTAATAATGCAAAATAAGGCAATTTGTATTGTTCCTACTCTTTCAAAAGCTTCTAAAATGGAGCCAAAAACTCGAAATGTAAACAGCATGGTGTTGACGCCATAAAGTATTGCGGCGATATCAAGTGCCCGGTTGTGTCTTACGGTTCCCCACTCCACCCATGTGAAAATCCGTAGTGGTAAAATTGCGCAGAAAAAGATAACCAAAGAGGTGACGTCAAATAAGTTCCAAAGATCACTACAAGGAAACGAAAATGTTAAACAATTATTCTTTGAAATCGAGGTAAATAGTGGCGAACATTTCTAAGGCCATTACCCACCAAGATTGAAAAGTGATCTCACCAGAATCAGAAAGGAAACCATTAATAAAGAAACGATTAGTTTGATAAACGTGTTCATTAATGGCTGAACATGCAACCGTAAAAAAGTAGATGCTTAAAAGTTAGACCTTTACAGTATTTTAAACACGGCAAATCATAGCCAGTTTAATCTTTTTGTAAACTTTAGCAACAATGGCTTAAAAGAAAACGTCAAAAGTATAAATTAATACCCGGCTTTCTGTGAAGAAGTAGAGCTTTATTTTCTGTGCAGAGCTTTATTCTCCTGTGAAGATGGATTTTTGGTTTCGAGAAACACATGGTAGGGTTTTGGGAAAATGGAATTTATTTACGTCAACAAGCATAGTAAGATATTACCGGAAATAGTTCCCTAAAAGTTTTGTCTTCCTCTCCTTGCCACCCGTTAAGTGTCCAACCTGTTTAATTTCAACCAACAGCCGACCGAAGAGGAATACTAAAATTGCCCATTCCAGAACGCTGAACTCAAGCTGTGAAGGCTC